>NC_057836.1:48671212-48974242 GCF_910594005.1 Cervus elaphus | reverse complement strand
ATTTTCAGAACTCATGAAAGATACCAACTCTCAGATTCAAGGAGCCTTACAAATCTAAGAAGAAATGTAAAGAAACTTACAACACTCATCACTGAAAAACTGAAGAATACATAAGAGAAAGAGAAGATATAAAATTAGACAAAAAGGAACAACATAATACCCTCAAAAAAGTAACAGTGGGAATGGTAGCTGACTATAACTATTATCTCCAGAATGCTGGGAGAAATACTGTCAATTTAGAATTTTGAACCCAGTGTAAGGACAGAAATACAATATTCAGACAAACAAAACTTGAGAGTCTCCCACTAGCACCATAGACAATGTGATTTCAAGTGGAATATCTGAGATTCTAGGAAGAAAAAAGAATACAGAAGGTAATATATATGTATATAAAGAAACACTGGCTTTATAAAACAATAAAAAATAATGCATTTTGGCTTTTTAAAAAGCAAATAAACACACAAAAACAAGAAAGATTTAGAATATACAAGTCAGGAGGAGACTAACTGGAGTTTAAAAGTTTTAGTGTTTTAAGGTATGATCCAATATACGAAGTCATTGATTAATTCTAGACACTCATCAGTATGGCTGCAGTAATTTCTAGGGTAAACTCTAGAATAGTTAAAATAATGTATGATTACCAAGCTTGTACAAAGAAATGAACAAAACATAAAATAATTAAGTTTAGAAGAGGACGATAAAAAAATAAAACAAGCAGAACAAAAAGTAAACACAAAATAAGATGGCAGACATAAATCCAACACAAAGGCAATTATAACAAACGTAGATAGGCTGCAATTATAACAAACGTAGATAGGCTTCAATTAAAAACTATAAACTGTCAGACCAATTAATCAAAATGCCAAAGATATGCTACTTATAAGAGATATCTAAAACAAAGTTTCCAGAAAAAGTAAAACAAAAGGATACCAAAAGTTCACCATAAAATTATCAAACAAAGCTGCTGTATCAGTTACAAACTAATTAACTAAAAAATACTTAGCACCATTCATGACAAACACTTCAATTAACCAGAAAAATTAATAAATTTAAATATAACACATATACACATCACACTTCATAATGATATAAACCCTAGAATAATCCATTAATCAGGAAGACATATATTACAATAATCTTATAATGTATAAAGTAAAAAGATACAGAACTTCAAAGAGAAACTCATGACTAAATTGGGGGAGATTTTAACACTCTTCTGATAACAACTGAGATATACAAGCAGACCAAAAATAATCATAGAAGATTTGGAGAGCACATTAACAACTTTGACCTGATGAGGAAAAAAAAAATACTTCACACAATCACAGTAGTAGACTATGGCTAGAAGAATAGTAGTAACATGAAATTTAAAAAAAAAAAAAGAAAATTGACTAGGACATTAATAAAGTCTAAACAGATTTCGTGGAATTAAATACTGCAGAGCATATTCTTTGACCTTTATGTATTTAAGCTAAAAATTAATACCAAAAAGATAATTAGAAAAACTTTATGTTTGAAATATAATAAATATTATAAATAAATTACTATAGTAATACTAAAGTATATTTAACATCTAAATGCCTATATTAGGGGAAAAAAGGCGGCTAAATATTATCACCCTAAACATGCATCTCAAGAAGTCAGAGTAAGAAAAAGCTATCAGAAGGAAGAAATAAAAGTAACAGGAGCTATTAATGAAATTGAAAACAAATCTACAATAGAGAAAGATGATCAGTAAGGACAAAAGTTGGTTCTCTGAAGATAATCAACATCTGACAAACTCATCACAACAGAAAGAGAGGACAGAAATAAGCAATATCTAAGACTGAAAAGGGAAAATAATAACGTTACTTACATTTGGATCATAAACAAAAATAAGTGGGTTTCAATTTCAAGTAATGGCCTAATTATTTAGATCAATATTCCCACTAAAAACATATAAAAGTATTTTTTAACATATAAAAATACATCTTATTAAAGCAGCTAAGATCTGACAAGACAATAAGGAATTAATAAACTAAAAGCTAAGTAGAACACATAATCAGCTTTTGCCCTAAGAGCATTTGCTAACCCTAAAGCATCTGAAGAGCGGTTTTAATCATCTCATGACACAAGGGAAATAGAAGACAAAGCCTAGGATCTGTCCAAGATAGAAGGTTTAAAAGAAGATACCCCAAAACAGTGGCCAGGATGCCAAAACACTACACAAACTCTCAGGAAATGAGTAAACATATAAAGTCCTTCTTCACACCACACAGTGGTGACGTTGCCCATGGCATTCAGCAGAAAAAAGGGGAAGAAAATCAACAAAAAGAAACGAACCTTCATAAGCACTGACCAGCCCTGGGGCAGATATGCAGCCCAAATTCAAATCATCAGGATAGTACAAGAAACTTCAAACCAAAATATTAAAGTGTCCCTCAAGTTGCAGTGATGGATGACACTAAGAAGTAAGTTCAAATTCTCTCCGAAGAAAGGCACCCTCAGGAGTTCCCCACCAATAATTTTCAAAGGCAATGAGAAAAGTCCTCAAAGCAGCTAGAGTATAGGGATAGATGACAGATTACCTTTAAGGGAGAAACAGTTCTCAATAGCAACAGTGGAAACCAGAAAGCAGGAGTATATTTTCAATAAGCTGGAAAAATAAAAACAACCCAAAACAGCAGTCTAAAATTCTATATGCATGAAAATATTTTTAGCATTGAGATGAACATACAGACATACTATAATAAAAGATTAAAAGATCTGTCTATAAAAGATCTCACTAAATGAAACTCTAAATATATTTCAGACAGAAGTAAAGTGATTTCAGATGACTGCCTAGTATGTAAGAAAAATAAAAAAGAAAGTAGTAAATATATGAGTAAATCTAAATGAATTCTGACTTTACAAAATAATTATGTAATAATTACTAAAGGAAATTTTTAAAAAGGACAGAATTAAAACACAGAGCAAATGTTAACATATGGGACAGGGTAAATGAGATTTCAGACTCCCTCTACTATGCAGAAGAAAGTCAAAAGTTCTACTTTCAGTTCAGTTCAGTCGCTCAGTCGTGTCCAACTCTTTGCGACCCCATGAAATGCAGCACACCAGGCCTCCCTATCCATCACCAACTGCCCGAGTCTACCCAAACCCATGTCCATTGAGTCGGTGATGCCATCCAAACATCTCATCCTCTGTCGTCCCCTTCTCCTCCTGCCCTCAATCTTTCCCAGCATCAGGGTCTTTTCAAATGAGTCAGCTCTTCACATCAGGTAGCCAAAGTACTGCAGTTTCAGCTTCAACATCAGACCTTTCAATGAACACCCAGGACTGATCTCCTTAGGATGGACTGGTTGGATCTCCTTGTTGTCCAAGGGACTCTCAACAGTCTTCTCCAACACTACAGTTCAAAAGCATCAATTCTTCAGCACTCAACTTTCTTTATAGTCCAACTCTCACATCCATACATGACTACTGGAAAAACCACAGCCTTGACTAGACGGACCTTTGTTGGCAAAGTAATGTCTCTGCTTTTTAATATGCTGTCTAGGTTGGTCATAGCTTTTCTTCCAAGGAGCAAGCATCTTTTAATTTCATGGCTGCAGTCACCATCTGCAGTGATTTTGGAGCCCCCCCAAAATAAAGTCTCTCACTGCTTCCACTGTTTCCCCATCTATTGCCATGAAATGATGGGACCAGATGCCATGATCTTAGTTTTCTGAATATTGAGCTTTAAGCCAACTTTTTCACTCTCCTCTTTCATTTTCATCAAGAGGCTCTTTAGTTCCTCTTCACTTTCCGCCATAAGGTTTGTGTCATCTGCATATCTGAGGTTATTAATATTTCTCCCAGCAATCTTGATTCCAGCTTGTGCTTCATCCAGTCCAGCGTTTCTCATGATGTACTCTGCATATAAGTTAAATAAGCAGGGTGACAATATACAGCCTTGACATAATCCTTTCCTGATTTGGACCCAGTCTGTTGTTCCATGTCCAGCTCTAACTGTTGCTTCCTGACCTGCGTCCAGATTTCTCAGGAGGCAGGTCAGGTGGTCTGGTATTTCCATCTCCTTCAGAATTTTCCAGTTTATTGTGATCCACACAATCAAAGGCTTTGGCATAGTCAATAAAGCAGAAATATATGTTTTTCTGGAACTCTCTTGCTTTCTGATGATCCAGCGGATACTGGGATTTGATCTCTGGTTCGTTTGCCTTTTCTAAAACCAGCTTGAACATCTGGAAGTTCACGGTTCAAGTACTGTTGAAGTTTGGCTTGGAGAATTTTGAGCATTACTGTACTAGCATGTAGGATGAGTGCAATTGTGCGGTAGTTTGAGCATTCTTTGGCATTGCCTTTCTTAGGGACTGGAATGAAAACTGACCTTTTCCAGTCCTGTGGCCACTGAGTTTTTCAAATTTGCTGATATATTGAGTGCAGCACTTTCAGAGCAACATCTTTTACGATTTGAAATAGCTCAACTGGAATTCCATCACCTCCACTAGCTTTGTTTGTAGTGTTGCTTCCTAAGGCCCACTTGACTTCACATTCCAAGATGCTTGGCTTTAGGTGAGTGTGAGTGATCACGTCATCGTGATTATTTGGGTCATGAAGATCTTTTTTGTACAGTTCTGCTGTGTACTCTTGCCACCTCTTCCTAATATCTTCTGCTTCTGTTAGGTCCATACCATTTCTGTCCTTCATTGAGCCCATCTTTGCATGAAATGTTACCTTGGTACCTCTAATTTTCTTCAAGAGATCTCTAGTCTTTCCCAGTCTATTGTTTTCTCTATTTCTTTGCACTAACCACTGAGGAAGGCTTTCTTATCTCTCCTTGCTATTCTTTGGAACTCTGCATTCAAATGGGTATATCTTTCATTTTCTCCTTTGCTTTTCACTTCTCTTCTTTTCACAGCTATTTGTAAGGCCTCCTCAGACAGCCGTATTGCTTTTTTGCATTTCTTTTTCTTGGAGATGGTCTTGATTGCTGTCTCCTGTACAATGTCATGGACCTCCATCCATAGTTCATCAGGCACTCTCTGTCTATCAGATCGAGTCCCTTAAATCTATTTCTCAGTTCCACTGTATAGTCATAAGGGATTTGATTTAGGTCATACCTGAATGGTTTAGTGGTTTTCCCCACTTTCTTCAATTTAAGTCTGAATTTGGCAATAAGGAGTTCATGATCTGAGCCACAGTCAGCTCCTGGTCTTGTTTTTTCTGACTGGTATAGAGCTTCTCCACCTTTGGCTGCAAAGAATATAATCAATCTGATTTCAGTGTTGACCATCTGGTGATGTCCATGTATAGAATCTTCTCTTGTGTTGTTGGAAGAGGGTGTTTGCTACAACCAGTGCATTCTCTTGGCAGAACTCTATTAGCCTTTGCCCTGCTTCATTCTGTACTCCAAGGCCAAATTTGCCTGTTAGTCCAGGTGTTTCTTGACTTCCTACTTTTGCATTCCAGTCCCTTATAACGAAAAGGACATCTTTCAGGGGTGTTAGTTCCAGAAGGTCTTGTAGGTCTTCATAGAACTATTCAACTTCAGCTTCTTCAGCATTACTGGTCGGGGCATAGACTTGGATTACCATGATATTGAATGGTTTGCATTGGAAACGAAAAGAGATCATTCTGTCATTTTTGAGATTGCATCCAAGTACCGCATTTCGGACTCTTTTCTTGACTATGATGGCTACTCCATTTCTTCTAAGGGATTCCTGCCCACAATAGTAGATATAATGGTCATTTGAGTTAAATTCACCCATTCCAGTCCATCTTAGTTCACTGATTCCTAGAATGTCAGTGTTCACTCCTGCCATCTCCTGTTTGACCACTTCCAATTTGCCTTGATTCATGGACCTAACCTTCCAGGTTCCTATGCAATATTGCTCTTTACAGCATCAGACCTTGCTTCTCTCACCAGTCCCATCCACAACTGGGTGTTGTTTTTGCTTTGGCTCCATCCTTTCATTCTTTCTGGAGTTATTAGGCGCTGAGAGAGGGCATCAGAGGGCAGACAGACTGAAACCACAATCACAGACAACTAGCCAATCTGATCACACAGACCACAGCCTTGTCTAACTCAATGAAATTAAGCCATGCCGTGTGGGGGCACCCGAGACGGATGGGTCATAGTGGAGAGGTCTGACAGAATGTGGTCCACTGGAGAAGGGAATGGCAAACCACTTCAGTATTCTTGCCTTGAGAACCCCATGAATAGTATGAAAAGGCAAAAAGATAGGACACTGAAAGATGAACTCCCCAGGTTGGTAGGTGCCCAATATGCTACTGGAGATCAGTGGAGAAATAACTCCAGAAAGTTCTACTTTAGGCTTTGAAAAATTAAATATATTATATTTTACCCTTTTCAAAGTAAAATCCTAAAAGTATAGAATATATTTGTGGTATTTGATTAAATTTTTATATGAAAATATTCTTAGAAACTTAGAAATACTTTTTCTTAACTGGTTTACTCTGATAAAAAACTACTAATGAAAAATCTAAGCAAAATGCATACTCAATGGAGAAATATTAAAAGATTCCCTTTAAATAGTGGGCTAAGACAAGAAAAGCTACTACTCTCTGGCCACTTCTATACTTCTTAGAGATCCTAGTTAGTGCAGTCAGACAAACACACACCAATCAGTTAAACAAATAAAGACCAAATAAACAGAAGGTAGATAGGTGGATTGTAAGGGAAGAAACAAAATTACCATTATTCTGATGATATGAGGTATACTTAGTAAATCTGAGACACTCTATAGGTAAATAAGAAGTAAACATTAATGGATATAAATCATCTCTATATTCTCCTAACAAATAAATTGTTATTTTTAAAGTAATAAAATTTGGATTAAATTAAAGTTTGATCCTATATCCAACAGCATTAGAAAACATGGAGAATCTAGGAATAAATGCAATCAAAGTACAAAAGATTTTAATGGAGAAAAATACCTTTCAATAAAATTTTAGCTATAAACAAAGTAAATGAAGAAATATACTATAGAATGAAGTGAAAGATGCCATGGGGCAAAGACATCAATTCTTCTTAATTCATATATAGATTTAATACACTGCAATTCAAATAAAAATTCCAACAGGTGTTTGTGGGAGGTGAGAAGAGGATGACTGGAGAGAAGGGTCAACAATGAGTATGTTCTGCTTTTTTCTAAAGAGCCTTAGCATTTTATGACAGTTCAAACTGTAAGAATATTTAACTTTGAGAAATATAAACATAGCAAGGAAAAAATATGAATGAAAATGTGCCAAAATGTAAGCAACTGTTGATTTTGGATGAAGGGATTCAGAGGGTCTCGCCTTGACTCTTAAAAAAAAAAATTTTCCATTCTTTCCAATCTTTCTTCAATGAATTCTACTCTTTATTCCCCTCAAACTGCTTCTTTTTGCCTGGGGAGAAACAAATACCCCTGGGGAAAGAGGTAAGTAACTTTGTTTAAAGAATTAAACAACCATGGCAGATTTCAAATGTTGAAAACACTTTGAGGGCCCCAAATTGAGGAAGATTCACAATTCAAAACCTGACAGTATGCCCCCATGAGAAAAGGAATTTCCTAATCTAGATAGAAAAGACCCCAGTATAGAATTTTAACACCAGTTAACACACAGCAGAACTCAGCTCTAAAGCAAAAGGTTTAGTCTAATGGAGCTGTCCTTTAAGCAAAACATACACACACACACACACACACACACACCAATGCCACCAAGTAAAGAGAAGCAGATAACGCAATGTTTCAGCTCCAAGTATAGTTTCCAGGGAAAACCTGAAAAGGTCTCAAATAAATAGGGAAGGAGTTAGAACACACACGTACTTTAACAAAACAGAAGGCTTCAGAACAGTTCCCAGAGTTTACATGCTGAAACTACAAGACACATGAAGGAAAAAAAAAAAAGACCTAAATAGATGGAGAGATATACTATGTTTACAGACTGAAAGACTCAATATTGTTAAGATGTCAGTTCTTCGCAAATTGAGCTATAGACTCAGCGCACTTTCAATCAAAATCCCAGCAGGATTTTTTTGTAAATATTGACCAATTAATTGTAAAATTTATAAAACAATGGAAAAAGAATAGACAAAAATTTTTTTTGAAAAAGAACAAATTTGGAGAAATCACACAATGTGATTTCAAGATAGTATGGTTTTTAGTGAAAGGACAGATACATACATCAATGGAACAGAAGACAGAGACCAAAAATAAATTCATTTATATATGAATACACATACACTCATTGATTTTTGACAAAGATATAAAAACAATTCAATGTAGAAAGGACAGTCTTATCAACAAATGGTACTGGAACCAATTGAGAACCATATGCAACAAAATAAACTTTGATACACACCACCACCGTACACAAAAATTAACTAAAAACAAATCAAAGACCTAAATATAAAATGTAAAACTATGAAAGTTTTAAAAGAAAACACAGGAGAAATCCTTGCATCTTTGGATTAGGCAAAGACAACACATATGGCATGGCATTAAAACCATAACCCATATAAGAAAAAATTAACAAACAGAATTTTACTTAAAAATTTTAAATGAATGGATAAGGAAGCTGTGGTACCATGGAATATTACTCAGCCATTAAAAAGAATTCATTTGAATCAGTTCTAATGAGATGGATGAAACTGGAGCCCATTATACAGAGTGAAGTAAGCCAGAAAGATAAAGACCAATACAGTATACTAACGCATATATATTGAATTTAGAAAGATGGTAACGATAACCCTATATGCAAAACAGAAAAAGAGACACAGATGTACAGAACAGACTTTTGGACTCTGTGGGAGAAGGCGAGGGTGGGATGTTTCGAGAGAACAGCACTGAAACATGTATATTATCAAGGGTGACACAGATCATCAGCCCAGGTTGGATGCATGAGACAAGTGCTCAGGGCTGGTGCACTGGGAAGACCCAGAGGGATCGGGTGGAGAGGGAGGTGGGAGGGGGGTTCGGGATGGGGAATACATGTAAATCCATGGCTTATTCATGTCAATGTATGGCAAAAACCACTACAATATTGTAAAGTAATTAGCCTCCAACTAATAAAAATAAATGGAAAAAAAATTTTTTAACTGTTCTTTGAAAGGCACTGTTAAAAGAATGAAAAGATAATCTACTGATGGGGAGAAAATATTTGCAAATCATTTATCATATATCTGACAACCTGGATCCAGAATATGTAAAGAACTCTTTAAACTCAACAATAAAAAATAACCCAATTTAAAAAAACCCAAAAGATTAGAACATACAGCTCACTAAAGATTATATGGATATGAGAAATAAGTACATAAAGATGCAAACTGAAACCATAATGGGATGCCATTACATCTTATCAGAATGCGGTGGGGGGAAGCCTGATAATATCAAAAGGTAACAAGGATAAGGAGCAACTTGAATGCTCATGCATAGTGAGTGGAAATGCAAAATGGTACAATTTGCATTTGCAAATGGTATAAAAACAATTTGGCAGTTTTTAATAAAGGTAAAGTAAACACTTACTATAAGACCCAGCAATCTCACCCCTAGATATGTGCTCAAACAAAATGAAAACCATGTTCACACAAAAAAGCCTGTGTGTGAATGTTTATAGTGGTTATGCTAGAGGTCCCTAAGACAATGCCCAGGTTCAGTGATTCACTTCAAGAACTCACAGGACTCAGCGTATAATTAGCTATACTTAGGATTAAGATTTAATGCAGAGAAAGGAAACAAAGCAAAACCAGCAAAGGAAAAAGGCACATGGGGTAAAATTGGAAACCTGATGAAAACTTCCAGTAGCCCTCTCCCAGCAGGATGCATGCACTTAATCCTTCCATCTAAGAATTTATGACAGTGTATGTGAAGTACTATCTACCAGTGAAACTTCCCTGACACAGGAGTACAAGGTTTTATTGGGGGCTGGTCATACAGTCACAGCAGCTTATAGCATGTACCAAAATTCCACACTTCTGTAAGGAAAGAAGGTGTTCAGCATACAGTTTAGGCATATAAATCACCCTTATCAGTTAGAGAATGGTGGGAACACTCTCAAAATCTGAGTTCCAGACAATAGCCAAGAGCCAACCTTGCAAACAGGCTTCGTAGCAACAGCAATCTTAGGCCTGTTATGTTATCTCTTTGCTACACAGTGGCTTTATTTGTAACTGCCAAAGTTGGAAACAATCCAAATAATCAATGAACTGGGGAATGGATAAACAAACTGTAGTATATTTATACAATGGAATATTACTCAACAATGAAAAGAAATGAATTAATGCTACCTACAACAACATGGATGAATATCAAATGCACGTTTGATATTAAGTAAAAGAAGCCAAGGGGCTTCCCAGGTGGCTGAGTGGTAAAGAATCCGCCTGCCAATGAAGGAGACGCAGGAGACGTGGGTTCAATCCCTGGGTCAGGAAGACCCCCTAGAGGAGGAAATGGCAATCCACTCCAGTTAATTCTTGCCTGGAAAATTCCCATGGACAGAGGAGCCTGGGGGGTTATGATCTATGGGGTCACAAAGAGTCGGACATGACTAAGTGACTGAGCACATACACACACGTAAAAGAAGCCAAACTCAAAAGGCAACATGCTATGGCATTCTGGAAAACACAGAACAGATCAGTGGCTGCTAAAGGGCTAAGAATCGGGGGGAGTTTGAATACAAAGGGTAGCATGATGGAATTTTTCTGGAATGATGGAGACATTCTGGATCTTGATTTTGGTGATGGTTGTAATGTTCTGTGCATTAAAACTCAGAGATGTATAAAAGTGATTTTACCAACTTTTTTGGGTAAAAAGTGATTTTTACTACATTTTAATTTAAATGTTTATGAAAGTAAAATATAGTTCCCCACATTAAACATGAATAAAATCAAAAGAAGAAACATAACAATGTTAACGTAAATAACACAAAAATAATTCCAGAGCAGGCAAAAAACTACAAAACCCAGCATATTAATATAAAAACAGAACACAAGAAACAAGAAGAAAACTCTGCCAAAAAGATCTGCATTTCAGATGAACTTAAAAAGAACATCAAGTTAATTTATCAAACGCTTGGAGACAAAATGATAGAACAGAAGAATGAGATAAAAAGACCGAAGAGCTATGCAAGAAAAATAAAAGCTAAGATCCAATCACCAATCTCTTTGTATCTGAATTCAAGTTATCACTTGAATTGTTCATCTCTCTTTGTTGCTGTTAAAAATAGGATTTTTCTTACTATGATACTTTCTAACTGGCTCTGTATATGTAGCAGAGGTGCAGCAAAGTAAGGCCATGGGTCAATCCAGCTAACTGCCTGCTGTGTAAATAAAGTTTTTTTGGAACACAGACATGTTCGTTTCATTTGCATATTTTCTATGGCAGCTTTCATGCTACAGCAGGAGATTTGGGTAGCTATAACAGAAGATTCTAAAATATTTATCATCTGGCCCTTATACAAAAAGTTAGCCAAACTCTAATATGTAAGAAAGCTATTTGTAATTTTGTGAGGTAAAATACACATCACATAATTTTACCCATTTGAAAGTGTACAATTTAGTGGCATTTAGTTCGATTCATAATGTTGCATAATCATTATCTTTCTTCTAGTTTCAAAGTGTTTTTGTCACCCCAAAGGGAACATTGTACCCATTAAGCAATCACTCTCCATTTCTCCCTTCCCCAATCCCTGGCTACCACTCATTTGCTTTCTCTCTCTACGGATTTATCTATTTTGAATATTGTATACGAATGAAATAATTTAATGTATGATCTTTTATGTCTGACTTCTTTCATTTAGCATAATGTTTTAGACATTCATCCAGGTCATAGTTCCTTTTTATCCACTGAATAACATTCAATTGTATGGATATACCACATTTTGTTTACCCATTCATTAGTTGATAGACATTCTGGTGACTGTGCACTGAGCTGCTATGGACATTCATAAAAAAATTTTTGTTTAAATACCTGTTTTCAATTCTCCTGGTAGTCTAACAGTGAAACTGCTTGGTCACATGGTATGACTCATAACACAGCCACGAGAAATTCTGTTTACAACTTTCTATGGAAATACCAAACAATTTTTACAGTGACTGTACCATTTTACACTTCCAACCAGCAATGTACGATGGTTCAGATTTCTTCACATCCTCTCCCATACTTATTTTCCTTTAAAAGAAGTTTTATGATAACTATCCTAGTGGGTATAACGTAGATTCACACTGTGGCTCTGTTTTGCATCCCCTAATGACTAAAAGTGTTAGTCACTCAGTCGTGTCTTTGCAACCCCAGATTGTAGCCTGCCAGGCTCCTCTGACCATTGAATTCTCCAGGCAAGAATACTGGAGTGAGTTGCCTATCCCTTCACCAAGGGATCTTCCTGACCCAGGGATCAAACCCAGGTCTCCTTCATTGCACATAGATTCTTTGCCATGTGAGCCACCAGAGAGCAAACTGCCAACATCCGTTGGATCATAGAAAAAGCAAGAGAATTCCAGAAAAACATCTACTTCTGCTTCATTGACTACGCTAAAGCCATGACTGTGTGGATCACAACAAATTGTGGAAAATTCTTGAAGAGATGGGAATACCAGAACACCTTACCTGACTCCTGAGAAACCTGTATGCATGCAGGTCAAGAAGCAAAAGTTGGAACTGGAAATGGAACAATGGACTGGTTCCAAATTGGGAAAGGAGTACATCAAGGCTGTATATTGTCACTCTGCTTATTAAATTTCTATGCAGAGTACATCATGTAAAATGCTGGGCTGGATGAATCACAAGCTGGAATCAAGATTGCCAGGAGAAATATCAATAACCTCAGATATGCAGATGACACCACCCTTATGGCAGAAAGCAAAGAGGAACTAAAGAGCCTCTTGATGAAGGTGAAAGAGGAGAGTGAAAAAGCTGGCTTAAACTATTTACAACAGCTAGGACTTGGAAGCAACCTAGATGTCCATTGGCAGATGAATGAATAGGCAAGCTATGGTGTATATACACAATGGAAAATTACTCAGCTATAAAGAAGAATGCATTTGAGTCAGTTCTAATAAGATGGATGAAACTGGAGCCTATTATATACAGTGAAGTAAGTCAGAAAAATAAACACCAATACTGTATATTAACACATATATATGGGATTTAGAAAGACGGTAATGATGACCCTATATGCAAGACAGCAAAAGAGACAGAGATGTAAAGAACAGACTGTTGGACTGTGTGGGAGAAGGAGAGGGTGGGATAATATAAAAGAACAGCAGTGAAACATGTGTATTACCATAAGTAAAACAGATGACCGCTGCAAATTTGATCCATGAAGCAGGGCACACAAAGCTGGTGCTCTGGGACAACCCAGAGGGATGGGGTGGGGAGGGAGGTGGGCGGGGGGTTCTGAATGGTGCGACTCATGTACACACATGGCCGATTCATATCAATGTGTGGCAAAAACCACCACAATATTGTAAAGTGATTTGCCTTCAATTAAAATTAATTAATTTTTTAAAAAAACTGGCAGGTGGGTCATAGAGGATCCTGCTGTGATTTATGTTGGAGAGTGTTTTGCCTATGTTCTCCTCTAGGAGTTTTATAGTCTCTGGTCTTACATTTAGATCTTTAATCCATTTTGAGTTTATTTTTGTGTGTGGTGTTAGAAAGTGTTCTAGTTTCATTCTTTTACAAGTGGTTGACCAGTTTTCCCAGCACCACTTGTTAAAGAGGTTGTCTTTTTTCCACTGTATATTCTTGGCTCCTTTGTCGAAGATAAGGTATCCATAGGTTCGTGGATTTCTCTCTGGGCTTTCTATTCTGTTCCACTGATCTATATTTCTGTCTTTGTGCCAGTACCATACTGTCTTGATGACTGTGGCTTTGTAGTAGAGTCTGAAGTCAGGCAGGTTGATTCCTCCAATTCCATTCTTCTTTCTCAAGATTACTTTGGCTATTTGAGGTTTTTTGTATTTCCATACAAATTGTGAAATTATTTGTTCTAGATCTGTGAAAAATACCATTGGTAGCTTGATAGGGATTGCATTGAATCTATAGTTGGATGGCATCACCGGATATGAGTTTGAGCAAGCTCTGAGAGTAGGTGATGGACAGGGAAGCCTGGTGTGCCACAGTCCATGGGGTTGCAAAGAGTTGGACATGACTGATTGATTGAACTGAACTGATAAGTAACTCTCTCAGATGATTTTTCAAAATGACTGTTTAATTTTGAACTGACAGTAGCAATAAATGTTCTTATTGTCTTAGGCCTTCATGATCATTTGGTTTTGTCAGTATTTCTTATTTGAAACATTTTAATAGCATTAGTAATGTCGTTTAATTTGTATTTCTCTAATGATTAAAAATATTGTGTATATTTTCAGGTGTTTATTTTCCATCCTCTATCTTATTCTGTGAAATATTTGTTCTTATAGCTTGATTGTTTTTAAATTTGAGAAGTCTGTTTTCTCATTGTTGAATTTAAATAGTTCTTTGTATATTCTGGAAGTAAATCTTTTATTAACTTTGTGATTTAAAAAAAAAAAAAAAAAACTGGCTTCAAACTCAACATTCAAAAAACTAAGATCATGGCATCCGGTCCTATCACTACATGGCAAATAGATGGGGAAACTCTGGGAGATAGTGAAGGACAGGGAAGCCTGGCATGCTGCAGTCCAGGGAGCTGCAAAGAGTCAGACATGACTTAGTGACTGAAAGAGAAGTGAAAATGTTAATACCCTGGAAGTCAACTGGAGGCTTTAGAGCATAGGAATGACCTAATCTGATCAAGGTTTTTTAAAACTACTACTCTGGCTTCCACTTGGAACAGACTGAGAAAGAAGGTATAAAGATGGAAGTAGACAACTTCTAAACTCACTTCAGCCTGTCATTCAAAGGACTACACATTCAGACAGTCCACTACTCACCCTATCTATATATTTTATTTTCTCTTTATCATCCTGTCTGGACTATAAGTCTGGTGATTTCATTGCCTTGACTGCAAATCTAATGATCTACCCAAAGTTCACTTTGCCTCAGCCTGTCCAGAACCTGTGCATCCAGCTTGTCTTACTTCTCCCATAAAAATTCTCTCCACCAGTCCCTCAAATATCACCATCCTCCCATACACCAGCCAGACATACACATACACACTTTCTGTAACATCCTACACAGTCTGATATCTGTCCTTACAACTACATTAGAGCTGCTTTCTCCAAGTTTACCAAAGGCCTTTGTAACAGTTAAAGTATAATTTGCAAAATGGTCAAATCGTGACTCTCATTATTCAGTCACTCAGTTGTGTCTGACTCTTTGCAACCCCATGGACTGTAGCACGCCAGGCTTCCCTCTCCTTTACCATCTCCCGGAGCTTGCTCAAACTCATGACCCTCCCTTGAGCCAGTGATGCCATCCAACCATCTCATCCTTGTCGTCCCCTTCTCCTCCTGCCCTCAATCTTTCCCAGCATCAGGGTCTTTTCTAATGAGTCAGCTCTTTGCATCAGGTGGCTAAAGTATTGGAGCTTCAGCTTTAGCATCAGTTCTTCCAATGAATATCCAGGATTCATTTCCATTAGGATTGACTGGTTTGATCTCCTTGCAGTAGATTCTCATACAGACATGAAATGAATATGAGAAAGGTTTTTACTTAACTCATTAATAAATGAAGCAACCAGTAAGATGTTAAATCTGGTTCAAATGAGAATCTGACACCTGACACTCAGAGGTTTTATTGTCCAGTCTATGAAATTCATTTGCATGGCATGAACAGGAATAACTGCACTGGTACGGGTAGGGAACGTTTGTTCCATTATTGGTTTTCTACAACTTAACTTTTGCCCCTTTTTGCAGAGTTGTAAAACAGTCTAGTCAACCAAGGACACAAATACATATCTCTAAATCAAAGTAATATAATTCTTAGAGGGCCCTCTAGGTCCTAGAGAGTCCAATGCCATTCAGATACACAGTATCTAGGGCATTCAGATACACATAATTTCTTCTGCCCATTTTCAAGTCTTTGACAAATTTTTCTTGCATAACTGTCAAAACTCATTCTAACCTGCCTTCTTTAGCACAATGAAGGAAAATTCTTAGCACCTTTGGTTTCCATGATACATCATTCTCCTGACTCCTCTGATTTTCTTCAGTCTCACCAGTTCCTATTCATCTTAAAAACAGTATTCTTCAAGGTACTGATGGGTCTGATTCCATCCAGTATCATCAGTTATGCTTAACCTATTAACTGTATAGGAATTACTCCCATGACCACAGCTCTAACGTCTATGATCGCTAAACTTGAACTTCTATTTTCTCCATTTCCCATGCTGGTATCTTAGCAGCACATCAAATTCATCATGAGCTTAGGTGATACATATTTAGACAGCTCATCTAAGTATGACATATGCCTGTGTTCTCTAACTTAACTAACGTCTAATTGTCATAGAGGCATATAACATGAGAATCTTATATTCTACTCTCTCCCTCACACTCCACTATGAAAACTGCCTTTTACAGTCACCTGAACTACCTAGTGCACCTCTACAGTTACTCTCTTGCAATCTTCCCCTTCCTTACAGCGATTTCCCTAATTCAAGTCTGTATTATCTTTCAACTGAACTGCTGATAAAGCTTCCACACTGTTATTGGGTCTCTTTCCTCCATCATTCACTCAGACGCCAAAGTTATATTTCCTTAAACGGAGTCAAAGTTTTTCTGACTTGGTCCTACTTTCTGATCCAAGTTTTCATATAATAGACCTCTGTTGTTTTAGGGCATCCACCTACTTCCTATTTATTCTACTTCAGCTCATTTAAGCTGAGGCATACAACTTCAGCTCAGATATCAGGTTCACAATGGTTGATTCAGAATTGGCCCAAACAGAGCCACTGAAGTGCCACAGACTTTTGCTGCTACTTCTGGGACAGAAGCAAATGCTTTTTTACTCTATATCTGCTATTGTTATTGCTATATTTTACCACCAGAGGACAGACTGCCTGAAAAGCCAGTGTAGAAAAGTAAAGTTTGGAGATGCTGAGACTTCAGCCCTTCTGAGCCCTAGCATCAAGCTATGTCTGAAGCCAATTTCCCTTGGATCATTCGATTACACTTGGCAATAAACCCTCTTTCTGCTTAAGCCCATCTGAGTAAGGCAACCATCTAAAGCACTGAACCAAAAGAATACTAAATAACACCTATATTTTTATGCACCCATATGATTCAGTTACATCAACCTCCTCACCAGTATCGAAATATAGAACCTTCCCTTATGTTATTTCCTCAGTCTGGAATTCCCTTCCCTCTTTCCTCTGTTTAATAAGATCCATCTCCTACTTCAAGGCTTCAAATGCCTCAGTGAAGCAAGAGGCTGGGAAAAGGAGAAGACCAGATTACACAGAGATTTTAAACCATGCTATGGCTTTTTCAACCTTTGTGTGTGCTTAGTCGCTTAGTCGTGTCTGACTCTTTGCGACCCCGTGGACTGTAGCCCACCAGGCTCCTCTGTCCATGGGGATTTTCCAGGAAAGAATACTGGAGTGGGTTGCCATGCCCTCCTCCAGGGGATCTTCCCAACCCAGGGATTAAACCCAGGTCTCCCACATTGTAGGCAGATTCTTTACCAGCAGAGCTACCAGGGAAAACCCCATTTGAACCTTTATGTAAGGGTAAATAAATGCCATCAAAGGTTTAAAATTAGTAAAGGACATAATCATATTAGCAATTTTAAAAGTTTACTCTGGTTGTTGTGTAAAGGAGGAATCAGAGAAGAACAAACAATAATTTGTAAACTATGAACAATTTATGCAAAAAGATAGCAGTATAGGCTGAAATGGCAATGGAGACAGAAAAATGTATTTCTGTGATTATTTCTGAATATATCCCTCCTATGTTGTAAATGCCCTGAGGACAGAGAATTTATCTGTTGACTACCATTTTATCCAGATTAGCAAAGTGATTGGCATACAGTGAAAGTGAAAGTCACTCAGTCGTGTCCGACTCTTTGCGACTCCATGGACTATACAGTCCATAGAATTCTCCAGGCCAAAATACTGGAGTGGGTAGCCATTCCCTTCTCCAGGAGATCTTCCCAACACAGGGATTGAACCCAGGTCTCCCACACTGCAGGCAGATCTCTTTACCAGCTGAGCCAGAGAAGTGCAAGAATACTGGAGTGGGGAGCCTATCCCTTCTCTAGCAGATCTTCCCAACCCAGGAATCAAACTGGGTTCTTCTGCTTTGCAGGCAGGTTCTTTACCAACTGAGCTACCAGGGAAGCCTGGCACACAGCAGGAGCACACATTTATTTGTTGAATAAATTAATACACAATTAACAACCTAATATGTAAACTGTATGAGCAACTAAGCAAATGGCAATGTTTATTTATAAAGATAGGAAACACAAGAAAAGTCAGTTTGAGGTTTTTTATTGTTTTTGAGAAAGAGGTAAGGGAAAAGATGAACTTGGTTTTGAGAAAACTGAGTTTAAGGTAATAAACCCTCCATAAGATTCAAATATGGAGGGAATATTATAGTGGACACATATCTGGGGATCAGGTGAGAGATCTGGGCTGAGGATACTAATTTGTGAATTCTGAGCATATAGATGGTAACCGACTTTATGAAGAGAGAAGATTACCTCGAAATGATGAAAAGAGGGTAGAGACTACAGATTTAAAGAGCACTTAAGGGTTGAACAGAGAGAAATAGAAGTAAAGGAAGGTTCCTAACAACTCTGGCAGAAAAACAAACACAGGAGAGTCCTCTAACCAAAGTAGAGGGAAGAACAGGATGGTATGGTCAAATGTGTCAAAAAGTAAAAAGTCCAGGAATGAAAAGTTTTAAAGCATCCTTTGATTGAAAACAGTTTTGGTGGAGAAGGTGAGGGTGAAACCAAGTTTAGAGTGGGTTCAAGGTTGAGTAGGAGATAAAAATATGGAGTCAGCCAGTATTAGACCCATGTTTGTGTTAGACATGCTTGTTCAGGAAGTGTGGCTATAAAGGAATTGAGAAATAAAGTTTCAGGAGAGGAATGTCAAGGGTAGGTTTTGTTCCTGTTTGGTTTTTTTTGTTGTTGTTATTTCTTTATCTCTTTGTAGAATTTGGTTTTAAGCATGTTTAAATGTTGTTTGGAAGCAACTTAAAGACAGGACATGGTTAAATAAAAGGTGAAACAGAATAATAAAAAATGAGCTTCATGATGTATACATATATCAAAATATCATATTGTATATCTTAAATATATACACTCTCAAATTTGTCAATTATACTGAGTTGGCCAAAAAGTTCATTTGGGTTCTTCTGCATGTCAATAATATGGCTAAAAAAATAAGAGCGAAATTTATAAAATAGAGTACAGATAAAGAAATTGGGATTTTTAAGGCATTTACTTTATTTTATACAATTTTTAAAGGTTACACTCCATTTACAATCATTACAAAATACTGGCTATTTTCTCTATGTTGTACAATACATCCTCGCAATGTATCTTACACTCAATAGTTGTTACCTCCTCCTCTCCCTTCCTACTAGTAAACACTACCTTGTTATCTATATCTGTGATTCTGTTTCTTTTTTGTTATATTCACTACTCTGTTGTATCTTTTAGATTCCATATATAACCAATATACAGCATTTCTTTCTCTGACATTTCATTTAATGTAATACCCTCCAGGTCTATCTATGTTACTGCAAACACCAAATTTTCTGAATTTTTAATGGCTGAATAGTATTTAATTGTGTGTGTGTGTATATATACACACCACACTCCACATCTTCTTTATCCATTTTTATTTATTCAGCTTCTGAGGAACACTTAGGTTGCTCCCATATTTTGGAAACTGTAAACAACGTTGCTATGAGCACTAGATTCATGTACCTTTTCAAATTAGAAAATTCTAAAGACACTACCAGAAAACTGCTAGATCTGATCAATGAATAGGATAAAAGTTCCAGGATACAAAATTCATGCACAGAAATCTGTTGCGTTTTCATATACTAACAACCAATAGCAGAAAGAAAAATTAAGAAAGCAATCAAATTTACTATTGCATCAAAAAGAATAAAATACCTAGGAATAAACTGACCTAAGGGGGCAAAAGACATGTACTCCAAAAACTATAAGATGCTGATGAAAGAAATCAAAGATGACACAAACAGATGGAAAGATGTACTGTATTCTTGGGTTGAAAGAATCAACACTGTCAAAACAACTATATTACCCAAGGCACTCTACAGATTCAGTGCAATCTCTATCAAATTACTAATAGCATTTATCACAGAACTAGAATAAACATTTTTACATTTGTATGGAAACAAAAAGACTGTGAAGTACATCTTTCCATCCATTTGTGTCATCAAACTATGCTGAATAAGGGTGGTGAGGGTGGACATACTTGTTTTGTTCCTAATCTCAGAGGAAAAGCAGCTTTTTACCATTGAGTATACTAGAGGGACAGGGCGGCCTGGCCTGCTGCAGTCCATGGGGTCACAAAGAATCAGACATGACTGGGCAACTGAACAACAACAACATGCTAGCTGTGAGTTTGTTATATATGGCCTTTAGTATGTTGAGGTATGTTCCTTCTATGCCCACTTTCTGGGGGATTTTATCAAAAGTTTTTTCTGCATCTTCTGAGATGATCATATAGTTTTTATTCTTCAATTTGTTGATGTGGTGTATCATGTTGATTGATTTGTGGATATTGAAATACCCATGCATCCCTGGATAAATTCCACTTGATCATGGCATATGATCCTTTTAATGTTTTGTTGGATTCAGTTTGATAGTCTTTTGTTGAGGATTTTTCCATCTATGTTCATCAGTGATATTGACCTGTAATTTTCTTTTCTTTTTTTTTTTTTTGGTGGTGCCTTTTTCTGATTGGTATTACGGTGATGGTGGCCTCACAGAATGAGTTTGGAAGTGTTTCTTCCAGATTTTTGGATTTGTTTCAGAAAGATAACTGTTAACTCTTCTCTGAATGTTGGATAGAATTTGCCTGTGAAGCCATCTGGTCCTGGACTTTTGTTTATTGGGAGTTATTTAATCAATGACTGAATTTCAGTACTTATAACTTGTCTGCTTGTACTTTCTATTTCTTCCTGGTTCAGTCTTGGGAGATTCGCACCTTACTAAGAATTTGCCAATTTCTTCTAGGCTGTTCATTTTATTGGCATATAGTTGCTTGTAGTAATCTCTTATGGCCTTTCGTACTTTTGTGGTGTAATGTCTCCTTTTTCATTTCTAACTTTACTGATTTAAGCCCTCTCCCTTTTTTTCTTGATGAGTCTGGTTTGTTGTTGCTGTTTAGTTGCTCAGTCACATCCAACTCTTTGCAACCCATGGACTGCAGCACACCAGGCTTGCTCAAACTCAAGTCCACTGAGTTGGCGATACCACCCAACCATCTCATCCTCTGTCACTCCCTTCTCCTCCAGCCCCCAAGCTTTCCCAGCATCAGGGTCAGCTCTTCACATCATATAGCTAAAATATTGGAGGTCTGGCTTCAGCATCAGTCCTTCTAATGAATAGTCAGGGTTGATTTCCTTTAGGATTGAGTGCTTGATCTCCTTGCAGTCCAAGGGATTCTGAAGAGTCTTCTCCAGCACCAGAATTCGAAAGCATCAATTCTTCAGCACTCAGCCTTCTTTATGGTCCAAATCTCACATCTGTACATGACTACTGGAAGACCCATAGCTTTGACTACATGGACTTCTGTCAGCAGTGATGTCTCTGCTTTTTAATATACTGTGAGTCTGGCTAAATGTTCGCTAATTTCATTTATCTTTAGCTTCATTGATCTTTTCTGTTGCTTTCTTAGTCTATTTCATTTATTTCTGGTCTTTATGATTTTATTCGTTCTGCTAACTTTGGGTTTTGCTTGTTCTTCTTTCTCTAGTTACTTTAGAAAGTACCCTTTTAAAATGAAATTACAGCAACATCAAAAGATAATTTTGTTAATTTTCTTATGCAAAAAAGATGTTTAAAATTTGTTTTTCTGTTAAATCCAAAAATCTAGGAAATTTTGTTAATTAAAGGAAATGGTACAAAGGAAAGAAGACCAAAACCTACAGGATAGCTTAAATGCCAAGTTAAGGAGTTTGCACCTTATTCTATGGTCAATAAGTAAGGTAGCAAAGTTGTTTAAACATAAAACTATTGACTCCAGGATATCATTTCATTAACAAACAGTAACTGAGTTACCACTATATGAAAGCACTGAATATGATGCTGAAAGAAAAGTCTAAAACTCTGTCCCTCCTTTTTATATAGCTGTCAGTGGAAGAAAGTCTGTCTCTATTCATTATTTACACCTTTACCTATCAATTACTCATCAAGGACAATATTTAGTAGTAAAAAAAAATCCTTTTTAAAAAGGAAAATATGGGATTCCTATTAGTTCAGTTCAGTCGCTCAGTCGTGTCCAACTCTTTGCGACCCCCATCAACTGCAGCATGCCAGGCCTCCCTGTCCATCACTAACTCGCAGAGCTTACTCAAACTCATGTCCATTGAGCCGGTGATGCCATCCAACCATCTCATCCTCTGTCGTCCCCTTCTCTTCCTGCCTTCAATCTTTCCCAGCATCAGAGTCTTTTCAGATGAGTCAGTTCTTCACATCAGGTGTCCAAAGTATAGGAGTTTCAGCTTCAGCATCAGTACTTCCAGTGAATATTCAGGACTGATTTCCTTTAAGATGGACTGGTTGGATCTCCTTGCTGTCCAAGGGATTCCTATACTTATCAGTTTTACTGCACTCACTATTTAGCAATGTGAGTTGTTGGGTGTACAAAGTTAAGCAATACACAACCCCTAATTTATAGGACTCAATAGTCTAGATGTCATAAACGTATGAATTACTCTAGAAGAAACTGACTGTACGCATTTAAGTAGATACTGTTTACCTAGGACTTTCAATTTAAGAGCAAACAGCAAATAAGCACTTCCTAGTACCGCTCACATTTTAAGCATTTTACAACTTTTAACTGATTTAATTCTCCTAACAATATTATGAAGAGAGACTTATTACTATGTTATTAAGATAGGAATAGATTAGAATATATAACATGTATTATCTTTTTCCAGAATCAATGATGACACCAAATCTGCTAATGAAAATGTTTTATATACAGTTGCTGTATTATTCCCATGAGCACACAAATATCCTGTAATTTCTCTCATCTTAAAAGAAAAAAATCTTGAGTTCACCTTCTTCTACACCATTTCTCTGATCCCCCCAATGGAAAACTTAAAAGAGCTATCTGTGTGAGTTATACCCACTTTCTCTCCTCTCAGCCTCTCTCAAGCCAGTCCAAAATGGCTTTTGCCCCTGACACTACTGATACCACTTTAGTCAAGATTATGATCTCAAAATGCTAAATATGATTTTTAATTTTCAGTCCTCATCTCACATGACGAGCAACTTGACAAAGGTCAAACATTTTCTTTGAGCCACTCTCCTCCTTTACTTGGCTTCTATGACACCATTATCTTTAGGTTTTCTTATCTTACCAGATGTTCTTTCTCAGACTCCTATGCTACTTCTTCCACAGGTCCACAATTTAAACACATTCAAGTACCCAGGGCTCAGTTCTTTTCTATCTACACAAATTTTCATAATGTTTTCATCTAGTCTCATGGCTCTACTAGAAGCTTCAACACAGCAGAGATTTTTTAGCTATTCTGTTTAAATGCCCTGCACCTAAAAGTGTCTAGCACATAGTAGATGCATACCATATATTTGATCAATAAATGAATGGATTAATAGTTTTAAATGTTATCTATAAAGTGATGAATCTCCAATGTATACCTCCTGCCAGGATCTCTAACCTTAACTCTCAACCTATCTATCTGCTATTTCCACTTGGATGTGTAATAAACATCTCATACTAACCAAGTTCAAGAGAAAACTCAAATCATCCTCTCAATGGTTTCTTCAACTGACCACTTAGCAAAAATCAGTTCCACCCTTCTAGTTTTTCAAATCAAATTTTGAAATTATTCCTAATTCCTTCTCTTTCTCTCACACCAGACCTGTCAATAAATACTGTGAATTCTGCCTTCAAAATATACTCAGCACTTGACTTCTTCTCCCTAAGTCCACCACAATCACTATGGTCCAAGCCATTATCATATCTCACCTGGATGAATGCAATTGACTCCTAACCTGTCTTATTGCTTCTTGTCCACCTCCACCCCCACAATCTGGGCCTGTTCTCAGAACCACAGCCAGAGAAGTATAAAAAAAAAAAAGAAAACTTCAGTCAAACCACACCACTTTTCTGCTAATAATCTTACAATTATTCCCACTTTCGTCTGAGTAAAGGCCCAAATCTTGACAACTGCCTATAAAGCTCTACTCAGTCTGGCCCTATTACATCTCTGACCTCATACACTACTAATCCTCTCACTCTGTTCCAGTCACATTGGTTTCTTCTGCTGTTCCTTCCAAAGGTTAAGCATATTCCACCTCAGGCCCTTTTTCTTACAGTTCCTTCTCCCTGGAATGCTTTTCCCTAGATATCTGTAATCTACTACTTGTTTCATCATCTTGCTCAACTGTCACTTTCTCTGAGTTTTTCCCTATCACCATATTTTAAACTCCCGATTCCAATCCCACTCTCTTGTACACATAAAAGCTGTATTTCCGCACATCATTTATCATCACTACATACTTTCTGGCACATGTGCTAGAAAAGGACAAGAATTTCTTTTTGTTTCATTCACTACTGTATCCCTGGTGTTTAAAGCTGTGGCTGGTATACAGTGAGTGATAGTGAGTGAAATTGCTCAGTCGTGTCAGACTCTTTGCGACCCCAAAGACTATACAGTCCATGGATTTCTTCAGGCCATTATACCGGAGTGGGTAGCCTTTCCCCTTGCCAGGGGATCTTCCCAACCCAGGGACAGAACCCAGGTCTCCCAGTTTGCAGAGGGATTGTTTACCAGCTGAGCCACAAGGGAAGCCCTGGTATACAGTAGGTGAGCAATACTCTGTTGAAAGAATGCTTTCATTTCCACCACGGGGCCTAATAACCATCTGGCCTGGCATTTCAGGAAAAGATCATAAAGCTCTAAGATTTCTTCCAGTGCTCTAAATCCTGGAAGGATTATACTTTGCCTAGAAAGAAAAACTGTGCTTTGTGTAGTCAACCACAAGGAGGAGCTGAGAGGAAGAGCTGAGCAAAGAAATGTTTCCCTTGCTTTTCCTCTGGCAACCTCAAGGTGGAAGAAAACTAGATTTGGAGGGGACTCTACTGAATGAACTATTTTCTCCATACTATGAGTTAACACACAAACGTAAACACTAAAGACCGCAATCCCAAATGCCACAGAGGCCAAGGAAATCAACACACGGGCCACTGAGAACTGGAAGGGTGTTTCTTTAACTCCACCACTAAGAATTCTCCATAAATCCAGGGGAAGAATTCCTACGAGCGCAGAGACACGTAACTCACACCTGAAGGCCAAGGTATTTCAGGCTGCCGGAACTCTCTCGCCTCAGGGCTATTACGTCCGTTCTATTTAATACTTAAAGCACCTGCAATAATTAAAACAGTACGGGCAAGGCGGTGCAAGATTTCAATTCTCAGTCTGGCTGATGGCATGTAAAGTCTTGATTCATTAAACAGCGAAATCAATTTCCCACAGGATTTTGACTCACCGCCACCTGTTGATCCCCACGTTGGAGGAGCCGGCGAACCAGGGGTCGAGGATGTAGACGCAGCGGATGGTGTCGGCGCCCTGGATGCACTCCTTCAGGGCGGGGTTGTCGTGAAGCCTGAGCCCCTTTCGGAACCAGTGCACGGCGTTCACCCCCATCCTGGGGGCGGGGGTGGGAGAGGGGCGCGGTGCGGCGCCGCCGAGCTCCTCCGCGGAGAAATTCAGGGTAGGAGGGTCCGGCTCATAACCGACACCTCCGATCGCAGGAGAATCGCCGCACCCAAGGAGTGAGAAAGCAGAGGAGGGGAAGGAAAAGATGAGTCCGAGGAGGGGACTAGAAAGGGAGAGGGCGCTGGCGGCGCAGCTTGAAGATGAATGGAGGTTGCCCAGTCAGCGGAGTCCCGGTGTGACGCTCTTTAGGAGCCGGCACCCGCCGCCACCGACTGGAGAGGACGCATAACTTCGAGGTCCCCGGATCTCCGGAGGCTGACCAAGTTCCACAAGCCCGAGACTCCACCACGGCCCGCGCGGGCGCGGGGAGCCCCAAGAGGTTCTCTGCACGTAAATCTCGCCCACCGAGACGGCCCCTGAGGAGCAGACGGCCCCGCCTGAGGCAAGCCACCGACAGGGATGAGAGAGAATTCAGTCACTATCGGCCACGCTGCCTCTCGGCCCGGGTAAGAGAAGCGAGCACAGAGCACGCAAAGATGTGGTCGAGGCCGCTGGACGGCTGCCGGCCGGTGACCCGTCCCGAGGCTGCCCGGGTGACTCCGCCGCCACCGCCGCGTCAGCGGCTTCAGCCCCGCCCTCGGCTCCTCATTGGAGGGCGCATTCCCCACGTGACCACCGGCACCTCACGTTTCTGAAGTGTGTTTACTACAGCGGCTCCGACTTGGGAATCAGCTTGCACTTCAGTCGCTTCTAGGGGGCGGCAGCTGCTCCATGTCAAAACCATCGATCCTCTCCCAGACGCTAGACACTTTGCTTCTGTCCCTTTTCTCGGCCGACAAATCGCGGATGCCTGAAAGCGCCCAGAGTGAGCCGAGGCCCCATGTGAGGGAAGGCTTAGCCCCGCCCTCGGGGGCTGTGAACGTCCACCATTGGCTGAGACTCGCGGAGACCCGGATGAGCACGGGGCTACGGGGAGCTTGCGACCGCGCGCTCTGCCCGTGAGGGCGCGCGTGCGCTCTCGCTGCATTTTGGAGTCAAGGAGGGCGGGGCCGGCGAACCGGCGAGCGCTCGGGCATTCCTCCCGCGGGGTTCGCGGAAGCCGTGGAGACATCACGGTGTCTTCCAGGAGTCGGAGCGGGGATCCGGCGGGGAGTGAGTGAGGGCAGGATGGAGTGGAAAGAGCAGAGTAGGAGGCTCCGCATTGACTTAGAGCCCAAAACATGTGTTTCCATCCAGCTTTAACTGGAGAACCCAACCCTGTTTTGAAGTGTATAGAGCTGGCTCCCTTCTCATTCTTGTGGCCCTAGCGGTGCTGGATCCTTACACTGAGCTCTGGGGAAGAGGATTAATTGGCAGGGTGGTGCCAGGCAACCCTGGAATTCCTTAATACTATCTGTGTGTCGTCAACATGTCAGCCTTCCTTTCTTACACCTAGTGCGGTTTACAGGACTCTTTGCGATGGGGACTTTGCCTGCCTTTCTAAGGACAATGAACTTCAGGCTTTGCTGTCCCTTGGTTAAGTCGCTAAGTCGTGTCCGACTCTTGCGACCCCCATGGACTGTAGCCTGCCCTGCTCCTCTGTTCATGGGATTCTCCAGGCAAGAATGCTGGAGTGGGTTGCCGTTTCTTTCTCCAGGGGATCTTTCCCACGCAGGAATCGAACCTGGGTCTCCTGCATTGCAGGCAGAGTCTTTAGGGACTGAGCTACAAGGTTGAATCGCTGTTCCTTAGGCATGCAATAACTTTATGTTCATTCAACAATCACTTATTGAATGAAACTGGCACTATTCAAAGTACTGGAGGTACACAGAGAAAAAGAGGAAGAGAAAAGCCCTCTTGGAGTTCACGATGTGTCTCCTAACCTTTATACGTGCTATTTTTCGCTCTATAAATGCTGTTTAGAATCTGCTGCTCACTACAACACCTTTGAGCTAGGGAATATATTTCTACACAGTCAAATGTTTATTGAATGAATGAGTGAATGAATAAATGCTGTTTGTCACCAGTGTATTTGACAAGGTTAAAAGGAGGAAAGACATGGCAATTATTACAAATCGAGTTGTGTACCTCTAAAAGTCATGTAACCCCTAGTACCTGTGAATTTGACCTTATTTAGAAATAAGATCTTTGCAGATGATGAAATTAAGATGAGGTCATTTGGAGACCAAATCCAATGACTAGTGTCCTTTATAAGAGGGGAAATTTGGATGCAGACAGCAGACTCATACTCGGGAGAGAAGGCCTTATGAAGATTGGACTTAGACTGCCATAAACTAAGGACCTACTCAAAGCTAGGAGAGCAGCCTGGAACAGATCCTTCCCTAGTGTCTTCAGAGGGAGAATGGCCCTGCCAACGTTTTACTTTCAGACTTCCAGCCTCCAGAACTGTGAGGCAATAAATTCCTGTTGTTTTAAGTCACTCATTTTGTGGTACATTGCCACAGCAGCTCTAGCAAACTAATACAGCTGCAAAATAAATTTCATCATCCAGTGAGCCAGTATGTCTGGATGTCTTTCCTAACCCTGCTTTTGTTGCCATAGGAAGGACATAGCATCCTCTCTTCAATTTGCTAAGAACATTTAAAATTATGTAGTATGTGAAAGCCTGTTGTTCACTATGAAATATTAAAGTTATTTTTATCAGTGAGGATGAACCTTGATTAATTACCACTCCAAGGGGCCGATCACTTTTGTAAAGGATGTGGCAGACAGAGCTATGCCTTCACTTGGATTGTCTCATACTCCAGGGCCTAACATACTTTTAAAAATGCAATGTTTCATGTTTCATTTTAGGCAGTTTGAAAATAAGCCGAGTATGTCTAAAGACATAAGCATTATTTTCAAGCAGTCAAATGAAACAGTGGGAGGTATTTGTGTGGAGTTGGTTTATGTTTGCCAATTGTCCATTCAATAAAGATGGATTTTTTAAGCAGACAGCTATATGTGGATATGTGTGTAACTTTCATTTACACATGAAAGTACTAAATTATGAAAATGTCAGTACTGTCAACCATGCTTTCCTCAAAGAGTGAGGGGGTTTTTATGGCATGACATCTGGTCCCTTCTATTTTCATGGCAAATAGAAGAGGAAAAACTGGAAGCAGTGACATTTTATTTTCTTGGGCTCCAAAATCACTGCGGATGGTTACTGCAACCTTGAAATTAAAAGACGTTTGCTCCTTGGAAGAAAAGCTATGACAAACCTAGACAATATATTAAAAAGCAGAGACATCAGTTTGCTGACAAAAAGCCATATAGTCAAAACTATGGTTTTTCCAGTAGTCATGTACAAATGTGAGAGTTAGACCATAAAGAAGGCTGAGCACCAAAGAATTGATGTTTTTGAATTGTGGTGCTGGAGAAGATGCTCAAGATGCCCTTGAGCTACAAGGAGCTCAGTCAGCCCTAAAGGAAATCAACCCTAAATATTCATTGGAGGGACTGATGCTGAAGCTGAAACTCCAATACTTTGGCCACCTGATGTGAAAAGCTGACTCATTGGAAAAGACCTTGATGCTGGCAAAGATTGAGGGCAATAGGAGAAGGGGGCTGCAGAGGATGAGATGGTTAGATAGTATCACCAACTCAATGGACATGAGTTTCAGCAAATTCTGGGAGATAGTGAAGGACAGGGAAGTCTGGCATGCTGCAGTCCATGAGGTTACAAAGAATTGGACATGACTTAGCAGCTGAACAACAAGATTATTACTTTAATATATTTTTGCAGCAATTTAATAAAAGCCATGATTTTGAGGTGGAGAGTTGTGGGTGGGGGGGGTTCAAGAGGGAGATATTATATATATGTACAGCTGACTCACTTTGTTGTACTTCAGAAACTAACACGACATTGTAAAGCAATTATACTTCAATGAAATAAAGCTGTGACTTATTAAACATCTACTGTATACCAGGTACTTTATATAGGTTATTATTAATCCAGTAAGGCCACTTATTATTACTTAATAATAGTTTATGCTAACTGTGCAGATGAAGAAGCTAAAGCTCAAATACAAATAAGTAGTAAAACCAAATGAAAAACCACGACTATTTCTGAACCCAAAGCTCTTTCCTTATCACATACTATCCCTCAGTGATACCACCTCTCCCTTTCTTTTTCAGAGTGTTTATGGGTGAAGAAGAAAAGAAGGTATGGGTACCTTTTTCAGGAATCTCTTGTGAAGTTCTGGTTGCTTCCAGCTTCCTGGTGATTGAACAGGTATGGGACTAAGAAGGAAAATGCTGGGTTATATCTCAGCTTGCAGTTAATTAGTTGTTGATCTTGAGTGAGTCATTAGGGCTTTCCTGACCAGCTTAACTCATATGTAAAATGGGGGTTTCAACTGGATGATTTCTAAGTTTTCTATACTGTTTTAAAATGCCAAGATTCTATAAGCACAACCCTACCTTGGGCTCAAAAATATCTATCAAGAGTCCTATTAAGTGGTCTCTTAACTGCCAACAGTGTTAGAAAAATCAGTATCTCTTTGACTTCATGAGCAGTCTTGATAAAACTGCATCAGCCTCTAAACTGAAAGCCTGTGTTCTTCTTTGACCCCATCTTGTAGCTGTGATTCTGGGCATGTGTTATCAACACACAAATAATGAAGTAGTAGAGAGTGTGATCAGATCATTCAGTCTTGATGTGTTGTGAATATTAGGCTGGTGGCCCCCGGCTGAGTGAAACCCAGCACTAGACTCTTTGGATTTAAATGTATTAAAGGATCTTTTCTTAAAAACTGAAGTATCATTGTTTTATAACATGATATAAGTGTCAGGTGTACAACGTCATATTTTGACTTCTTTATGTATTATAGCGTGCTTACCACTAAGTTTCCATCCATCATCATACAGTTGACCCCCTTTACTCATTTTGCCTTCCCCCCAAAATTGTCATTTTTTAAAGGTAAATTATGCCTCTCATACGAATGTAAAATGAATCCATGTCAAAGATTTCACTTAACTTGTTAATTAATGAGAGAACCAGTAAGATGTTACAATGAAATAGAAGATTCCCAAAGAGCAGTTACATATATAGGCCATCAGAAATGCTAAAAGTAAATTTGCTTAATATATGCAAAACACTGTTACAGAGGCTGGGTGGAGGGAAATCAATTTCACTTTCACAGAACAAAATCCTATGAAATTCACTTGCATATTTATAGTGAACATTCATTTGTGTTGCATTGATTATCTACAATTTACGGAGTTGTTAGATAGTTTAAAGATAATAAGAGGCAGAGAATAACTTGAAGGGTGCTCCAGACAAGAGACCTTTGCCTATTTTAAAAATTATTAATAATGTTTGTCACCTCCTCAGAGAGGTCTTCCCTGTCAGCCCATTCTAAAAAGGACCCCTTCTTAGTTTCCATTATAGCCCTCTGTTTACTTCCATCATAGAACCAATTGTTATCTGCATTTTTAAATTATTTACTTATTTAACTTCAGGCAATCTATGTCTGTCCCCATCGCATATGCAAGCTTCAGGAGGGCAGATATTTTGGTCTGTCTTGTTCTTCATTACACATTAGCACATGCCACAGTGCCCGGTACCCAACAGACTCTCAGTCACTGCTCTTCTACAGACCACTATAAACACCCAATTGATCACATGAATGCAGTACCTCACTCACAGGTTAGTCATCAACATAGTGCCTCTCAACTCCAAATTCACCTTTCATGCCTCCTAGGTGTTAGTGGAACTATATAGTGGAACTATATATTGCTCCTTCACCACTGGTGCCATGTAAAACACTGTCAGTAGAGGGCGCTGGAGGAAAACTGAAGGAGAAAGGGTCTTTTCCTGTTTTGGTATATTGGTTCCTTCTGTTCATACTGTAGTTCTTCCATTGATACCACAGGTGCTTGGGGGAGGAACATACATTAGGCTCCCTGGATCCAAGGGTTCCACATCCACAGATTCAACGAACTGCAGATCAAAAATATTAAAAAATCAAAAAGATTCCGAAAAGCTAAACTTGAATTTACAGTACACAGGCAACTATTTACATATCATTTACATTGTATTTACTTCTATTTGCACAGTATTTACATTGAATTGTAAGTAATCTAGAGATGGTTTAAAGTATTCAGGAGGATGTGTGGACATTATATGCAGATACTGTGCCATTTTATACAAGGGACTTGAGCATCTCCAAATTTTGGTATCTTGGCAGGGAGAGGTGAGCAGAGGGGTCCCAGGGGAAATCCTCCAGGATACTAAGGGATGACTATACTGTGGAGTTCACATCTATCAAGTTTTGGTAGCATCCATGCAGATGGATTCCCAGTTACTCTTGTAGGCATCTCAGCCAGCAGCTACACTGCCTCAGCCCCTACATTCTGGCCTTGTGTTTCCTGTGGGCACTCCCAAATGTTACTCAGTCCAAGCTCACTCTACTCAACACACAACAGACCAATGAATATGAGAGATGAGGTTCTGAGGCCAGGAATATAACTTTATTGGAAAACCAGAAGACCAAGAAGATCACAGACTAATGTCTCAAAATAACTCTTATTGGGGTCTGGATGCCAGGTCCTTTTATAGAACAGAGATGGGGAGAAGTGAGGAAACAAAGTAAAAAAAAAACATCAATCTTCCAAATATCTCCTAGAATGGCAAGCCTGGGGCAAGAGATACGTTGATTTATTCTTTTCTGCCACCCACTGGTGGACAGGGTGCCGAACATAAGCACTGTAACAGTCAGACAGAGGAGCAGGATTCTCTGAGACAGACCACTATGTATGATTATAATAACAAAAGCAATGAAAAGCAAGTCAATGATGTCTGAATCCCACCTTTGAAAGTAGCTCCTGGCACTTTCCCTTCCAAATTTGTCCTTCCTTGGTTGCCCTCCCTAAATCCTGGGGTTTTCCTGCTAGTTCCTTTTCTCCCTTTATTATTAATCACCTGTCATTGTTGGGGCTTCCCAGGTGGGGCTAGTGGTAAAGAACCCACCTGTCAATGCAGAAGACTTAAGAGACATGGGTTCAATCCTTGAGTCTGGAAGATCTCCTGAGGGAGGGCATGACAACCCACTCCAGTATTCTTGCCTAGAGAATCCCATGGACTAAAGAGCCTGGTGGGCTACAGTGGATAGGGTCGCAAAGAGTCAGACATGACTGAAGCAACTTAGCATGCACTCATGTAATAGTTAATAATTCTTTTTATGAAACATTCCCTGTTGGGCTTACTGTGTGGTTTCTGTCTCCTCATCAGACACTCACTGATACAGTCCGTTAACTGATGGAATCCACAGAGACATACTTGTAAAGCTTTCTTGCTTGTGCTCCTTTTTCTTGATCAAGGGCATTTAGAAAGTCAGTAGTTACAAATGTGGTAATATATATTGTGACATAGCTTTCCCCCCACAGTTTTTTTTTTTTTTTTGTCCTATGATCATCTCTATTCAGGTACTTGGGTCTAAGTCCTCTGTTGCCTCAGAATGGCACAATTAGACTAAGGTGGCCCAATGTTTTTGTTCTAAATACAAGAACCTTGATCCAGATGTAAATTGGGAAAGATTTGATGTTCCCCACCCCTCCCCTCATCACTATCTAACAGTTTTCTCAGCTGGGGTGGGATAGGAATGCCATTTGAGGGAAATGAGGTAGATAAGTATCTTTTTCTAAAATTAGAAGATAGTGTCAAACCTACACTTTTTGGATTAACTCCAGATTTCTAGATAAGTTTAGGGTGATCTAAGAGTAGAAGAGATCTTGTGCTAACTTTCCATCTGAAATTTGGAGGCTGACCCCCTCATGAAAGTTCCATTACCACTTTACTGTGACTCAGCACAAAAACTTAAGAGGGATGCCACTGGACAGAGAGGGGGCAGCGGAGCCCTACCATGCATCCTGCCATCCAAGAGAAGAGCTGGATTTCTTTCCTTAGGGGGCTGTCAAAGTTAGCTGAAAGAGAAAACCAGTTACCCAAGGAGTTTTGCCAAAGGGTATCACGTGGGCAAAATGTCACAAGAGATTGTGACCAAGGACTAGATGGGGATGTGAGCATCTCAACAGATGCCATCCAGAGAGATGACAACCTCTGAGAACCAGACAGGATCAGACATTCTGCCGATGTCAGTGCTGGCAATTGAGGAATGACAAGTTAGATCAGCACCCCTCCTTCCCAAGAGGCACTGTCTTTTAAATGTCTGGAAACTTAAATGATTCAGTGCTACTCTGGAGAGAAGCAGGAGTTTTATTTTTTGTTTTTTTTTTTTTTAAAGAATTGATTGGTTTTAAACTTGGGGTGAGAGGAAAATCCAGAAATGATCAAGTAAACCTGAAACTGATTGGATCAGTTTTTAACCAGTGAGCACCAAACTGAGATAAAGTTTAGTAAGATAGAAAAATAAAGACTTTTGGACTAGAAATAGTTACTTTTGGATTATGTTTTGCAGACTATACAAAATTACACTTGGCACAAAATCCAGTCAGTTATTGTAGAAACTTCAGAGACCTTTCACAAGCTATCTGGCCCTGAGATCTGCTCTGCACCCCTACTAGTCTCACGCTGCTTCTTACTCTCTCCTTGCTGTTCCTCAAGCAGGCCAGGAGTTCATCAAGGACTTTGCACTTGCTGTGTTCCCTTCTTGAAACATTCTCGCCCAAGATATTCTCGTAGCTCCTTCCTCATTCCCTTCAGTGGTCTGCCTCAGTGTTGCCTGCTCAGGGTGGCCTTTCCTGTCCACTGAAACTATACTTATCCTAAAATCCACTCGCCCAGCTGTGTTTTTCTTCTCACACTCACCTGTACCTGAACTATATATCTTTTTGGTTATATGTGTATATTAGTTGGCACTAGTGGTGAAGAACCCACCTGCCAGTGCAGGTTAGACGTAGGAGATGCAGGTTCGATCCCTGGGTCAGAAAGATCCCCCGGAGGAGGGCATGGCAACCCACTCGAGTATTCTCGCCTCGAGAGTCCCATGGACAGTGGAGCCTGGCAGGCTGCAGTCCGTAGGGTCACACAGAGTTGGACATGACTGAAGCCATGTAACATGCAAGCATGCACACATATTAGTCATCTTGGGCTGCTACAACAAAATATCATAGATTGGTGGCTTAAACAGTATATTTTCTCGTGACTCGAGATGCTGGAAGTCCAAGCTCAGTCTAAGTCCAGTGCTAGTATGGTCGGGTTTTGGTGAGAATGCTACTCATGGCTTGTAGACTACTTTCTTACGTCCTCACGTGGCAGAGAGAAAGAGAGAGGGAGAGGTGGGGAGAGAGAATTACCTGGTGTCTCTTATAAGGACACTAATCCTATTGGTTCAGGGTCCCATATTTATGACCACATTTAACCTTAATTACTTCCAGTAAGGCCCTACCCCTATCTCCAAATGAAGACACATTGGAGTTTAGGGCTTCAACCTATGAATTTTGGGGGAATACAATTGAGTCCATAGCAATATGCCTCTCCCTACTCTGGTGGGTCAGTTAGTAAAGAATCTGCCTGCAATGCAAGAGACTGCCTGCAGGAGACCTGAATTTGATCCTGGGTTCAATCCCCGGGAGGATCCCCTGGAGAAGGAAACGGCAACCCACGCCAGTAATCTTGCTTCGGAAACCCTGTGGACAAAGGAGCCTGGCAGGCTAACAGGCCATGGTGTCACAAGAGTCAGACATGACTTCGTGACTAAACTACCATCACCGCTCTATAGAGTAAGCCTCATGCTACGGAACATTTGTGTACCCTTCCCCCCTCCCCTAAATTCATCTTTTGAAATCCTAATCCTCTTCATGAATGGGACTAGTGACTTATAAAGGAGGCACCAAAGAGCTCCTAACCCCTCCTATCATGTGAGGACACAGAGAGAGGTCAGCAGTCTGCTACTGGGAAGAGGGCCCTTCCCAGAGCCTTACTGTGCGGGCACCCTGACCTTGGTGAGGTTTCACAGACTTCCAGCCTCTAGAACTGTAAGGGATAAATGTTTGATGTTTAGTCCATGGCTTTATGTTCTAGTAACCCAAATAAATTAAGACACTCCACATCATTTTTAAAGTAAATGAATAGATAAATATCCTAAATACTATTAATAATATCCAAGATCAATTCAAGTTCTTAATATATGCCAGACACAGAACCACTGTAGTAGGTACTGTGCTAAGATCCTTAGATACACAATTGCCATATGAGATAGGTATCACTGTTCCTGTTAAACAGATGAGACAACTGGTGCCCCGAGTAGTTAAGGCTTCAAATTGTTGCTGTTCAGTTGCTAAGTTATGTCCTCATGTCTAACTCTTTTGTGACCCCGTAAACTGTGGCCCACCAGACTTCTCTCTTCTTGGGATTTCCCAGGCGAGATTACTGGAAAGGGTTGCCATGCCCTTCTCCAGGGGATCTTCCCCACCCAGGGATCAAACCTGTGTCTCCTGCCTTGGCAAGTGGATTCTTTACCTCTGAGCCACCAGGTAAGCTTAAGGCTTCATAACTTGCCCTCAAAAGTGGAAAAGACAGGAAGCAAACCCAAGTTCTCCCAAATGCAGAGGCTGTGGGTTGCCCAGGATACACTTCTGCCCTGGCAACAGGTGCTTTTATATAGATGTAGGACAAGGTCTTTCAGACTGTGGGGAGAAGGCTGAGTAATTCTGGTTAAGATGAATCTGGGTAGGCTTTTTGTAGAAAGTAGTATTTGAACTGGGGGAAAAAATAAATGAAGAAAGGATTCCAAAGAAGTAGATGATAATGCAATATAAGGCAATATACTTATTTAAAATATTCATGTGGTACAGTAAGCGTATAGAGGAGAAATAGTTATCAAGTATAAACTGAAAACCCAGTGAACAGTAGCAGAAACCTGGAGGATATTTGCTATAACTGCAGCATCAATATCAACAGGAAGGAGAATGGAGATGGAAAGAAAGGGCAGAAAGACGGCACTGAACTATGTTGCATATTGCTCAGAGCTATCGATGGGCTTTTAAAGGGCTCATCTCCACAGTTCTTGAGCATTTGATGAGGATCAAACCAACCTGGATTGCCATGATAGCACTTCAAGAAGGGTCAGGATAGAAAAGTGGATTTAGGAGTTGGTTCATAAGTTAATCAAGGCCAAAAAGATCGGCCAGGAACTCTATAAAGAAAATACCCCAAAAATGACAAGTATTATGAACTCAAAGCAAAAGAGTGAAGAGCAATTCTTCTGTCCTTAACGTTAGATTTTTTTTAAAATTTATTTATTTATTTTTTTCAGTGGGTTTTGTCATACATTGACATGAATCAGCCATAGATTTACACGTATTCCCCATCCCGATCCCCCCTCCCACCTCCCTCTCCACCCGATTCCTCTGGGTCTTCCCAGTGTACCAGGTTCGAGCACTTGTCTCATGCATCCCCCCTGGGCTGGTGACCTGTTTCACCATAGATAATATACATGCTGTTCTTTCACAACATCCCACCCTCACCTTCTCCCACAGAGTTCAAAAGTCTGTTCTGTACTTCTGTGTCTCTTTTTCTGTTTTGCATATAGGGTTGTCGTTACCATCTTTCTAAATTCCATATATATGTGTTAGTATGCTGTAAGAGTAGTTAGCAGGCAAGACTCGGACAAGTTGGAAGAGGCAAGGCGTGGAAACAGGAATACCTGCTACTTTCCTGACCCTCAGCGCTCAGAATTCCTGGAAAGCAAAGTTGCCTGGGGCAGCCACCTAGTGATGCCACCTGGTGGCTAGTGCAAGAACACTACACGCAGTGCCACAAGAATCCGAGAGACATATTCAGAAAAGACTCCATTCTGCAAAAAAGCACAGTTAAAACAAGTCTTAGAGAAAATGGCTGGGACAGACCACTTAAAATGTATGCAACTTAATAACCACAGTACTAACAACAACAGACCTGATTCTAACACAAATACAAAAAAGACAAGTTTAACCCATATTATGATAGTCGCTCAGTCGTGTCTGACTCTTTGTGACCCCGTGGACTATACAGTCCATGGAATCCTCTGGGCCAGGCTACTGGAGTGGGTAGCCTTTCCCTTCTCCAGAGGATCTTCCTAGCCCAGGGTTTGAACCCAGGTGTCCTTCATTGTAGGCAGATTCTTTACCAGTTGAGCCACAAGGGAAGCCCAAGAATACTGGAGTGGGTAGCCCATCCCATGTCCAGAGATCTTCCTGACCCAGGAATTGAACTGGGGTCTACTGCATTGCAGGTGGATTCTTTACCAACTGAGCTATCAGGGAAGCCCCAACCCCTATTATAAGAAATTATATATTGGGCTTTACTTTATTTATTTATTTTTTTTTGGGGGGGGGCTTTACTTTAAAAAAGTAAAGCTAGCTTGATGTAAAGGGTATAAGAACAGGTTGAATACACACACTACTATATATAAAACAGATAACTAATAAGGACCTACTGTACTGTACTGTACTGTCTGTAATGACCTATATGGGAAAAGAGTCTTAAAGAGTTGATTTATGTGTATGTATACCTGATTCACTTGGCTGTATACCCGAAACTAACACAGCATTGTCAATCAGCTAGACTCCAGTTAAAAACAAAAACAAGTTGGAGCTGTTGATTCATGGAGACAAGAATTCAATATACAAAAATCAGGGAAAATTCCATCTCTTAGACTGAAGACATGGCTAATCAAGGCAAGAGAAAAACATTGGATGAATCATGGCTATTCTATATATTTAGCTATGTGCATCTACGTTGCCATTGTCTATGTTACCTAGTGGAACAAAGTGGAATAAATTTTGTGGAGTAAAACATTAAACTATTGGGTAAAATTTCATGAGTCAAAATACCTTTTACCTCCTACTGTTATCATTTCTCTATTAGGCAATCACATATAGACTAATTTGCATATTCAGAAACACTTGTGGTTTTCTGTAGTGGAGAAAGGTTGTCGTGGAAGAGCTTGTAAGTTACTTTCCCTTCCCCAACCCTCAAGGGGAGCTTCACCTACTGAGCATTCTGCATCCAATCCCTACCAATCAATCTCCCACACTCTGCTCACATTCCCTCCAGAATTTAAAACTCAAGTCCACCTCAGGCAAGCTCTTTATCACTCTTGTTTAGCTGATAGGAATCCCAGTCCACAAAGCCAGGTGTACTGAAAAATGATTTTCTATGTATCAACTTGAGTTTTCATGTCACGCTCCTACCCTGCCAGGTTGGCAGGAAACTGGTCACGGTCATTCTTGGAGCTTTCCTTTCCCTTCCTGGGAGCCAAGCCAAAGTTATGTGGCCTCATGCAGGACCCACATTTTGGAAGCCCTCAGTCAACTCTCTACACTGGCCTCTGTGGAGATGGCTATTGTCTCTCCCCCTAGTCCATTCAGATCTGGATGCTGTCTACTGATTTTTGTGCCTCACTTACGGAATGATGGTTTGACTTTTGCTGCTGGAATCTCCCCCAACCTCAGCCAGGCAGCCACCTCCCTTGGTCACCACTCCATCCCTCTGAGGCCTTTCCATCTCCTCAGGGCACTGCCACCAAAAGGCATGTGGGATCCATCCCTGCTTCTCCTCCATCACTAGGGACATCTCTTCTTAGTCTCTGGTCATCTGAATCCCTCTTCTTTCTTCTCAGAGATGCTTTATTCTCTCTTTACACCCTGATCTCTCTCTTATCCATTAAGAATCTTATAGTTGTAAGCATCAGAAAATACAGTTCCAACTGGCTTAAAAGTAAATATATTGGCTCAGATGACTGAAAATCCAAATGCAGGTCTGGTTTCAGGTTGGGATTGATCCAGTCAGCCAAAAAAATTGATTGAAATAGATTCTTAGTTCCAAGTCCAGTTAGAACTAGTGATATAGGGGTGAGCATGTGTTTTTCTTTGCCTCTAGTTAGATGCCACATGGAACACAGACAGCTGTCCCTCCAAGCCCTTCTCAAATTGTGTACTTGTTAGCAAATTAGTGAGTATTGCTGTTTTAAGCCACTAAGTTTTGGAGTAATGAAGTGACTTCAGGTTTTTTCCTAATCAAATTTGAGTAAATGTGGAAGCCACTGTTAGGGGACACAGGAGGGTCTTCTGAGGTGCTGGGAATGTTCTCTTTGACCTGGAACTAGTTACATGAATGCTCATCAAGCTGTACACTGACTTGGGCACTTCTCTGTATATTAATTTCAGTATAACGTTTCTCTCTATCTATGTCAAATTTGAAATCGCCAGAAATCTTTTTCTTATGATTCCATTTTTCCTTTATTATTTTTATATTTGATACACTAGCTACAACATATCTAATACATATAGAATTCTGTAATAAATATTAGGTATAAAGCATAATGGTCTTCCCTGGTGGCTCAGTGGTGAAGAATCTGCCTACAATGCTGGAGATGCAGGAGAAGTAGGTTCGATCCCTGAGTCGGGAAGATCCCCTGGAGGAGGGCATGGTAACCCACTCCAGTATTCTTGCCTGGAGAACCCCATGGACAGAGGAGCCTGGAGGGCTTTGGTCCATAGGATTGCAAAGAGTTGGACCTGACTGAAGTGACTTAGCGTGCACGCATAAAGCATAGGATAAAAAGCAATCATAAACATCACTAATAACCCGCATCTACCTATGTGTCCCTCCACTATTCACTCCCTCTGTGAAATCTGCAGAAATCTCTAATTCCTTATTAAACCCGTTTCTCTCAAATGCTGAATTTCAAGATACAGTATTTCTTCTTTTTTAGAAATTAGAGTTTCAATTTAAATTCAAATCTACATTATAAGTAGTTTTGTGGAACAGTTAGTTGTATGGCAGACATGTGCTAGGCACTGAGAATAAAAACTAAGCACAAACACAGTCCTTGCCCTAGTGGAGCCTGTGGGACAGACCACCCTGAAAAGGCATCACAACCCAGATGTGGGTCTTTCCCAATAGGCACTTCATTAGAATGTGCGAGCTCATAAAGAAAGAAGCTAATGCAAGTGAAATTGAAACCAAGACCTGAAGATTAAAGGTGAGGGTTGGGAGAGGGAGCTGGGCAGAAGGAATGCCAAGGGTAAAGGTCCTGCATGGAGACGAAGCATAAGTGAAAGCCTGCTGAGCAGTGGAGAGAGCAAGGTAGGGAATGGTAGGAAAGGAGGTTAGGGGCATAAAGAGATAAAGCCAGTCAACAAAAGCCACAGTTCAAGGGAGAATTTTCTGAGGACTTCACTGGTAGTCCAGTGGCTAACACACCACACTCCCAGTAGAGGGAGGCCTGGGTTTGATTCCTGGTCAGGGAATTAGATCCAATGTGGCGCAACTAAAAACACAACTAAGATCTGGTGCAAATAAATTAAAACAAATTTTAATACATTCTTAAAAAAAAGAATGAATTTTCTGGGGGCAAAAGTTTATCAGTGGTTATCAGTAGCTCCCAGACCCGCTTGCAAAGAAGTACTTGGGAACAAAATCTATATTCAGATGTTTCCCTTGGGACATCAGGATGTCAGAAATAATCTCCATAGAGCAGTGAGATGTGCATGTGCTGCATGCTAAGTCATTTCAGTCGTGTCTGACTCTTTGCAACCCCATGGACTGTATCCTGCCCTGCTCCTCTGTCCATGGGATTTCCCCAGGCAAGAATACTGGAGTGGGTTGCCATGCCCTCCTTCCTCCAGGGGGTCTTCCCAACCCAGAGATGAACAAACAGCAAAGGGGCAAAAAGTTGATAAGACTTAGAGATTGGACAGATAACAGACAAAGACAAAAATTTGAAAATAATGCTCAGTTCAATCAAGTAGTAGAAAGACTAGTTGAATCCATGTAAAGAGGTGAAGCAGCTTAAGGGATGGAGTGGATTGGAAATTCAAAGAAATAGATAATGATGTAATTAACACACAGAAGATGGGTTCAGCAAAACTATTTCCCTTGGAAAGATGTGGATTATTGTCCCCAGTTGGAATAAGTGACTAACTTAAAAAAGGCAAGTGCATCTATTTTTGGTGCTAGAAAAATAACCCTGGAATTCATATCCTGCCCTGGGCCAAAAAATCTCTGGCAAGAAATCAATGCAACTTGCTTGGGATGGAAGCATCAACTCATTTTGAGATGCTGTAACTGCTTCCTTAATTGTAGTGTGTTCATGTATTTTAGCCTTGGGAAAATTTAGAATTAAATATAGAAAAGCAAGAGACCAAATCCCCAGTATTAACACTTTTGCATTAAATTTAGGAACAACAATCTGTGTATATTTGGTATTCACAGTATATATAGTGTCAAAAATAATTGGGTGTAGGGGAATGGCTGAGAGATTAGCCTTCCGATTCCAACTTGAAATGTGTAATGGGGTAATTGACTTTAGATTTGTAATTTATTGCTGAAAGGTGTAAGAGGATTTTATGGTTTGCAAGCAATACAGTATTGGAATGTTTAAGAGATTTGTTATATTTATAAATTTAATTTAGTCTGTAAGTATTGAGAATGTTTTGCTTGTCAGGATAGGTGATAAATGTACTTAAAAAAGAAAATTGAATATGTTGAATTTATTAATGCAGTTTAGAACATTTAGGGAAAATTTAATTAAACTAAGCTTGTAAACATAACAGGTTGGAAGTAGTTTAGCTTGTTCAACTTGAGAATATTAATCAAAGCCCCCTTATTAAAATGTACTAGATTTATTAATAGAATAATGAGATTTGTATGTTGAATTTAAAAGCTTGAGGAAAATGGCTTTAAATTTTATCATTAAAAAGTTTGAATATGTTTAAAAATCATATTTTCTGTACATGTCACCAGCCTTCCACCAACCTTCCAATGGAGGTCTCCTCCATTGACCTCAAGCTAAAAGAGCAGTCTTTTCATTTTTCCCCTAAGAGTCCTTACTATTCGAAAGATTGATGAAAAGGGATGATAGAGGGTTGTGATGAACTCCCAAGCGTTCAGAAGAAGAAAACTGGGAGAGTGGAGAGGAAAGGAGAGCTTCTGAGACCATGAGGCCAATTAAGCTGTATCACCTTTTACTGCCGGGCTATTTATGCATTAAAAAACATGCATGTGTTGTATCTTTCTATGCTCAGAGCTCTTTAAACAATGTAACAGTATTGTTTTCTACAATTTTCAGTTCAAATGTAATTGATTTCTGCTACAAGATGAATGAAATAGGCTTGGGGAGTTAGTCTGAAAACTGAACTAATTGACAAAATTGTTTTGATCAGAATGGAATTACAGAACATTTTAGAACTTTTAAAATGTAAAACATTTATAAGTTTGAAGTCAAATGCTGACTCACAAATGGGAGAAAAATGTGAGAATATCTAGGCAGAATATTGTGAATTAGCTACATGACTTTCCCCGAAAACTAATGATGCATCCTTTTGTAAATGGCCCAGTTTAGAGCCTATGAGAGTGAGTGTATGTTACTGTTGCTGCTCTCACTAAAGCTTTTAAAGGACTATAACTACAGACTAATAACTAATAAAGGACTATAACTTTATTAATGAGTATGGCAAGGTGATATTGTAAAGTATTTAATAAAGTGTTCTCTCTCCTCAACCCCTACAAAAAAAATTCAACCCTGGATTGGACTCTTGAACAATAAAGGAACATTAGGTAAAAAAAAGGAAATCTGAATAAACTTTGACTTATCTGATAATAATTTATCAATATTGATTCATTAACTGTAACTACTACACCAGTTGATGAAAGATGCTAATAATAGGGAAAACTGGGTATGTCTGTGGAGGCACAAGGAAACTCTCACTACCATCTGCTCATTTTTTCTGTAAATCTACAACTGTTTTACAAATAATGTCTATAAATTTTAAAAAGTCAGGAAACTGATAATGCATGGATGGTAGGATTGGGCTGAAATTAGGCCAAGACACACCAGGAGACTTCTGAGGTAGCCTGAAAACTTCTATTTCTTAACTTGGTTAGTTGTGACACAGATGTTTTTGCTGTTCAGTTGCTCAGTCATGTCCGACTCTTTGCGACCCCATGGACTGCAGCATGCCAGGCTTCCCTGTCCATCACCAACTCCCGGAGCTCAGTCAAACTCATGTCCATCATGTCGGTGATGCCATCCAAACATCTCATCATCTGTTGTCTCCTCCTGCCCTCAATCTTTCCCAGCATCAGGGTCTTTTCCAATGAGTTGGCTCTTCTCATCAGGTGGCCAAAGTATTGGAGCTTCAGCTTTAGCATCAGTCATTCCAATGAATATTCAGGGATAATTTCTTTTAGGTTTGACTGGTTTGATCTCCTTGCAGTCCAAAGGACTCTCAAGCATCTTCTCCAGCACCACAGTTTGAAAGCATCAATTCTTTGGCACTCAGTCTTACTCACCTTATAAAGACTCATTAAGTTATACATTTGTTCTGTGACATTTTCAGTGTTGATGGTCTCACTTTTTCTTATAAAAACCAAAACCAAATAAACCAACAATGAACTTCACCTGTTCTTTTTACCTGCTTTTAAAAAATGTGGCTACTTTAAATTACATGTACAATCAACACTTTACATATGTGACTCACATCATGTTTTTATTGGAGAGTTCTGCCTTCAAGCTTCCAGTGTCAGGATACTGTTACACTTTGCCTTTGTGTGTTTCATGTAAGATGCTTGTAGGACTCTAAAAGGGCAGAGAGGAATCTCACTGAAATCACTGTGACTGCTCACATGATTTTTTGTGGCTGTTGGCTGATACATATTGTTTCCATTATACGATATCATCTGTTAGTAAGATTGTGCGGAGAGACACATCAGTGCCTCTAATCATGGGACACTCTTGATCCTTACTAAAGGAACCTGGTGATTATAGAACAATAGATACATTAACTTCAGACACTTTGAAAGGCAGAACAAGCACACTTTACAAAGTCTTCATGAAAGGTTTAAAAATGAGCAAAGAGAGGGAAAGAGAATTACAGAACAATTCTCAGTTCCAGGGAGGCACTGCTTCAGGAAGCAAGAAAGCAGCATGGATGATGCACAACTTGGGGCATGGCTACCTCCATAGAAACCAACAGAAAATAATACCCATGCCCTAAGTTCATTTTAACCATCTGAAACAGGAGGAAAGGGGCAGGGCACAAACTTTAAAAGAATGACATAGCCATAGACATGACAGACACTGGTTAGAACCAACTAGGTCCAAGATGGCAGATTTGACTTCTAGTGAACTCTGTCAGGATATCAGTCCTGAATATTCATTGAAAGGACTGATTGATGCTGAAGCCAAAACTCCAATACTTTGGCCATCTGATGCGAAGAACTGACTCCTTGGAAAAGACCCTAAGGCTGGGAAAATTTGAAGGCAGAAGGAGAAGAGGACGACAGAGGATGAGATGGCTGGATGGCATCACCAACTCGATGAACATGAGTTTGAGCAAGCTTGGGGAGTTGGTGACAGACAGGGAAGCTTGGCGTGCTGCGGTCCATGGGGTCACAAAGAGTTGGACGTGACTGAGCAACTGAACTGAAGTGAACTGAACCCTCTGTTCAGTTGCTTGGTCATGTTGGACTCTGTGACTCCATGGACTGTAGCATGCTTTGAGCCTCATTATACACTCATTGAAATACATTGCATGTGTGCTCAGTTGCTCAGTCATGTCCAGCTCTTTGTGACTCCATGGACTCCATGGACAGGTTCCTCTGTCCATGGAATATTCCAGGCAAGAATACTGGAGTGGGTTGCCATTTCCTTCTTCAGGGAATCTTCCTGACCCAGGGATCAAACCCTCATCTCCTGTGTCTCCTGCATTGGCAGGCAGATTCTTTACCACTGCATCACCTGGGAAGCCCTGCAAGACATTAGTATAAGCTAAGTGACGCACCCACCAGTGCCCGACCATCAAGGATCAAATCCAATTCCTGGAAATCCTCACCCCTTCCCCAAAATAGTTGGAAAAATCCTCCCACTCAAAGGCTTACGAAATTACCCAGCCCATAAAACACCATATTTGGGGGCTGCTCTCACCTTTTAAGATGACCCCATTCTGTCTGTGGAATGTATTTCTCTCTAAATAAATCCACTTCTCACCTATCACCTTGTCTGTCACTGAACTTTTTCTGCTATGAAACATCAAGAACCTGAGCTTCATTAAGTCCTTAGACCAGGTATGATCTCAGTTTAAAGACCAGGGGTTCAAGACCCACTCTGAGTTACACAGTTTCACAATGAACCATTGATTTCAATGAGATTTACCCTTTTAACCAATGTCAGCGTAGGACCAAGGACAACTGCAAGTCAGACATTTTCTTGCCTTGCTTCCAAGTTGCCTGGAATGGAGATCATTGTCAAACACAAGCCCCTGTGCCTGAATCACAGTGAAACCAAACAAACTTAAATGTTGGAGTTTAGAGCAGAGAAATGGTTATTGCAGAGTTAAGCAAGGAGTTAACCTCAGATATGCAGATGATACCACCCTTATGGCAGAAAGTGAAGAACTAAAGAGCCTCTTGATGAAAGTGAAAGAGGAGAGTGAAAAAGTTGGCTTAAAGCTCAACATTCAGAAAACTAAGATCATGGCATCCGGTCCCATCACTTCATGGGAAATAGATGGGGAAACAGTGGCTGACTTTGTTTTTTGGGGCTCCAAAATCATGGCAGATGGTGATTGCTGCCATGAAATTAAAAGACGCTTACTCCTTGGAAGAAAAGTTATGACCAACTTAGACAGCAGATTAAAAAGCAGAGACATTACTTTGCCAACAAAGGTCTGTCTAGTCAAAGCTATGGTTTTTCCAGTGGTTATGTATGGATGTGAGAGTTGGACTATAAAGAAAGCTGAGCACCGAATAATTGATGCTTTCAAACTGTGGTGCTGGGGAAGACTTTTGAGAGTCCTTTGGACTGTAAGAAGATCCAACCAGTCCATCCTAAAGGAAATCAGTCCTGAATATTCATTGGAAGGACTGATGTTGAAGCTGAAACTCCAGTACTTTGGCCACCTGATGTGAAGAACTAACTCATTGGAAAAGACTCTGATGCTGGGAAAGATTGAAGGTGGGATGAGAAGGGGACGACAGAGGATGAGATGGTTGGATGGCAACACCGACTCAATAGACATGAGTTTGAGTAAGCTCCGGGAGTTGGTGATGGACAGGGAGGCCTGGTGTGCTGCAGTCCATGGGGTTGCAAAGAGTCGGACACAACTGAGCGACTGAACTGAACTGGCTTATTTACAGATAAGAAACACTTGCTATCTTCAGAAACAATGCTTTGTCTATTTCTTTGGCAGTTTCTGGCATAGGAGCCATGTTCTCTGCAGGCAACCACCTGTGGTTTGTAAGCCCTGCTATATTGCTATTTTAATCTGCAAAGTATTACATTAAAGTCTTTCATTCAAGCAGCCTTTTAAGAATGTAATTGCAGCTATTTTATCTTGTTTGAACATCCTATATATAAGTACACGACAAGGCAATTCTGAAATCCTTTGTCTTCCTTTCTATGCATGAAGAAAAATGATGAAAGTATCCTTGTTATCTCTCCGTTTACAGTTGGTAATTCTGCTTCATTAGGCTGCATGGTAATTATTTTCAGAAAACACAACTGAAGATTCATGGCCTAAATGGAACTAAATAACTAAAATCCAAAGGCAGTTTTAGAGGTTAAGGTTATTTTATTTAATGTTGTGAATCTTAGAACACTATACAGTTCTACAAAGATGAGAATTTTTATATTCTCCATTGTTTTGCCTTGTTATTTAAATTTTAATAAAGACTGTTGATTCAAAAAAGATGACAATCTTCCTAAAATTTTCTAGTGAATGCTGTCTCTCTATTCTCTTTATATTAGAAGTTTCTTAATTTTTCCCATAACATATAGAGCTTTCAAAATCTTCATTAACATTTTACTCTACAAACTAAAACTATACATTTAGACTTCAACTGAGTGATAGGAATTAAAAATCCAAAGCATACACTATTTTTCTTATGCTCTGAGTTACATTCAAAAGCTTACCTATGTGAAAATACATGTGCATGCTTGTGTACTCAGTCATTCAGTTGCATCCAGTTCTTTGTGATCCTATGGACTGTAGCCTGCCAGGCTCCTCTGTCCATGGAATTTTCCAGGCAAGAATACTGGAGTGGGGTGCCATTTCCTTCTACAGGGGATTTTCCCAACCCCAGGGATTGAACCCATGTCTCCTGCATTAGCAAATGGATTCTTTACCAGTGGGCCACCTAGGAAACAATTCAGATATTAATTATGATCCTGAATGTCATAACTATTATCATTCTATTATTGACATTGTTAAGCTGAGTAGATTTGATCGTGAACTCTGAAGTCACTTGCAAATTGGTCATATGCAAGTTCAGGAGGCTAGAAATGACATTAAAGTTGGCATTCTTTCACTCAGAATGCCAGAAGGCATTTGAACTTTCAAAGATCAAATCTGATGCCAAAAACAGATTTCAGGGAAATATTGTGACTGAGGTCAAGCTTTAGTACAATCCTCATTCCTAGGGAAAGTGATTGAAGGACAAGGCATTTAGGAAGGAAGAAAGGGGTACCTATCATAGGCAGCTACAATAGACAGAAATAAATTTTTGCTCAAATTAACAGGGAATGTAGAACTAGGCCAGGAATAGGATTTGATAATCAGGACTATAACACATTCTTATCTATTAAGGGGAAGCTTAAGTGAGAACCAGCCTTTATGAAAAGTCTACTAAATATCATACCTATGGCACTTATTTTCCACATGCAGCCTAGATGTCTGCTAGTCTGATGGGTCCTGCTAATTAGCCATTGTCCCACAACCTGCCCCACTTCCATCAGTGGCCCCAGTTATTTGCAGAAGACACCCAAAGGTGTGAGTCCCATCTTCCTTCTGTTGGTTGGTAGCTTGTGCCCATGGGCATTACATGGGAGAAGACTCACTACCCAGCATGGGATTGCCCAGGGCTCTGCCAAGGACACTGCTTGGGTTCAATCAGATTCCAACTAAGTGGTGTTTGCTAAGGGTTTGCCAAAAGCAGCCTTCCATGTTTGAAAGCCCCTCAAATCCCCCTTGAACTCTCAACTTTTAGGCTCCTAAGAGACTGAAAACTAGTCTGAAAACTAGTCACTATTGTATCACTTTTCAACCTCCTGGGTTTTTTTCTCCCATTACTCAGCCCTTCTCATAAAAACATTTGTCCACCTTCTTTCAGTTTAAAAAAAAAAAAAAACCTTCGAATGCAGACAGAGATAAATCAATGCTAGTGTGCATAGAGGATAGAGGAGTGAGAATAGGATATTATTTCTAGCTGTTTCCAAGTTTGAATATTGTTCTGATTTTCTATGGCTGCATAACAAGTTGCCACAAGTTTAGTGGCTTCAAACAATCCCCATTTTATTATCTCATAGTTCCATAGGTCAAAAGTTCAGGTGAGCTCCACTGGGCTCTCTCCTTAGGGTTTCACATATTTTCTCCTCTGTTATCTGCTGGAGAAAACTCTGCTTTTAAAGTGCTCATGTGATGAGATGAAACTCACTCAGATAATCTTCCTGGGCAAATGATATCTCATCATAATCACAGATTTCATCCCTACTCAAAAGGGATGGGATTATGCAAGAGTGAGGTCATTGGGGACCATTCTTAGAATGGTGCCTACCACATATGTATGTCAGAATTATCACTTTGATCAGAATTAAATGTAAAGATTCTCAGCCATCCCCCATCTTCTCTGAGATTCTGGTTTAGCAAAGCTGAGCAGAGCTCAGAATTTTTTTGCTTCACAGGTAGTCTTTTCTGGGAAAGAGAAAGGATATTAGTAAGTAGCCTCAAAAGTTCTGCAACATATATACCATCTTTTGTCCTCTCTATAGCTCTTTCAGATAAGTCTTATTGTTCCTCCATTTTAGAGGAGAGGAAACTGAGATACAAAAAGTCTTAAGTAACTTGTTCAAGATCTCAGAGTAAGTGAAGAGCTCAGGATGTATAGTTTACAAAATTGCATGGTTCCTCATTCTTTTAGAAATGGATTGGTACCTTGGAGTCTTCTGAGAGCCAGGCATGTAGATAAATTTAGAATAACCTGGATAGGATGTTGGGCAGGAATCCTAAATTAAGGGAACTAACAGATATAATCAATACTTGATAGATTTAACTTCTAGACCATGCAGGGAGACCACTCTAGAAAGGTAAAATAATGATTCCTATGGGATAGAAGATAGAGAAAAAGGAGATTTGAAAAACAATGGAAATGTGGGACCCTCTTCTCTCACCAAAGGCAACCCTTCAGAGCCAGGGCGGAAATCATGGGAATTACAAAGTGATTAGATCTGGAGCCTACTGTGCCAAGTTAATAGATGAGGGTTTTGTAATGCAACCCAGGATCTTTATCATAAGATCAAAGTAAGGCTGAGATGGGGGTAGTGAGAGACAGTGGTGGGGGGGGGGGGGTGGTGAATGTCATACACAGACAGGATGCAAGCCACTAGAGGGGATTTACTGTTGCTTTCTCGATGAGTCTGATGAACTTTAGATACTCTGGGACAAAGGTCAGTTTATCTTTTTCCTCTCCATTCTATCCTTTGGTTCCAGAAGCTTCTCGCATATAGCCACGTGGCTTGTTTTCTCGTACAGTTCAGGTTCCTGCTGAAGATGGGGAGAAAAAAAATTACTGTTGAAAAAAAAAACTGGTTGAAAAAATAAACCCAAGTTGCTCTTTTGTCTAGGTTTTTGGGAAACAAGGAAAAGGGATTTAAATCGCTCTTGTTTTCAAATTTTAAACTTTTATTATTTCTGCTATGGCACACTCATCATTCACTATATTCCATGCATTTGTAAAGACTTTAATTTTCTTATCATTTTTATTGCATACTGCATATATGTAAAGTAATAATTATAACATATGTGGAAGGCTTAAAGAATAGCAATACCATGAACACCCATGAATTCAGTAACTGGTTTAAAAATGGACAATTACAATATCTTTATAGCCAAGCCCACTCTGTGTCTCCTTGCTCTTCATCCCTCTCTCTTCCCAGAGGTAACCACAATCCTGAATTTTATATTTATTATTCCCTTATTTTTCTTTATGATCTTATCACATATCAGTCTCCAACCAATATGTTGTTTGGTTTTCTGTATTTTTGAACTTTATGCAAGTAGAATTATACTGAGTCTAGTCTTCTGTGACTTTTTTTGGCTTACCTTGTGCTTTTTTGCTCACCTTGAAAGGCAGCCAGTTCATACCTAATATTCCATTTAAGGAACAAGTCATTCTCTTATCAACCGATTTAGGTAAATTTCATTTTTTAAAAATTATTGCAAACATTGCTCCTATAAACACTTTGCCTTCTGATATTTATTTTCAAGAGTTCTTCAGCAAATACACCTGGAAGTAGAATTGCTGGATTATAGGTTAGGTGCTTCTTTGAAATTATTCATGTCAAGTTGTTTTCCAAATAGGTGGTATCTAATTCTACTTCCATTTAGAAGAGCACATGAGTATCCCTTGTTCCTCATCTGCAATCAAAACAAAGTTTTAAAATATTTATTTATTTGTCTGCCCCGGGTCCTTAGTTTTAGCATGTGGGATCCTTAGTTGCTCTTAAGTTGCAGCATGAAGGATATTTAGTTGTGGTGTGCGAATTCTTCGTTGTGGGAATGTGGGACTTAATTCCCTGACTTGGGATCGAACCGGGACACCTGGCATTGGGAGTTGGGAGTCTTAGCCACTGGATCACCAGGGAAGTCCCTCTGGCTGCTTTAAGTGAATATGCTTTACCTGGCTTTGGTTAACAGCTGCAGATATTTTTAGAAAGTACAACCAAAATTATATTAAAAATTTTAAATGAGTGCATAGAGGATTTATAAATTAGTCCTATACTCTTAGAATATGAAAAGTATTTTCCTGTGTAAACCATGTCAAACATGGTGATTAGTTTCTCTGCCATTGAAGTCCTTAACCCACAATGTAGCTGAAATTCATAAGTCTCCCTTGACTCTTGATGTCTCACTTCAGAAATCCTTTTGTTAGGGGAAGCACACTGATTGAAACCGCCCACCCTGGCCAGGCACCATAGGAACCATTTGCATGAGTTGTTTTATGACAGGAGATCCTGATAAGGAATAGGAACTAATAAGCCACCACCAGCCGGAAGAGTTCGGGAAAGGTCGAGAGGAGACCCTGCCTGTCCGTCCACTTCCCAGAATCCCTCTTGCTAGCATCCATCTTGGCTGAGCGATGCGTGCGCCACCAGGAAAGACTCTGAATTAAAATGATTGGCCAAAGACCACCCGGAAACTAATCCCATCACCATAAAACCCAAGACTGCAAGCCACGCGGCAGAGCAGTTCTCCTGGGTTCCCTTACCTACTGCTCTCCACCTGGGTGCCCTTTCCCAATAAAATCTCTTGCTTTGTCAGCATGTGTCTCCTCGGACAATTCATTTCCGAGTGTTAGACAAGAGCCCAGTTTCGGGCCCTGGAAGGGGTCCCCCTTCCTGCAACACTTTCCCCTTCCAAGATCGTAAACATATTCTCCTGTTTGTTTTATCAAAATTTTATAGCTTTACTTTCTACATTTTAGCTTTAATCTGTCTGGAATTTGTCTTTGTGTATGGTATGAGCTGAGGCTTGCCTGGTGGCTCAGTGGTAAAGAATCCACCTGCCAAGCAGGATACGCAATTTTGATCCCTGGGTCGGGAAGATCTGGAGAAGGGAATGGCAACCCACTCCAGTATTCTTGCCTGGAGAATTTTATGGACAGAGGAGCCTGGTGGTCTACAAAGACCCCTTTGTGGGGTCGCAAAGAGTTGGACACAACTGAGTGACTAACACACACATGTACTATTAGTTTACACATACACACATGCACTTATATATATCTTTCTCCATTTATATGGTCTTGTAAACTGAGGCATATTAAAAATTTTGAGAATTTATTTGAGCAAACATAGATTTGAATGGAGCAGCATTAAACCTGAAGTGGTTAAAATCTGCACTCCACCAACAGGAGCTAGGGGAAAAGACTTTTATTTTGTGTGTGTGGGGGAGACTTTTATACATCAGAGGTGGAAGCAAAGCAAGGAAATTATTTGATTGACTATAGCTTAAGTGGCTGCATTATTTTGAGAAGTCTAGATGACTGTTTGCAATTGGTAGTCCTAAGGTTTCAATTTCTTAACGTTGAGGCATTACAGACTTAGGTTCTAGTTTGCTTACACAAACTACTAAGGCACTAAAGTCACCTTTGTATAATGTCCTCCTTGTTTAAGTCTTCCTTAATATTTAGTTCAGTTCAGTCGCTCACTCGTGTGCAACCACTCTTTGCAACCCATGGACTGCAGCATGCCAGGCCTCCCTGTCCATCACCAACTGCCGGAGCCTACTCAAACTCATGTCCATCGAGTTGGTGATGCCATCCAACCATCTCATCCTCTGTCATCCCCTTCTCCTCCCACCTTCAATCTTTCCCAGCATCAGGGTCTTTTCAAATGAGTCAGTTCTTCGCATCAGGTGGCCAAAGTATTGGAGCTTCAGCTTCAGTATCAGTTCTTTTTTTTTTTTTTTTTTCAGTATCAGTTCTTCCAATGAATATTTAGGACTGATTTCCTTTAGGAAGGACTGGTTGGATCTCCTTGCAGTCCAAGGGACTCTCAAGAGTCTTCTCCAACACCACAGTTCAAAAGCATCAATTCTTCAGTGCTCAGCTTTCTTTATAGTCCAACTCTCACATCCATCCATGACCACTGGAAAAACCATAGCTTTGACTAGACGGACATTTATTGGCAAAGTAATGTCTCTGCTTTTTAATCTGCTGTCTAGGTTGGTCATAACTTTTCTTCCGACGAGCAAGCGTCTTTTTATTTCATGGCTGCAGTCACCGTCTGCAGCACCCCCCAAAATTTAGAGCTGATTTTGGAGCCCCCCAAAATTTAGTCTCTCACTGTTTCCACTGTTTTCCCATCTACTTGCCATGAAGTGATGGGACCAGATGCCATGATCTTAGTTTTCTGAATGTTGAGTTTTAAGCCAACTTTTTCACTCTCCTCTTTGACTTTCATCAAGAGGCTCTTTAGTTCTTCTTCACTTTCTGCCATAAAGGTGATGTCACTGCATATCTGAGGTTATTGGTATTTCTCGCAGCAATCTTGATTCCAGCTTGTGCTTCATCCAGCCCAGCATTTCTCATGATGTACTCTGCATATGATTTAAATAAACAGGGTGACAATATACAGCCTTGACATACTCCTTTCCTGATTTGGAACCAGTCTGTTCCATGTCCAGTTCTAACTGTTGCTTCTTGACCTGCATACAGATTTCTCAGGAGGCAGGTCAGGTGGTCTGGTATTCCCATGTCTTTGATTTAATCTAATATTTAATATTAGATTTATATATTCTCCATAGAGGTTTTACATGTTTTTTTAATTAGATTTATCTCTTTTTTAAAGTTTTAAAATTTTATATGTGACTTGGTATTTGTGAATATATCTGATGTTCTGAGAATTTCAAACAAAATAATGAAGTCACAATGTAAAGAACAGATAAATAGAACAAATAATTATTTTTGTAACATTCTACTAATACACATGTCAAAATATTCAGTCTTTTCCTTCCTTTTCTTTTTTTTTTTAAACATAGCCATTATTTTCAGAAGCAGCTCTGTTGAACGCTGCCTAATCCTTTCTCAGTTCTCTGTTGTGGAGGAATCTGTCTTTGAGGATGCTGACTTTCTTTAATTACCCTGTTTCTTTATACTGTCCTCTTCTTAAGGAACTACTCTCTCAAAAACTACCTTTATAGATGAAATTGGTATTGGATTTATTTCTAAGTAATTTTGTTGCTGTCATTATATATCTTCTTTGTTCATTATATATAAAAGCAATTTGCTATTGTGTACTGATTTCATAACCAGAAATTTTGCTGATTTTTATTAATTTCTAAACTTTAATATCTTTATTTCTTTTCTCCCTTAATTTGCTTCTTTGTTTACTTGACTACAGACTTTTTTATGTTTATTTATTTCCTGTCTTGCTCTAGAAAGTTGTGTCTATTCTATATTGGCTCTGTATTTCCTTTTGAGCCTCTGTTTGAATCCCATTGAGTGTCTGAAACTTGGTGATCTTGTCTACTCTTGCTAGTTTATGTGAAATAACAAATAATCACCAAGTCCCAGTGACTTACAGCCACAAAGGTTTATTTCTTATTCATCTTATGTGTTATTCACTGGTCAGCTCTGCTACACATGTTCTTTATTCTGGGACTAGGTTGGAGAAAGAGCCCATTCCTGGAACAGAGCAATACATAACTACTGGCAATCTCTTCAAGCTTCTGCTTGGATAGTGCATACAACACCCCCAAGGACATTGCATTAGGCAAAACTGGCCATGTGGCCAAGTCTGATGTGTGTGTTTGGGGAGGAGGGTTGTGGTGGAGAAGTATAATCAAATCACAGGGAGAGAAGAGAGAATGATGGGGAACAATGGTACAATCTTCATCACCTGTTTTTTGTTGTTGTTGTTGTTCTCTTTGAATAGTCTCCACATAGATTTTCTAAACAAGAGCCTTTGGTAACTAATTCAGAGCTGCCCCTGCCTGTCCCCAGTTATATAGTACATCCAGTTCAAAACAGCTAAGCTGGTGATTGGTTTATGCTTTGGTTATACATGCTGTTGTGCATTTTGCGTGTAGTTTTGTCTCACCTCAACTGTTAGACTGAAGATGATTAAGAATTTGCTGAAAACAATGAAAATTACACATAAACACATACATCCAGTTGTGTTTACCATTTAAGGGATTTAAAACAAACAAAAAGAAACCCTCCCTGAATTTTGTTCATGAGCTGTAGATCCCTGCTATTTTTGCAATTGCCTATTAACACATCTATATTCTCAACCAGACTACACTGTGAGGCCAGGTAGCATCTGTATTGTTCACTGTTATGTCCCAGTAACTAGTGCAACATTTGGTGTATAATAGCCTTCAAAAAAAAAAAAAAAAAAGTGTGAGATGAACAAACTAAACCAGAATTAGAATACAAGGCTAGGGTCCCAAATTAAATGAATAAGGTCAAGTTAGTAAAGCTAGAGTCATTAGAAGCCCAGGATAAATTAGAAATAATATTTATACTAAATCAATAGCCTTTAAAGATTGTCTGTTTTTTGTGTGTAAAGCCAATTGAACAACAAAAAGTCTGAATAGATTGAAGCTAGCTTCTAAGTTAGTGTAAGTGATCTGTTTTTAATTTTTTCCTTCAAGGGTTTTGCAGGCAGAACTTGTCAGGCTGGTAATGATTTTATGTCATGCCCCTCTGAGAATAGCACCGTATGAGAGTCCCCTAAAGGTAGACAGCCTGAATGAATGAATGAATGGGTGCTGGCAGCAAGAAAGAATTGTTTATGTCAAAGATTTTTAAAAACCTCAGGGCACTTCCAGCCGGGTCCCAGGGTCGGGCAGTCCAGCCAGTCCTCAGTCACGGGGACCACGAGAAGCAGCAGCGGCCAGCTCGGTTCCCGACAGCGACCTTCCACAGTTCTAGGTCCGCGGACCCATGGCGAGGATCCCGCCTGTGGCTCCTGCCTTCTCCAGCTCCTCTTCCTCCTCCGCAGCCGCTTCCCTTTTAAGAACCAGTCTCTCCTGTATACTCCGAACCATCAGCAGAGGGCAGGCCTGCCTGATGTCTGTGATGATCGGTTCCTCTACTTTCGGTTGTGTTTTCATAACAATGTTTTTCCACATGTAGCATGCTTCCTTTATGTAGGCTACGTTTTCTCTATCACCTCCCCGTGATCAACGAAACAGCTATGTTGTCCTTACTTATTTATTCATACAATAAAGATTTATTATGTGCCTAATCTCTGCCCTGTACTAAGACTACAGTGGATGCAAAACATAGACCCTACCTTCTGGAAGAATTCTACTAGGGAAGATAGTTAATCCAGTGAGTAATTTTCAAAAATTATGATTTGGGTTATACTGGTTGAAATAGGTGGTACTAGGAGGGTAAGTGTAAGGGAATGGACCAAAAGTAGCCTAAGGAACTAGGGAAATTCTTTTAGGGAAGCAAGGTTTCTAGTGAGTTCTGAAAGGTATCTAAGTAGACCAGGAACCAGAGGCAGAGCATGTAATTTATTTTGAGCAAGTCTTTGTTCTTGTAATGAGAGGAGAGAAGAGTGAGGGTCTTGTTAAACTGAAGACTCTGGGCTATACTATCAGGAAAGTAACAGTTCTTGGACTTCCCTGGTGATCCAGTGGCTAAGACTTCATGCTCCTAATGCAGGGGACCTGGGTTAAATCCCTGGTCAGACAACTGGATACCACATGCCACAACTGAAAGATCCTGCATGCTGCAATGAAGACCCAGGGCAGCCAAATCAATAAATATTTTAAAACAGGAAAGTAACAGTTCTTGATTCACGGGCCTATTGTGAACTCATGATAGGGTCTGGCATAAAGTAAGCATTCATGATGGCCCTGATTGTTATTCACTGGGATATTCAGCAATATCCTTTGCCCCTAAATTATTTTTCAGATTCAAAAATTCTCTGTGAATCAGAACTGTGCCAACCTAATGGACTTCAATCTGCTAAACACTGCCACTTTTTGGCTTTGATTGTTGTTTATGGGTCTTATGTAGACAGCAGAGGAGGATCTGGCTGAATTTCCCATGACAATGTGAAATGTACAGCTCCAAGGCACATAATGTAGTTATAAGTTGTATAATGTAATTTTTTCCTAATCCCATAAGAAATTCCATAGATAACATGACTACATGGATAGAAAGAGTCCTTGGATCTTAAGATAGCAAATCACAGACTGATTTCAAAGTTATTGATGCACAGCACTTTGTAGTGTCTTATATTCAGTCAGTTTTAATAGCATTTTCATCTCACTTGACAAAGTAATCCCATCAGCCTCAGAGCTGCACAGTATCTTAAGTCACATAACTTTCTTTGACTGTTTAATGAAGATCTTTGTGACTAAATTTTGGGGAGTGCGTTGAAGTCTCTTCCCAATAAAGAGAGCAGTAAAAAACGATGTACAGGGCTTAACTGAATGGTCTTAGGAAGCAAAAAACTGCAAGATAAACAAATAGGCCTGACAGGAAACACACACACACACACACATATCTCTGAAAAGGACACCTTTAAATTACAAATTATTTTCGTTTTCTGAAGTTATACTCTGTTCCAGAATATCAGTCAAATGCCCTCCTGAATTTTTAATGTTTCAAGTTCTAGTTTTCTAACTTGCCCATTATCTACTCCTTGTCAATCTTTTTGATTTTCAAAGTATGCCAGAACATTTTTTGGTCAGAACTTTCTTTAGAGCTGTTAAAAAATAAAGTCATAGATTTTATACCAATTTTATTTATATCTACATACAGCTACATAGAAAAATACTGTAAGACATTACTCATGGGTCTCATTGGGTTCTGGCATTAAGGGAAGCTTTTTTTGTTGTTTTGTGATTTTTCTATTTATAATACTAGTTTTGGATAAAATAAAAATGTGTGGTGTTGGTTTTCTAAGTGGACCTAGACAATAGTTCTCAGTCCTAAGCAATTCCATTTGAACATAATCCACTTATTTTAAAACAAAACAAAGTCAATTAGAAAAAAGTTATCTGGCAAAAGAAATATTATATTTTATTGGAAAATTCCCCAGTTCCAGAATGCTTTGCTGCTCAAGGGTTAGTATATGAGATCTACAACTTGCCTTTATGTGATCCTTAAGGGTCTTATCCTTGGATTGATTCATAATTGAGACCAAGTTAAATTTTCTGGAAAAAAGAATTCCACAGCTCAGCAGGCTAGCTGCCTTCAGACTGGCTACATTAACTCTGCCTATCCCCAATCTAGCCAGAGAATCAATAAAAGCTGGTGGAATAAGACAGGTCATAAATTTGATTTCTATATCCCAAATCACTTCCGTTCTGGGCTGACCTCATATTGGCAGTCTGGTTTGATTACAAGGTCATTTTCCCATAGGCTGTTGAGCAGTTTGAAAGGTACAACGTGTTGGTTCAAATCTGATCCTTGGGGAGTATTTACTCCTTTTACAAGCAGCTCCTCTATCTGACATAATTCAATCCAATGGTCAGTTGTCCCCCAGGGAACCTGATGTGCTAAACCTCGGGGTAGTCCCAGCTGGGTCTCTAGGTGCCCTGCAAAAGGCTACCCTGAGCTCTGCTCAGCCAGGCCAGAGTTGCTCAGGCCCTGCTCCCCCTCCCCCCAGTTTCAGCAATCAACAAGGACTTCTTTGTGTTCCAAAATGTTCTCTTATTTATGATAGCTCTAGTGGAGGGTCAGGGGGGCCAGACTCAACTTAAAGATTTGAATGAAAAGTTTCTTCTTGGCCCCAGAAGAGTCATTTTCATAATAATAACATTCTTGCCTTTACTCAGAACTTTGAAACTGACTACTTTAAAAGCAACAGATTTCATTGATTTTAATTTCAGAACTGAAAAAGACCAGGCACACTAGTGATTTTATCTAGCAAGTGAAGAAATTGAGGCCCTCAAGAAAACCAAGTGGACTGGTCTCATGTTATATGAGTCAGTCTTATTGGAGCTGGGATAAAAACCCGATTTCCAATCCAATGCTCTTTCCACTGCCTCATTCTGCCCTTCTAATCCTCTAATCAGTGCTGGCTAAGGGACTATTTTATAGGTAAAATCATTATTAATAATGATCACTACCATTTATAGAGACATTTATAGGTGGCTGGTGCTGTGTGTCAATCTTGAAAACAGCCCAGTGAGATATGTCTTCTTATCCCATTTTATAGTTGAGAGAATTGAGTCCCAGAGAGGCTAAGTAACTTACCCAGCCTTTTAAATGACAGTGAGTAAAAGTCAGGACTAAGATATAAATCTGGTCCTTTCTGACCTCAGAATCCAAGCTGTGAACTATTTAGCACTATGGCTGGATTTCTCAGAATCTTCTTTTCTTACCAAAAGATTTAAAACTATCTTTTAAAGGCTCTTGGCCTTGAAGGCTTAAATTATCCCACCCAATGTATCAGCATCATTCTCAGGCCCTAGGGTCTCATCCTAATGCTCTGTCCCTTCCCTGCCCACAAGTCAGAATATAATTCTTTTAAAATAGGCTCCTTTTGTTGGAAGATAACTAACCTCTCTTCAGTCTGTCGTACACTGCTAAAGTCTGTTCTTTGGGGGATGGGCTAGTAACAAAACCACATCAGAATCCCCTCAAAGATTTCAAGCACCCTCGAGTGGTAGTTACTAAAGACAAATTTTAAAAAGCCAGGGATGGCTGAGCAGAGGCTTCTTGCTTGGGAAAGACAAGAGTGTGGGGCCCATCTGGGCCGCCCACCGGATCCAGGCAGGCATAGCACGTCATAAATAACCTCTTACTCAAGCCTCCCTGCCAGGTCAAAATGGGTTTTGAAGGTATTTGGTTTGTTTTTAAAGAGAGTGTGAGCTAAAGGCTGTCATTTAAAACTGCCCTGATCTCACATCCCAAGAACAGGTGGGCCCAGATTGAAAACAAAATAAATGAAAGTCTGAATTTACCAAAGCAAACATTATGGACTGATTATTTTGCTTGCGAACAGTATTACCCCTGGGACTATTGAAAGCGGAGATCCCCCTGACTGCAATTAAAATGGAAATATCTCTATTCAAATTTGGTTAACACTCCTGACCTTTCAGGAAAATGTGCATTTTGTTAGGCAAAGGATCCCTTGTGCGTAAGAACAAATTAAAGGTTTAATCCTTTCTTAGAAATAGTAAAGAAAGTCTGCAAAGCTTTATTTCCTCTTCCTTTCTGAATGTTAATGGTATTATAGAAGTCCCATTATGGAAGCATTTTTGTTTTTAAATATTACCTGACACTCTTTCCTAAAACATACTTATTAAAGCCCAAGATGAGCAAGAGGTAACAAGTCTTTTTGAGATCACATTTTATCTGCTGCTTGAAAAGTCCTTTATCAGTAGGTGGCACTCTAAGAATGAGATTACTATATTATGGGGCCAATGAAGTCAGTCTAGAAAGCAAAATGTCACCCTTTCTGGGGCATCTTTCTGAAGAAAACAGTTTTGTCCTACCCTCTGAGAGAGCCCCTCTTCCTGAGCTGTCCATCTTTGCATCTGCTGTTTGCATAAAAGGATGCCCACACTATACCCGTCTTAGCATTGCAGAGTATGAAGGCTAGAAAGGACCTCTTATGTAATGGCTTAGCTTGAAGCTTTTTTGGTCCTGGGATAACAGGATCTGTAAAACTTGGAGGAAACTTAGAAATCTTCAACTCTCATTTTTTTGACAAGGAAGTTGAGACCTGATATGAAAGACTGATCACCCAGCTAGTTCTTGCTCATGTGCCCAGTCATTCCAGTCGTGTCCAACTCTTTGAGATCCCATGAACTATAGCCCGCCAGGTTACTCTGTCCATGGGATTCTCCAGGCAATAATACTGGAGTGGGTTGCCATTTCCTTCTCCAGGGGATCTTCCCGACCCAGGGATCAAACCTGCATCTTTTACATCTCCTGTATTGGCAGGCAGGTTCTTTATCACTAGAGCCACTTGGGAAGCCCCTGAGGTCATCTAGCTAGTTCTTAGCTGAGCCAGGACAAAAGCCCTAATGGGCTGGCTCTGTGTCCAGTGATTTTGGCTTATTGGTGAACCTTGTGGGGGCATGGTGGAGGATGAAGAGATACCAGCCTCTATGCTTTACTTCCATGACGGCCACTCTGTGTGTGTGTGCGTGCACTTGTGCGTGCTCAGTCCCTCAGTCATGCCCAACTCTTTCCGACCCTACGGACTGTAGCCCACTAGTAGTCCGTGGGATTCTCCAGGCAAGAATACTGGAGCCAGTTGCCGTGCCCTCCTCCGGGGGATCTTCCCGACCCAGGGATCGAACCTGCATCTCCTGCATCGAAGGTGAATTCTTTACTGCTGAGCCAGCAGAGGAGCCCCAGCCGCTCTACCAGGACTCATTACAAATGTCAGGTACTGAGTCTTTCTCTCCAAGCCAAATTTCTCAGATATCATATTTCTGCCAACCAAATCAGCATTTCCCCCATCACCCATATTTGAAACTCTAGGGTCCCTGTTGGCTAGTCCCTGGATTCAATGTGTGCTTGGAGATGTTCTGGGCTCCAGCATATAGATGTGAACAAAGCAGACAAAATCTCTACCCTCAGCAAGGAAACAGAAAATAAAGAGAATAGATTAGTCAGTTATATATAGCATGTTAGTAATGAATGGTAAAGACTGGGGGAAAAAGCAGAAAAAAGGAATATAAAGTTTTAGGGAGGGAATGGAAATTGGGTCAGGGGAAGCTTCACTGAGAAAATCACTTCTGAGCTAAGACTGAAGGAAGAGATGGAGCTAGTTGTAAAGCTAGGGAGAAGAAAAGTATTTTAGGGAAGGGGAATAGCAGGTACGAAGGCTCTGAGTCAGGAGCAGCCTTGGAATTTTTAGAAGCAGTAAGGAAACCAATAGAGTATTTATAAATTCTTACCAAGTATAGATTTTTTTCTTTATCAAGGTAACCCATCCCCTCCCTGTTGTCATCTCTTTAGCCTAGATTCCTGAACCTGGATTCTTACAATTCTTATCTAGTTGGTCTCTTCACCCTGAGTCTTTCCTAGGACGCAAGATCTGTAACTCAATGTAATGTGGCATCCTGGGCCTCCTTGGGTCTGATCGTGTATTTACCACTTCCATCTGATGACTGAGTGCTGCTGTGAACACTTGACTTTATGGCTCCTTGGGTCAGATTACACCGAGTTCATGATGGACAGTTTGGGTCACTGGCAACTTGGAGAACCACCGTTAAGCTGCTCAGTCTCCCCTAGGCCCAATAGTAGGCAAAGAGCTGTTTTTCACAAGGAGAGAAGCTATCCACTGATGATTGCAGAGCTTTACTTCAAAATCCTAAGTCTGTGCTGTGATTCATCTACAGGGGCTGCCAAAGGCTCCAAAAAGCGTTCCTGTTTGCCTCTGACGCTCCATGCACCATCGGATCTGCTGGATCCTCTAAACCAAGTGGCAGAGTCTTCTCTACAAGACCGTCTCTTGTTCTGTGCTCCACTCAAAACTGGCACCTTTTGCTCCACAGTGCCTTACTAAGGCATTTCTTTCCTCTTAAATTATTTTTCCTTCCTTCTCTATTTTTCCATATTAGCTTTAGAGGCTTAAGAGAAGTTAAGTTGAAATAAATAAATAATGAGTTTTGCAGAAGGAACTTGGAACTGGTTCATTCAACTCCAAAGTCTATATACTTAACCTCTATACTGTATGCAAGTTTGTAAACTGCTACTCCCCCATTTAATATACATCGAGCATTTTCCTTATAATATTATGTTTCTCATAAAACATATGTTTCTTATAACATAAAAACTCCTCATAAACATAATTTCTGTGACTATTTAACAGTCAGTTGTATGACCTTTTGACTATTGACAGCGGCACATTGTCAACATCTTTTTGCATGTATTCTTCTCTGGCTTTCCAATTGTTTACCTAGCATATTCTTGGAATGAAATTGCTAGGTTAAAGGTATGAACATTTCTTAAGCTCTTCATACTTAATGTCAGATTTCTTTCCACAGGGTTCTCAAATTCTTTTGTTTTGGGCACCTGTTGCCATAGAGATTATATGATCTGTAAGGTCAGCCATCATTTCTAAATCCCCAGGACTTTTGCAACACAGGGCATAGTTCTGCATGCATATTAGGAATGTGATAAATAGTTGACTTGATTGGAATGGTTGGAATTGAGTAACTTGGGTGCTTTATCTTTGTTTTTAATATTCATTCATTTATGTTTGTCTGCATCGGGTTTTAGTTGTGGCTTGTTGCGGTACGCAGGCTTAGTTACCCCACCATATGTGGGATCTTATTTCCCTGACCAGGGTTTGAACCCAGTCCCCTGTATTGGAAGGCAGATTCTTAACCACCGGACCACTAGGGAAGTCCCTGGGTGCATTGTCTTGTGTGGAGGAATCGAGATCCAGGTGGATACTGTCTGGATAAGAAGTCGAACTGTTCAGTTCAACTAGCTTATCGAGGGGAAAAGTGGACATAAAAACAAATAGGTGTCAAAATGAAAAGACAGTCTGCTGAATGGAAGAAAATATTTGCAAATGATAGGACTGATAAGGGCTTAATATCCAACATATATAAACAGCTCATAACATGAAAAAAACAAACAACCTAATTAGAAAGTGTGCAGAAGACCTGAATAGACATTTTTCCAAAGAGGACATGCAGATGGCCAACAAGCACATGAAAAGATTCCCAACATCGCTAACCATCAGGGAAATGTAAATCACAACCAGAATGAAATTTCACCACACACTGTCAGAATGGCTACTATTAAAAAGAACACAAATAACAAATGTTGGCGAGGACGTGGAGAAAAGGGAACTCTTCTACCCCGTTGGTGGGAGTGTAAACTGGTACGGCCACTCTGGCAAACAGTATAAAGTGTTCTCAAAAAATTAGTTTCTCAAAGAACCGCCATATGAAATAGCAATTCTACTCCTGGATATATATCCCCCCCAAAACCCCAAACACTATTTCAAAAAGTTGCATGCTCCCCAATGTTTATAGCAGCATCATTTACAATTGTCAACAAATGGAAACAACCTAAGTATTCAACAACTGAATGGATAAAGAAGATGTACACACACACACACACACACACACACACACGCACACACACAATGGAATACTACTCAGCCATAAAAAGAACGAAAATTTTGACATTAGCAACAATATAGATGGACTTGCAGGGTGTTATGCTAAGTGAAATGTCAGACAAAGAAAGTCAAATACTGTATGATATCACTTAATGTGGAATCTAAAAAAAATACATCAACTAGTGAATATAAGAAAAAAAAAAAAACAGATTCACAAACATAGAGAACAAAGTAGGGTTACCAGTGCAGAGATGGGAGAAGAGGGGATAATATAGGGGTAGAGAACTAAAAGGTACAAACTATTGTGTATAAAATAAGCTGCAAAGATATACTATATAATACAGGCAATGTAGCCAATATTTTATGATAACTATATATAACCTTTAAAAATTGTGAATCACTATACTGTACACTTGTAACATATAATACTATTCATCAAATATACTTCAATAAAAGTTATAAAAACAAAACAGGTATGTATCAAATATTAACAACAGACTTCCCTGGTGGCTCAGTGGCAAAGAATCTGCCTGCCAATGTAGGGGACAGGGGTTAAATCCCTGGTCTGGGAAGATTTCACATCTTGGAAGATCCACATGTCATGGAGCAACTAAGCCTGTGTTCCAACAACAAGCGCAATAAGAAGCCCACACACCACATCTAGAGAGTATCCCCTACTCTGAAACTAGAGAAAAGCCCATGCAACAATGAAGACCCAGCACAGCCAAAAACAATAAATAAAAATTTTAAAAAACATATATTAAGAGCCACAGCAGACACTGTTGGTTGCCTATAATCCAGTACCCAGTCTCCCTTCATGATATCCTTAACTCATCTACAATCTCATTCTCCACTACTTTCCAGCCAGGTATGGCCACAGGACACAGCTCTGTCCAGTACGATGGGAGCAAATTCTGCTGGGCAGGACTCTCAGAGAAGCTTTTGTGCTCTAGATTTTAAAAGGGTCAGATTTAGCTGGTATGCCATTTTCATTTAAAAAAAATTTTAATTTGGAGTATAATTGCTTTATGATATTGTGTGGGTATCTGTTAAAGGATAATGTCAATCAGTTATAATTATATATATATATTTATTTATTTATTTTTATTTATTTATATATATATATATATATATATATTCCCTCCTTTTTGAACCTCTGTTCCCCCTCCGATCTCACTTCTCTAGATCATCATAGAGTGCCAGGCTGCGCTCCCTGTGTTATATAGCAGCTTCCCACTAGTTATTTTACACATGATAGTGTATATATATCAATGCTACCTTCTCAGTTCCTTCCACTGTCTCCTTCTCCTGCTGTGTTCACAAATCTGTTCTCTACCTCTGTCTCCGTTTTTTTCCCCCTAAAAACAGGATCATCAGTACTTTTAAACATTTTTTTTCTGGATTCCACATATAAGTGTTAATATACAATTTTTTTTTTTTTACTTACTTCACTCTGTATAACAGGCTTTAGGTTCATTCACCTCACTAAAACTGACTCAAATTCACTCTTTTTTATGGCTGAGTAATATTTCATTGCATATATATACCACATCTTCTCTATCCATTCATCTGTCATTCTTTCCCCTTCTTCCTATCCAGAATACTGTATGCCTGAGGATGCAGCAGCCTTCTTGAGATCATGAGAGGCCAGAGCATAAGGACAAACTCCAATGTGAGTATTAACAACTGTAATAACATATACACATTGCCTATTTCACTATTTCAGCAGTTTGCACATAATAAACTATTAATCCTTTCAATAGGCCTAGGAGGTAAAGGCTATTATTCGATAGACAATTTTTTAAAGGCAAGTTTTAGGTTCACAGCAAAATCGAGGGGGGAGGTGCAAAGACTACCCCATGTATCCTCCTCACACAGCCTCCCCCATTATCAACATTACCCACCAGAGTGGTCCATTTGTTACAATTGATGAACCTACCTTGATTCATCATAATCACCCCCAAATTGATAGTTTACATTAAGGTTCACTCTTGTATGTTCTATGAGTTTGACATATGTGTAGTGAAACGTATCCAATATTATAATATCATGCATAGTAATTTCACTGCCCTAAATGCCTCTGTGCTCTGCCTAGTCATCCCTTTCCTTAGCCCCTGCAACCACTGCCTCCATAGTTTTGCATTTTCCAGAATGTCTTATGGAACCATACAGTATATAGCCTCTCAGATTGGCTTCTTCCATTTAGTGAGGCACATTCAAGATTCCTCCATGTGTTTCCATGGTTTGACAGTTCATTTCTTTTTTAAAAAAATTATTTATTTTTTGATTGATGTTTGATTGATAATTGCTTTACAGAATTTCGTTGTTTTCTGTCAAACATCAACATGACCCAGCCACAGGTGTGCATATGTCCCCTGATAACTCATTTCTTTTGCACTGAAAAATATTCCAGTATCTGTATATACCACAATTTATTCATCCATTCACCTATGGAAAGATATCTTGGTTGCTTCCAAGTTTTGACAATTATGAATAAAGCTGCCACAAACATCTGTGTGTAGGTTTTTGTGTGGATGTAAGCCTTCAGTTCCTTTGGGTATATACCAAGGAGCTTGATTATTGGATCGTATGGTAAGAGTATGTTTACTTTGATTAAAAAAATTGCCAAGACGTCTTCCCAAGTGTCTTTACTATTCTTGTTTAAAGTTTCCACATCTTCGCCAGTATTTGGTGCATCAGTGTTCCGGATTTTGGCCATTCTAAAAGGTGTGTAGTGGTATCTTATGGTTCTAGTTTGCATTTTCCTCACAAGCCATGATGTAAAGCAACTTTTAATGTGCTTATGCTTATTTGCAATCTGTATATCTTTTTTAGTGAGCTGTCAAGATCTTTGTCCTGTTTTATAATTGTTTGTGTTCTTTGTACATATATTTTGGATAATGGTTCTTTATCAGATGTGTCTATTGCAAATATCTTCTCCCAGTCTATGCCTTGTTTTCTCATTTCCTTGACATTGTTTTTTGCAGAGTTCAAGTTTTTAATTTTAATGATGTCCAGCTTATCAGTTATTTCTTCCATGGATTGTGTCTTTCATATTGTATCTAAAAAAGCATCATCATATCCAAGGTCATTTAGTTTTTCTCCTATGTTATTTTGTAGGAATTTTATAGTTTTGCATCTTATACTTATGTCTGTACTCCATTCAGTTAATTTTTGTGAAAGTATAAAGTATATATCTAATTCACTTTTTCACATGTGGATGTCCAGTTATTCCAGAACCATTTGTTGAAAAGACTCCTTTTGCTGCATTACATTGCTTTTGCTTTATTTATGTGTGTGGGGGGGTGCTATTGTTTTCATCACTGCTTTACAGACAAGAAAACTGAAAAACTAGAAGGAGGTTAAGTAACTTTGTCAAAGTCTATGGACAATAAGTAGCAGAACCAAGATTTAATAATGAGTTAACAAGTATCCTTGGCGGCTCAGTGGTAAAGAATCTGTCTGCCAATGCAGAAGACGTGGGTTCAATCCCTGGTCTGGAAAGATCCCCTGGAGAAGGAAAGGGCAATCTGATCCAATATTCTTGCCTAGGAAATGCCATGGACAGAGGAGCCTGGCAGGCTACAGTCACAAAGAGTTGGACACAACTTAGAGACTGAAGAACAACCACCACCACAATAGGTAACAGTCTGATGCCAACAGTCCTAGATTTAACCACTGTCACACTCCTTGTCTAGAAAACAGACCCGGTTTGGATCCTGGGGTCTTGCTTGAGCAGTTGCACCTTTGGACAGCCTATGTTTATATTTCTATGTGCAAAAAGGATATTTCTATCTACCTGTATTTCTTATAGTGTGTGAAAAATAAACCTCTAATTGTTTAATCCACTATTACTTAGAGTTTCTGCTATATGTAGTAGAATACAGTCCTGACATGCAAGCCATCAGAAGCTAATGCCCCAAATCACGTCTATATGTCTTGGTAGTACATCACTCCCCCCACCCTGCCTCCTTTAGAGTATTCTCTCAATGAAGACAGGGACCACAGCAATCTGGTGTATTTTTGTGCTTTTCTACAGTGCCTGTTGCATATTAGATGCTTATTATATATGTTTGAATAATTGAATAAATCAACAAATGGTTGAAAGCTAAAACTTCAATAAATTGATCTCCTGTTCATGCTTTACTTAACATCACACTGATTTTTAAACATTTTATTTATTTATTCATTTTTATTTTTTGGCTGTGCTGGGTCTTCATTGGTGTACGGGATCTTCTCTAGCTATGGCCAGCAGGGGCTGCTCTTCATGATGGTGCATAGGATTTTTCATTGCAGTGGCTCCTCTTGCTTCAGAGCAGGGGCTCTAGGGTATGTGGGTGTAGTTGGGGTGCGTGGGGTCAGTAGTTGTGGTTCCCAGGCTCTAGAGTACAGGCTCAATAGTTGTGGTGCATGAGCTTAGTTGCTCTGCAGCATGTGGGATCTTCCCAGATCAGGGATTGAACCCATGTCTCCTGCACTGGCAGGCGGATTCATTACTGCTGAGCCACCAGGAAAGCCCCCAGCATCACACTAATTTGCATTCTCTGTGTATTGGCTGGCTAGCCAAGAGAGAGGATGGTAGTTCTGTACCTCATGGGTACAGTCTAAACTGGCATTTTAAAAATGTACTATGAATAAATCATCAAGTCCATGAACTATTGAGAACTAAGTATATTTTTTGGCTTTTGTTTCCCTTGCAGTTTTTCTGTCCCCTTTCAGCTTCCTCTTTAGCCATTGGTTTCTGACTTATTTTTAATTCCAGGCTGCTTCTAACATCCATTTATCCTTTTGATTTGTGTATCTCATATATGCTCTTAATTTCTTCCTCGTCTCTCATTATTTCCCTGGACATGCTGCTTGGTTCCTCTCCACCTCTGATAGAGTGATTTCTCCAAGGCATAGAGAATTGTTTGCTACCCTATAATGTACCCTGCTTGTGCCATCCTCACCACTTGTTTCAATTTCCTGGTGTGATTTATCCTGCAATCAGACCATTGCCCAAAATTGGCTTTGCAGAAAGACTTTAATACATTTGTCATACCCCTTCGGGGATCACTCCCGATTATCATCCAGGGACACTCAAGTCTCCATTTTGCTGATTTTTCACTTGAGCCAGATCAGCCACATGAGCCATTTTGTTTAGCACCAAATTATGCTATTAATTCTCAGAGTAACGTGCAATATGTGGAAGGAGTCGAGTGCCTCTGTTGGCAAGAAGGGAATTCTGCTTCTCTCTGGTAACACAGCTCATTTTTTCTCCCTGTGATGCAGCGGAGGGAGCACTGGGAGAGCAGGTGAGCTGGAGCAGAGGCTCGTCATGTCATGGATATGATGGTCCTGAGCCATTGATCCTCTTGGGGCCTCACTTTTCCTCCCTACTCTCTAAGATATCATGCAGCCCTGCAACCTATGATTTTATAAATAAGAAATGGCAAAATAACTTGAAAAAAAATTCATATTACCAAGACAATCTGCAATAAATGTTAGGAAAAAAGCTCAGACTTCCTCTATAGCATTTGTTATAAAATTAATCATATTCAATCTCATAGGTGGAGTTCAGAAAAATAGACTGTAAGAGTCAAGTGACAGGTTATGTCAGAATTCAGGACTCAAGGTTAGATTCATGACAGGAATGGAGAACAAAGGAATCAAGTACAACCAGTGACTTGGGTGAGGCCCAGGGGAAACAGCTTCTAAAAGGTGAACTGTGCCTGCTGTCTTTTCTAGTCCTGCTGCTTGGGCACTCTTATTTCCGGACCCCTACACTCTGCTCTCCTGCCTTTCCTGTTAATAAGTATACAGTTCATATGTGCTGCTATTGTTACATTTGTTATATAAAAATGTATTTTGATCATTTTTGTGGGAAATTTATAAAATAAGAAAGTATGTATTTCTTCCTTGTTCCTGATGATCATAGTCAAGTGTGTTGGGCCTTTGTGCATTGTAGAATCTAATCGGTAGCTACAGTTGATGTGGTCCCCAGTCAACAGGTGAATGAGCTCCTGACATTCCCCAGACATTCAAGGTTCCTTCTAGGCAGTGATGACAATGGGAGGAGCAGGTGGAAGATTTAAAATATACAACCTCAAGATTTATTACCTACGTGGACTCCATATGAATTGGTAGGAAAAAAATGAATATATCATTCAGAACCCAGAAGCTCTAAAATGTATTGGCTCAATTTAAGCCATTTTTACACTTGCTTCTTGGAAGAAAAGCTATGACAAACATAAAGAGTGTATTCAAAAGCAGAGATATCACTTTGCCAACAAAGGCCTGTATAATCAAACCTATGATTTTTTCAGTAGTCATGTACGGATGTGATAGTTGGACCATAAAGAAGGCTGAGGGTCGAAGAATTGAGGCTTTCAAACTGTGGTGTTGGAGAAGACTCTTAAGAGTCCCTTGGACAGCGAGGAAGTCAAACCAGTCAATTCTAAAGGAAATCAGTCCTGAATATTCATTGGAAGGACTGATGCTAAAGCTGAAGCTCCAATACTTTGGCCACCTGATGCAAAGAACTAACTCATTGGAAAAGACTGTGATGCTGGGAAAGATTGAAAACAGCATAAGGGAACAGTAGAGGATGAGATGGTTGGATGGCATCACCAAGTCAATGAACATAAGTTTGAACAAACTCTGGGAGTTGGTGATGGACAGGGACGCCTGGCATGCTGCAGTCCATGGGGCTGCAAAGAGTCAGACACATTGGAGCGACTGAACAACTTATGTGTTCCCTCTCCTTCACAAACCTCTCCTAGATCCCTTCTCTGATGTTGTCCCAAGGTGGTGCCAGTTAGACCGTGATTTTTTTACTTCGCTTGCATGGAGTTGCCTCATATGAAGTCCCTTAGTTGTAGTGAGGCTGTTGTGATGGCTAATTTTATGTCTCAAAAATATTACTATGTTTTAAAATGTGCCCAGATTTTGGTCAAACATTATTCTGGATGTTTCTGTGAAGGTGCTTTTTTGGATACTAACATTTAAATTGGTGAACTTTGACTAAAGCAGACTACCTTCCACAATGCGGGTGGACTTCATTCAATCAAGTGAAGGCCTGTCTAGAACCCTTTGCCCCCCTGCCCCCACAAAGAGAAATTCCTGCCAGCATGAAACTCTTCTGTGAGTCTCCAGTCTCCAATCATGAGAACCAATTCCTTAACATCAGTTTCTTTATACATACACACAACCTGTTAGTTCTGTTTCTCTGCAGAACACTAACTAGTACAGATTTCCATGGCTAGTCATGTACATAGAAAGCTCCTAGGAAGAGAGAAACAAAAACCTCCTGTCCTTGAAGTGCAGGTGCAGATAATGGAAGATTACCCTCATGCAAAATTTCAAGTCTTGGAACCAGAACCTTCAGCTTAGATGACCCAACTGGCTGAGAAGCACTGTTGCTGCCTTATATGGTAATATTAGTTGTTTCTAGCCACTGCCTTGGGGTGTAGAATGCATTGAGTCTGTGATTCTATGCTCCTCTGACCTGGCAGAGACTCACTCAGCATGGGCTAAGTTTAGGTGCAGCTCTTTGAGATAATATGCCAGCAAATTTGGAAAACTCAGCAGTGGCCACAGGACTGGAAAAGATCAGCTTTCATTCCAATCCCAAAGAAAGGCAATGCCAAAGAATGCTCAAACTACCACACAGTTGCACTCATCTCACACATTAGCAAAGTAATGATCAAAATTCTCCAAGCCAGGCTTCAACAGTATGTGAACAGTATGTGAACTGTGAACTTTCATGTTCTAGTTGGATTTAGAAAAGGCAGAGGAACCAGAGATCAAATTGCCAACATCCGTTGGATCATCCAAAAAGCAAGAGAGTCAAGAAAATATCTAGTTCTGCTTTATTGACTATGCCAAAGCCTTTGACTGTGTGGATCACAACAAACTGTGGAAAATTCTTCAAGAGATGGGAATCCCAGACTACCTGACCTGCCTCCTGAGAAATCTGTATGCAGGTCAGGAAACAACAGTTAGAGCCGGACATGGAACAACAGACTGGTTCCAAATCAGGAAAGGAGTATGTCAAGGCTGTATATTGTCACCTTGATTATTTAACTTATATGCAGAGTACATCATGAGAAATGCTGGGCTGGATAAAGCACAAGCTGGAATCAAGATTGCTGCGAGAAATATAAATAACCTCAGATATGCAGATGACACCAACCTCATGGCAGAAAGTGAAGAGGAACTAAAGAGCCTCTTGATGAAAGTGGAAGAGGAGAGTGAAAAAGTTGGCTTAAAGCTCAACATTCAGAAAACTAAGATCATGGCATCTGGTCCCATCACTTCATGGCAAATAGATGGGGAAACAGTGGCTGACTTTATTTTTTGGGGCTCCAAAATCACTGCAGATGGTGACTGTGGCCATGAAATTAAAAGATGCCTGGACCTTGGAAGGGAAGCTATGACCAACCTAGACAGCAGATTAAAAAGCAGAGACATTGCTTTGCCAACAAAGGTCTGTCTAGTCAAAGCTATGGTTTTCCCAGTAGTCATGTATGAATGTGAGAGTTGGATTATAAAGAAAGCTGAGTGCCGAAGAATTGTTGCTTTTGAACTGGGGTGTTGGAGAAGATTCTTGAGAGTCCCTTGGACAGCAAGGAGATCCAACCAGTCCATCCTAAAGGAAATCAGTCCTGAATATTCATTGGAAGGAGTGATGCTGAAGCTGAAACTCCAATACTTTGGCCACCTGATGTGAAGAATGGACTCATTTGAAAAGAGCCTAATGCTGGGAAAGATTGAAGGCAGAAGGAGAAGGGGATGACAGAGGATGAGATGGTTGGATGGCGTCACCAACTCAATGGACATGAGTCTGAGTAGGCTCCAGGAGTTGGTGATGGACAGGGAGGCCTGGTGTGCTGCAGTCCATGGGGTTGCAAAGAGTCGGACATGACTGAGCGACTGAGCTGAACTGGACTGAACTTTGAGATAAGAGAGAATGGGGACCAAGTTTACAATCTCACATCCTTGTCCTATTTATGCTCTTTGTGATACTTCAGGAGTAATCCTAAGGAGAAGGAATTTTGAACTGAGTCTCAGGTGTCATTCTTTCCTAGTCTAGTGCCCATGCTCGGTTGCTTCAGTCGTGTCTGACTCTTTGTGATCCTATGGACTGCAGCCGACCCGTTCCTCTGTCCATGGGATTCTCCAGGCAAAATTACTGGAGTGGGTTGCCATGCCCTCCTGCAAGGATCTTCCCTACCTGGGGATTGAACTCATGTCTGCCTGCATCTTCTTCATTGCAGGTGAGTTCTTTATCTACTGTGTCACCTGGAAGCCCTTCCTAGTCTAGAACTCAGACCAAATAGTATGGTCCAAGCACATGCAGTAATGCCAAGTCCTATAACTGTCCATCTCACAGGGACCTACTGCTCCTTTTGGTCAAATTTCAGGTCCTCTTGGCTACCTTACCTTCTTGTTCAAAAGGATGCAAAAATTTTGTAGTTTCCAGGTTCCACCTCCTTACCTCACCTGTTTTTTTTCTACCAGGTCTTTGCATTTTGTACCCATTGCCTTAAATTCAGAGTCCACATCTACACTTTATTCTTGAGTCCTTTCTCTTCTCTAATACGATTTTCTTCCTCTGATGTGTGCTGCTTATTTAACAGAAGATCCCCTGGAGGAGGGCATGGGAACCCACTCCGGCATTCTTGCCTGGAGAATTCCATGGACAGAGGATCCTTGTGGGCCTAGGGCATAGGCACAGTCCGTAGGGTTGCAAAGAGTCAGACATGAACTGAGGCAATTTAACACACATGCACATAAAGAAAAACAGAAAAATCACCTGTTATCTACTACCCAGTGCCTATTAATATACAGTCTTGGACAATAAGGTGAATGGTAGTGTCCATTTACTGGAAGAGCAAATTTCAGATATGGATTTCAGGGTTTAGGAGAAATGAAGAATCCAGTTTTAGACAAGTTTGAGATACCTATTAGATATCCAAGTACAGAAATAGAGTAAGCGTTTTACTATAGGAATCTGGAGTTCAGGGGAGAAACCCAAGTTGGAGTTAGAACTTGGAAGTTATCAGCACATAGGTAAAAGTAAAGCAATGGGCAGAAGAGGTCATTAAGGGATTATAAAGGGAAAAGAGAAGAGATTTGAGGACTAAGTTCTGGGCTCTACAGTGTCTTGAAGTGGGGAGAAGGGGAAAGAACCAGTAAAAATGACTGAGAAAGAGTGAACAGGGAAGTGGGAGAATAAGAGTGTCAAATTTTAGAAACAGATGGAGGAAGAATTCCAAGATGTAAGCCATTGATCTGTCAAATGCTGCTGATAAGCTCTAGAAAATGAGGACTGAGAATTGGCCAATGGAACTGGCAACATGATCATTAGTGACTCTGAGAACAGTGTTGGTGGAGCAAAGCCTGATTAGAGGGAGATTCAGGAAAGGATGGTAGTAGAGACCAGTACAGTGAGTTTACATAAATCTTCCTAGGAGTTTTGCAAAAAAAGAAAAGATATGGGTTGTGGGATGGTGGATGACTTGGTGAATCCAGGGAGGATATGTTTTTAAATGGAAGATATTACATATGTTTGAATGCTGATGGTATGGTCATAATACTGTATTTCATTTATCTGATGTACCATAGTTTACTTGGTACATTTACTTGAGGATGAGATGATTGGATGACATCACCGACTCAATGGACATGAGTTTGAGCAAGCTCCGGGAGTTGGTGATGGACAGGGAAGCCTGGTGTGCTGCAGTCCATGGGGTCAGAAAGAGTCAGACATGACTGAGCGACTAAACTGAACTGATAGTCTACTGAACCAATCCTGTATTAGAACACATTTTATGTCTCCAAGTTTTGCTATTAATAATGCTGCACTAAACATTTGCAATATTTCAAATGCAAGTGAGACACAACTTGAAAAATTACTGGTCATCCCTGGATCAATAAATGATGACTGATCAAAGAGGTGGTGTAGCCAGAAATTTGGCCTCTGTACTCGTGTACCAAGGGCTTCCCTGGTGACTCGGTGGTAGAGAATCTGCCTGCAACGCATGAGACACAGGAGATGTGAGTTTGATCCCTGGGTCAGGAAGATCCCCTGGAGTAGGAAATGGCAACCTGCTCCACTAATCTTGCCGAGAAAATCCCATGGACAGAGGGATTTGTGAGCCAGGGTCACAGAGAGGTGGCCATGACTGAGCGGCTACACATACATCAGCACAAACCACTGTACCAAATTAAATCTTGGAGACAGGGTTTTGGCCAAAGTAGAAAAAAATAGTTTTTAATTGCTTTGCCAGGCAAAGGAAACCATAGAGGGCAAATGCCCTCAAAACTATGTGTCCCGACCCGAAGGGGATGGTGAGGAGGTTTATAGTAAAATGGTTCAAAGAGGAGGGCATGATCAGCTCACAGGCATTCTTTTGACTGGGTGGTGAGGCAACTGGGAGTCAGCACCATCAGCCTTTTGGTTCCAGCTGGTCTGGGGTCTACTGGTGCTTATGGGCGGCACACCATTAATTCTTCCCACCTGGTAGGGGTTTCAGTATCTGCAAAACAGCTCAAAGATACTGTTATGTATATCCCTGAGGGGGAACCATTAAGGCAGGACTCTTCCCCAAGGCAGTACTACTGTTTCTTGATTGCTTCTCCTTTGTCTCCACATCCCTTCCCTTCCCAGATTAGCTGTTGTTTGAGTCTACCCTGTGGAATTTAGGTAAAGTTAGGATGCTGAAAGAAGCCCGTTTCCCTGCAAACAAGAATGGGGGGGGGGGGGGGGCGGGGGCACAGAAAGTCTTTTGTGCCCAGGAGCCCCACAGGGTCCTGCTGGGTTTCAGTAAGAATGCTCACTGACCCCATTTATGTCAGATGCCCTGTCCCACTTCCTCCAGTCAGTAGGGGGCTGAGACGAGTGATAAAATGGCATTTCTGCAGTAGTAGTGGCCACCCCAGCCCCAACCCTCCTTCCTTTCCGCGAGGAGTACCCACCCCCGACCCCCAGCCCACCAGGCCAGTCGGGGCTCGGCTCCTGGAGTGCTAGCTCCTGGGCCAGCTCCTCGGTCAAGAGTTGCTCATGGGCTGAGGCCACAGCACCCGCTGCTTCACTGATCCTGGTTAATGCGCATATCAACTGCCTCTGCGTAGCCACTGTGATCTCCGACACCTGAATGCCTCGCTTCAGCAAGGCCTGGAAGATGACGTTACTGGAGCGGCTAGGAGTGGCCAGGTACTTCTTCATTCCCGTAGCTTCTTGGCATCACATCTTTCTGCTGGCTGGGGGGCGGGTGGTGGGGGTGGGGGGCTGGGGCAGCGGCAGGAGGCAGGCACGCATTATAGCAGCCCCGCTCAGCCATTGGTTGACGCCACAGTGGGCCCCTCCCCCAAGCAAGCGACCGTTAGTGAGCAACTGTCCACCAGAGACCGTTAGCGGAACCACCCAACCATTGGTCAGTGCCGCAGTGGTCTCCGCCCCCTCCCCCTCCTATATAAAAGGAGCCTGCAGTTGGCTTGAAAGGAGATGGTTTTTGGAGGGGTTGCTGTGCCATCATATCCGTCTGCTAGCTTTTCAATTAAAATCGTTATTCCTTGTTCCAACAGTTCGTGTCCCCCGATTCACTGGCCTGTGGCGCAGTGAGCAGGATAAGTTTGGGCTCTGTAATATTTCCACCACAGGAGAAGGGGAATTTCCACAAAGGTGAGTGTGTGGTAGTTGCTCTGCAGTTTTCCAAAAACAGTGTTTATTACAGCATCCTTGAAAGCCATTGTTTGCAGTTCCAATTCTTAAGGTAAATTCCAGAAAGAAATTAATGGGTCCAAGAATATAAACTTTTTAAAGGCTATTGGCAAGCCCTTTTCCAATCTTCCTGCCCTCCTGCTGAAGCGGAGTGAAATAAAGTGAAAGTTGCTCGGTCCTGTCCGACTCATTGTGACCCCATGGACTTATACAGTCCATAGAATTCTCCAGGCCAGGATACTGGAGTCGGTAGCCTTTTCTTTCTCCAGGAGATCTTCTCAACCCAGGGATTGAACCCAGGTCTCCCGCATTGCAGGTGGATTCTTTACCAACTAAGCCACAAGGGAAGTCCAAGAATACTGGAGTGGGTAGCTTATCCCTTCTCCAGTGGATCTTCCCAACCCAGGAATCAAACCAGGGTCTCCTGCATTGCAGGCAGATTCTTCATCAGTTGAGTTCTCAGGGAAGCGTGTTAGACAATCATTCCATTTCCCATCTCAGCAGTGACTACTGTAAAACAAACAAACAAACAAAAAAACACAAAAAAAACTCAAGTATTTGAAAAGTGGAAAGTGGTTTCTTGTTGCCTCGATTTTACTAAGATTCACTTATCAACAAACTTGAATCCAACTGAAAATTTGCTTTAACCAGCACGAGCTCTAAGAGTCCACTCACGGGGCTGTTGAACATGGTGGAACTGAAGGATGCCTCCGTGGTTCTGCAGCTCTTTCCTTGCTGGGCGGCACTGCTGCCGGATGCTTCTAAACACAGCTCCAGAGACCTGTCTCCTTTTACAGACCTCAAGCTTGAGTTGCTTGAGAGCACAGGCAGGGCAACTCTATCCATCCCCCTTAGGGTCCCAGCAAAGAGAAAAGACCAAGCAGATGCCTGGGGAGCCCACCTCAGTGCACCAGAAAGTAAATTTCAGCTTTGGCTTGGGATTTCTTTTGTGTCCTCTGTTCACCTCAGTGACTTTTCCTGTCAGCTGAAAGGATGCACTGGAGGCTACGGAAAGCAGCAGCCGACAGTGGCTACACTGCAGGTCATCCCACCTCAGCCCCTTCTCCTTCCAAGGTGCTTGTTTGGATGTTAGTATGATCCATGAGGCATATTTCCATTCCAGGCACCTCTAGCCCCAGCAGCCCCTGATTCCCTAATACACGAGCATTGTTCCCAGACTATTCACTGCAGTGAGTGAATTCCTTAGGGTGAAAAATGGACCTTTATTCCAAACAGGAGAGAGGAGGAAGGGGAATAGTTTCATATTTAAAAGTTCCTCTTTAAGTCTGTGACCTATAAGACAAGTATTCTTGCCTGGCTGGTTGGCTACAGTCCATGGGATTGCAAGAGTTGGACATGACTTACTGACTAAACCACCACCACTATAGGACATTTACAAACTCAGAATTATACAAAATTCCATCCTTCATCTCATGACTAAACTGCCAGAACTTGGATCCCGTGCTTTACCATCAGAGTGTATTTTGATTCCTTTATTGTATTTGGGTAAGTCTCATGACCTCTTGGGCTTCCCTGATAGCTGAGTTGGTAAAGAATCTGCCTGCAATACAGGAGACAATACAGTTCGATTTCTGGGTCAGGAAGATCTGCTGGAGAAGGGATAGTCTACCCACTCCGTATTCTTGGGCTTCCCTTGAGGCTCTGCTGGTAAAGAATCCACTTGCCATGTGGCAGACCTGGATTTGATCCCTGGGTTGGGAAAATCCCTGGAGAAGGGAAAGGCTACCCACTCCAGTATTCTGGCCTGGGGAATTCTGAGAGAATTACTCCAGAATACTGGAGAATTCCATAGACTAGTCCAAGGGGTCACAAAGAATCTGACATGGCTGAGTGACTTTCGCTTTCACTTTCTTTTCACGACCTCTGCTTCCAAATGTATAAAATAAGAATAATGGGTATCATTTTCCTGGCTGTTATGAATACCTCTATGAGTGGATTTATATAGTGTTTGCTTCTAATGGTGAATAGAGCTTTGGATAACTAAGGTGCACTGTATGCTGTCATTTATTTTCTGGCTTTTTAGTCAATTACAAATTCAGGGGCCTTGAAAAAGTTTAGAAAAAATAAACTCCCTCAATATTTATTAGTTCTGAGGTGAGACAAATTTGGGTTCAAATCCCAGCTCTCTCACTTTCTAACTACGTGTACATGCTAAATCCCTTTAGTCATGTCTGATTCTTTGTGACCCTGTGAACCATGTCAGGCTCCTCTGTCCATGGGATTCTCCAGGCAAGAATACTGGAGTGGGTTACCATTCCCTTCTCCTGACCCAGGGATCGAACCAGAGTCTCTCGCATCTCCTGCATTGGCAGGTGGGTTCTTTATCACTAGTGCCACCTGGGAAGCCCCTTCTAACTACATAGATCATGGGCAAATCTCCTAACCTCTCTTGGCCTCAGTTTCCTCATCTACAAAGTGGAGATACTGGTTGTGTTTACCTCATGAGGTTGTTGAAAGTTAATACATGTATTGGGTTGGCCAGAAAGATTTGTTCGGGTTTTTTCATTACAAGCAAAAACTTTGTTCGCTCATATGGAAAAACCTGAGTGGACCTTTTGGCCAACCTATTGAAATGTTTGGCACATGAAAAGTGCTTGATATTGGTTGGCTATTATTATTATTTTAAAAGTTATTGCTAGTTAGAGCTGAGGCTCTGGCATGAGATAGACCTTGGTTCAAATGTCAGGTCTCTTGTTTGTTTAATGTCTGTGTACCTCATTGTTCTCATCTGTAAAATGAGATGATAACAATACCACCTAACCTCACAGAGATGTTGTAAGGAATAAATGAAATAATGTAAGTAAAGCTCATGGTACAGACTGTGTGCTCTGTAAACAGTGATTTTACTACTGCTCCTTCACCTGGGTCCACCCTAAGGCAAGCTTATGAAGCTTGGGAAATACATCATCTGGGCCTAGTACCAACCCATCTGCTTCTGCCATGATCTCCTCTCCCTTTGAATATTCCCTCTTCATCAGGTGTTCATCTATATATTCTTCCCTCAGCCCCAGTCAAAACCCAGGACAAGTTTAGAGAATAAATTTTAGTCCTTGAGACATCTATCTCAAGGGTGTTTGCAACTTAAGCCCTATTTTGAGTGATAAAACAAGGCTATGGCCACTCCCAGGTAATTTTAACCATCAGTAACCAGCTGCTTCTTCTCAAGCAACTGGCTTTTTCAGGACTCTTAATATAGCAGTACTTTGGTGGCAGGTCTCAGAGAAGGCCAGACCTGAACAAAATAGGAATTCAAAGTTAGGGATACTATAAGATGATGCATCAGTTAGGAATTGTGTTCAGTTGCTAATACAAGAAGCCTGTAGGCAAAAATTTTAGAGAAGAGATGGGAGTCTTTACTTGTGGTCCAGTGGCTAAGACTCCCTACTCCCAATGCTGGGGGCCCAGGTTTGATTCCTGATCAGGGAACTAGATCCCACATGCCACAACTAAAGATTCTGCATGCTGCAACTAAAAAGATCCTGTATGCAACAACTAAAGATCCCACATGCTTCAACTAAGATTGAAGATCTCACAGCCAAAATAAATATTTTTTAAAAAAGAGAGAAGAGATGGTATCTCTGTGACAGCATTAGGGACCTGAGCATTAGGAACAGCATTACTTTCTGCTGTTCCATCCTCATCTGCTTCTTCTATCTTCAAAGGGCTCTGTGGGCCCAATGTTGCTACTGGAGGTCCAACCATCACATCTTCTCTCCATAAAAGAAGAGAAAGAGCAAGGGTCAAAAGAGAGGACTTATCTTGCTAGTTCAGTTCAGTTCCTCAGTCATGTCCAACTCTTTGCAACCTCATGGACTGTAGCATGCCAGGCTTCCCTGTCTATCACCAACTCCTGGAGCCTACTCAAACTCATGTCCATCCAGTTGGTGATGCCATCCAACCATCTCATCATTTGTTGTCCCCTTCTCCTCTTGCCTTCAATATTTCCCAGCATCAGGGTGTTTTCCAGTGAGTCTGTTCTTCACATCAGGTGGCCAAAGTATTGGAGTTTCAGCTTCAGCATCAGTCCTTCCAATGAATATTCTGGGCTGATTTCCTTTAGGATGGACTGGTTGGATCTCCTTGCAGTCCAAGGGACTCTCAAGAGTCTTCTCTAAACCACAGTTCAAAAGCATCAATTCTTCATTCTCAGCTTTCTGTATAGTCCAACTCTCACATTCATACATGACTACTGGGAAAACCATAGCTTTGACTAGATGGACCTTTGTTGGCAAAGTAATGTCTCTGCTTTTTAACATGCTATCTAGATTGGTCATAGCTTTTCTTCCAAGGAGCAAGCATCTTTTAATTTCATGGCTGCAGTCACCATCTGCAGTGATTTTGGAGCCCCCAAAAATAAAGTCTCTCACTGTTTCCTCATCTATTTCCCATGAAGTGATGGGACCAGATGCCATGATCTTAGTTTTCTGAATGTTGAGCTTTAAGCCAACTTTTTCACTCGCCTCTTTCACTTTCATCAAGAGGCTCTTTGGTTCTTCTTTGCTTTCTGCCATACGGTTGGTGTCATCTGCATATCTGAGGTTATTGATTATTCTCCCAGCAGTCTTGATTCCAGCTTGTGCTTCTTCCAGCCCAGTGTTTCTCATGATGTACTCTGCATATAAGTTAAATAAGCAGGGTGACAATATACAGCCTTGACATACTCCTTTCCTGATTTGGAACCAGTCTGTTGTTCCATGTCCAGCTCTAACTGTTGCTTCCTGACCTGCATACAGATTTCTCAGGAGGCAGGTCAGGTAGTCTGGGATTCCCATCTCTTGAAGAATTTTCCACAGTTTGTTGTGATCCACACAGTCAAAGGCTTTGGCATAGTCAATAAAGCAAAAGTAGATGTTTTTCTAGAACTCTTGCTTTTTCGATGATCCAACAGATGTTGGCAATTTGATCTCTGGTTCCTCTGCCTTTTCGAAATCCAGCTTGAACATCTGGAAGTTCATGGTTCATGTACTGTTGGAGCCTGGCTTGGAGAATTTTGAGCATTATTTGCTAGTGTGTGAGGTGAGTGCAGTTGTGTGATAGTTTGAGCATTCTTTGACATAGCCTTTCTTTGGGATTGGAATGAAAGCTGAACTTTTCCAGTCCTGTGGCCACTGCTGAGTTTTCCAGATTTGCTGGCTTATTGAGTACAGCAGTTTGACAGCATCATCTTTTGAAATAGTTCAACTGGAATTCCATCACCTCTACTAGCTTTGTTTGTGGTGATGCTTCCTAAGGCCCACTTGACTTCACGTTCTAGGATGTCTGGCTCTAGGTGAGGGATCACATCATTGTGGTTATCTGGGTCATGTAGATCTTTTTCATATTATTCTTCTTGCTAAGTTGTCTTCTTTAAGCAGCTCTCCTGAAAGCTCCACCCAAAGATTTATACTTATATATCCCTAGCTGCAAGGGAGGCTAGGAGAGGGAGACTTTTGGCTGAACATATTGGAGCTCTGAATAAAGTCACAATTCTCTTACTGATGAAGAAGATGATAAAGAATGATGGGTAGATGACTGCTGTCTCTAACACAGATAAAACCAGCTTCCCTCTGTATTTTGTTTTGTTTTTTTAGGGCTGAGTGGGTAGGCCTGCAAACGTACTTGGTAAAGTGAGATCATTACCAAAAATAAGTGGCTTATTCTTAGCTATGCCTTTTCTACTTCCTTCTTGGTAGTTTCATTGCAATTTGGTTTTTAAACCTGCAGTTGCTCCTTTTAAGATCTTTGATCTTCCCAATGTCTAGATTTAAAGGATCCACTTCAATACATATATTTCTTGAATTCCTATATCTTGATACCAGTGAACACCCTTTGGTCTTAAAACCATTGACTCCCTCCTGCTTCTAGCCTTCAACACTTTCTTCATTGTCTCCCCAACCCCCAGTTCCTATCCCAAACCTCTCTTGTCTTCTTTCTCCAACAAGCTTCCTAAGGAATGTTCAGTAATTCCAAAGACTATATGCTAACGCTACCAAATCTGTACTTCCAGCTCAAACTTCTCTCTTGAGATCCAGAATTATGTATTCAAAAGCTAATTGGGCATCTCCACCTGAAAGACTCAGAGATCACTCCAACTTAATTTCAAAACTGACATCATCATCTTCTTCTCCTCAAATCTATTCCTCCATCTTTTTCTGTTGAGGGCACCCTTCCCACTCCAGGTACTCAACTGGAAACATGGATATCATTCCTTTCCTTGTCCTCCCTCCCCACAAGCAATCTTAAAATCCCACTGTGCTAATTTCCTTTATATCTCTGGAATCTGCCCCCTCCTGTCTTCCACATCATTCCTTCTGCTCTGGTTTGCATGGGCTCTGGTTGGCGTGGTCTTTCTCAATGCCTTTTTTAGGGCAGAAGTGGGCAGTGCTTTGTGCTCCCAGCTTTCATGATCTCTGTTCCCCAGCAAGGAATTGGAACCTGGCTTCCAGCAGTGTAAGCACGGAGTCCTAGCCACTGGACTAGGGAATTCTCTTTCTTAATGCCTTTTGTAGTAGCTCCCTTATTGCCTTCTTTTCTTCATCTCAGATGCCTTCTCCCCACTACTGAGTTTGCTTTTAAAATGCAAATATGATTTTATTGTTTCCCTGATTAAAGATGTTCTTTGGCTTCTGATTAGGCAAAAATGAAATTTAAAACTGAAACAGAACACACAGGAATCTTCACGTTATGATCTCTTTTGTTTGTCTTGCCTCATCTCCTAACATTTTCTCCTGAGTATTCTACCACCCAGACTTTACCTGAAGTCCTACATTTATCAAATGGTTTAATTCATTCATTCATTGAACAAATGTTTATTGACCTCTTACTGTTCTGGGCATTTGGGATATAGCAGTGAACAAAACAAAATCCTTGCCTTTATGATGCTTCCATTTCTGGTGGGTGATAACAGTGGTGGTGAAAGGCCATAGACAAATCAGTAATATGTCAGGTGATGATAAGTGGCATAAAAAAAATAAAGAGACTCAGAGTGTTGGAGGGAGTTGCTACTTTAGATAAGGTGGTCATGGAAGACCTCTTTAATGAGGTGACTTTCAAACAGGGACCTGATATATGAGAGGGGGAGCCATGGGGATATGTGGGGAAAGGCAGATGTCAGGGAGGTTGCAGTGAATGGAAGGCTTTGGGACAGGAGGGTGTTTGGTAAGAGCATCAAGGAGCTCTGTATGGCAGGAGAAGAGCGAGCAAGGGAATAGTGGCTGAAGATGAGGCCTGAGAAGTAGAAGGGAAACAAGTCATATAGGGTCTTAAGAAGCCATAGGAAGGACTTGGATTGGTCTCAGTAAGATGGGAAGTCATTGGGGATATTTGAAACAAAGAGGGACAAGATATGACAATGTTTTGACATGATCTGTCCAATACTGTGTGTGGTATCCACACTGTAGTGGGCAAGTATAGAAGCAAAGATTGCAGATGAAGGATCATGTAAGTATTCCAGGCAACAGATATCTGGACAGCAGGGTTGCAATGGAGATGGTGAGATGTGGTCAGATTCTGGACATAATCTGAAGGTAAAGCTAACAGGATTTGTTGAGGAACGGGTTTACAGGAGAGGAAGGGAGGCATGACTGTAAATTTGTGGCTTCTCAGCCAAATGGAATAATGCAGCACCTCTAAAACCATAATTATGAAGACTGGAAAAATGAACAGGTAATTATGATAAAATGTTAAGTGAAAAAAGTAGAATTCAAAACAGTATGTTTTTTGATGATTTCAAGTTTGTACATTGCCAACAAATGATAATATGCCAAAATAACAATTATATGATAAATATGTTTTAAAAATTTATCATCCTTAAATCCAAGGATAACACTGGCAAAAGGTTAGCATGGCCTTTTCAGGATTTGGCCATCATGTAGCTTCACAAATTAGCTCTTTTGATCTTACTGCATGAGAAATAGAATCATAGAATTTAGACTTGACAGGACTTTGAAGATCACCTAGTACAACCCTCTTCTCTTACAGAGCTAAAGCCCCTGAATGTTAAAGGAGTTCCATAAGGTCACACTGCTAATTATGAGTAGAACCCAATCTAAAGCACAGCCTACTAATTCCTCACTCACTGGTGCATGTAAATTCTTGCACCCGATTTTATTTTCTGCTTTTAAAATAATCTTGGAACTATGTTTCTTATAGTTTACTCAAACCTTGTCTCTTGGTGATTTATTTAAAATCACTATACTCACATAGACTTGTTTGCATGCATAGTATACCTTATTTTCAAAGTCGGAAAGATGTGAAATGTCTTTTCCTTTGCAAAACCTTGCACAACATATGAATCCTAATATTAGACCTTCAAATGTGGAAACTTGGTAAATCCCAAATGTGCATAACAAATGCTTACTCCACATTTTTCAGGGTCTCTGATTTATTCAGCAGTGCAAGTTATTAATAACTCTGTAGTGTTGGGTGAGAGAGAGTTACCTGTCATAATAAATTTGAGTCTGGAAGTAAGTCAAGTCGAAAACTGGGAAAACCCCACAAACCCCACAAAGATCTTCAATTTATTAGATTTCCATCAATGTCACATTCCTGTTACTAAGGTTTTTGGGTGAATACTACAGAGGAATTGGAAAGAAACCCCCCAGTAATAGGATTGATTACATATCTTTTAGAGGAATTCAGATTCTGAGAGAGATAGAAGGATGATTCTTGAAAAGAATGCAGAACCAAGTACTCATATTACTGGATTTATAATATTGAGGTAGTACTGGGGTAGAAAGAGCTTTGGGTGGAAACTCAGAATACCTAAGACCCAATATCCGTTCTATCTCTAGGATGAACTAGTTTACTCATTCAACCTTGAATGTCCAGTGCTGTCATTCAGCCTACAAATAGTTATCAAGCTTCTACTATGTCACAGAGAGCAGCAGACACTGTGAGTGGCCAACTTAATATTCATCTCCCCTTCTTACTTTCTCACAGGTCCCTGAGTTTTTGAGGGGAGGTAATGTGCTCTGTTAAAAAAAACTCTCATTCTTAACCTCCTTGGCAAGCTAAGGGTGATCATGTGACACAGTTTGGGACAATGAAATAGAAGCAGTTGATGGCTGGAGATTTACATGGAGGTCCAAGATTCCTGAGATGCAGAGAAGAATTCGTTCCTTTCTCCAAGGAGTTCAGAATCTTGTTCTGTCTGTTACTAAGTTCTGTGGCAGAGGAAGGATACCCTGCTCAGCTTGTGAGGGAGAAGAGAACACTGAGAGAACTTATTGGAGGAGGTGATACTTAAACTGGGCCCTGAAATATCTCTGGGCTTCTCTTTCCTCATTTATAAAACAAGAGAAATGAACTAGATCCACTATTTATGTCTTGAGTTTAAAAAGAACACTGTGATTAAGAAAAATCCTACTTATAAATACAGAGGAAATTGAAAACTACAAAAAACTATATTCTATTGGGAACAATGGACAGGGCATTGGGGATTATATATATGCTTTTCTTTCGGAGGGGATTGCACGTGAGAAATTAAAAAACTTCAATGTGAAACTTCAGCCCAGGGCAAAGAGTGAGCTTTATTGTTAACCACGGCCCCAAGATGTACAGAAATTATTTCTATTAATTTGTTTTGGATTCATTTTTTAAAATCATTCTTCCTTGGGCCAAACTCAAATTGCAAAAACTCCAGTGAAAAGAACTGTTTTCCTGTTAATAGAGGTGAGAGAGAGTGGAAGGAAGTGAACCTGACCACCTGAGAGAAAGGGAGGGGGGAATTAACTCCATAGCACCATGACTGGAGAGAAGGAACTTAAAAAGGCAAATGCAACTTGACTCCTTGTTACTGGAGAGGAGAACTAATTTTGTCTAAAGCTTTGTTGTGAACAAAATGTTTCTACATCCCTTATCTTGTTTGATCTTCATAACAACTGGACAGAGAGGCATTATTAATATCCTTGTTTGACAGGGAAGAAAGCTGATGGGATCTGCCCAAGGTCAGGCAGCAGAAGTAAGTGGTAGAACTTGTACTCCAACCACTATATCTTCTATATGATTCCAGAACTCCAGAAAAAAAGAAATATTTTGGATGTTTTCTAACAGAAAAAAAATATAATCAAATATTTCCTATAAAGATAGTCAAACAGGAAAATCTTGGTGAGACAGCAAGTAGACAGTTTTCTACTCCAGTCTTTTTTTCTAGTTATTATAATTTGAAGCCAAGCTTGGGGAATTTGACAGTGGGATTACAGGAGGGTCACTACAGAGTAAAATGCCTTACTTTAGTCAGGACAGGCCAACTGCTATAATGAAGAATCAATCACTCTTACCAAAATAAAAGTTTACTTGTCACTTTCAAACTGTGGCTATCCCTGGTCACATGGCAGAATGTTTTTTAGGTAAGTAGTGGCTTAGATATTTGGGTCTCTCCTGTGTGACATCTCAGTTTTTGCATCTGATCTCCACTGTCACTGTGAGCATGAGGTCACACTGCATACTAACAGTCTTGGCTCTGCAGACACACATCACCTCTCATTTCACTGGCCAGAACTAGTCACCTGACACCCATCTAGAAGAACATGAGTCTGGGTGATGTAGTTCCTGGCTGGGTGGCTGCTTCCCAGTACCAAGGCTACATAATGGAGGGGAAACATGATGTTCGGTGTTAGCTGTCTCAGCTGTAGGCTGCGTAGTAATCAGGCATGTGGTTCTTCTCAGCGTGCTAAAACCTAGAGAGGCCTAGAAACATTGTTGCCTTGCTGCAATCTAGAAAGAAGGCATTTTGTACCAGAAATATTTGCGAATTGGAGGCGTGTGGCACCATCTGCATTGGCTCAGATAAAATGGCTAAGTGAAGCAAAAGTAGCTAGAGCCGGAGAAATGCTGAGAAGAGTCTGTGCTTTACAGATGCGCTGGTGGTTATTATTTGGTATTCACTTCATATGGTTGTTTTAGGAGCACAGTGTCATTGAGGCAGCATGCCAGCTGTCTTCTGGGGAAACAGTGCATTCCCTAGTTTCATGCTCACCCTTTTCGGCTTTGCCCTCTGCCCTCTACCCTAGGAACTTCCCTGAATGTTATACATTAAAAGCATCCATTGACCTCTGGATTCTAGATGGATTTGGCCAAGGGGACTCCTTACAAGAGACTGGAGGGAAGGGCAGGGACTTAGGCAGCCCCACCCCAACCCCATTCCTGCAAAGTCCCTCTCTTGGAGGTTACGGCTCTGTCTCAAGATCTCTTGGTCTATACAGTTCTCTTTTCTTCCAGATTCTGGCAGTCTCTCCTCATGTCCCTTCAATCCTAGGGGTAGTAACAACCCCTTTGTTGCTGGCCTAGGATTTCTGCACTGTCTTTGTTGTCTGCCTGCATCCTAATCACATTTTCATTCCTAGTTCCTTTGAAAACATATAATTCTAATTTTATTTTACCATTTGTTATTTCTTTTTTCCTATCTGTTAACATTGTGGTTCCATCCCTGAGCAGAAGGCCTATTCTCTGTATAAACTACAAGAATCCTTTTTCATTGTTCTTAGCATTTTTAAATAAGCCTTTGAGATTCAAGGCTTTAGCTTCCCAGATATAGCTCTTACTGGGCTTTGCTAAGTCTTTGTACATTCAGTTTGATTCTGTGTCCCTCATCTCTCTTCTTGCACATGCCCTTTGAAAATCTGAGCTCATCAGCACACTCTCCACCCGGTCACATGTCCCTCATCATTGCTCTCTGAATCTTCTAAAAGAAGAAATTGCTAACAAGGCAAGTGGAACATTCATCAAGTATTTTCCTTTTTGCAGAATGAAAGTTCCATCAGATATCAAAAAAGCTGAATTAGGACAAACCCAGTACAGGAGGTAAAAACTTGTTTTGAAATGTACTGTTACCAGAGAAATCCAGATATACTGGATACCAGAATTCAGCTGTTTTTTGTTCAATTCTTTTTCTTCCTGATTATTTTAGAAGTCTGCATTTGATTTGATTTTTCTGTTTTACCTGTTTCTATCCCAGTTCCGAGCTGAGTCATCTCCCTCTCCCCATTCTCTCAAATCTCCAAGGAAGATTTTGTTCGATTTCCAGTTCCTGCTCCTAGCCTACACTTCTTTGATCCTGCCTAACTGAGAAGCATCTTCTTCTAGCCTTGACTGTACTGAACCCACTCTTCCTTTTAATTTGCCTCTTCTTTTTATTTTCCTGAGTGCCAGTGTAGAATAATGGTAAACAAAAGGATTTTTCAGTCAGATAGATCTAAGCCTGAGTCCTGGTTCTGTTGCTTTCCAAGTGACCTTGGGGAAGTTACTTAACGCAATTCTCACTTTCCTCATTTATAAAACAGACAATTAAGACTCCTAGTTTAGAGAACTGTTATGAGGATTGAATGAGGAAATGAATATACAATATGTGGCACTTGGTGATCACTCAATAAACCTTGGTCCTTTTTTTTTTTTTTTTTAATAATCTTCTGTACGTCACTCAGAGAAGGATTGTGTATTTGATCTGTTGTTCAGAGTAGGACCTGAAGTCTTTATATCCTTTCCAGAAGACCCCAGAAGTGTCCTTGTTCATTCATTGCCCACTGATGCTCTTCAGTTACTTCTGGTTATTGTTCTGAATAGAGAATAGTCACTTAAAATATCTTCTACAGAGTCAGATCCAACCAATATTCAATGGAGAACTTTACAAATATCAGATATTTTGCTCATAGATTTTCTATCAAAAAGGTTAATGCCACTACAGAGTCAGACACAAGCAGTGAGTAGCTTTGTTTTGTGAAGAACTGTAGATAATCATCAGCTCTTTTATTTTTTATTCTAGTCTGACACTCAAAATAGTCTAATCTTCTGACCCATAGATGATCTTTTCTAGTAAGATGGCAGTTTAAAAAAATCAACTACAGACACATAAAATTTAGATGGGAAGGGATCATTTTGAAGTTACTTGTTTTTAGAACTCTTTTACTTATCAAAAGACAGAAATTACTTTGAATGGATATAATTTCAAAAGGCTTCTTTATGGTCATTTGTTTCTTGATCAAGCTGTACATTTGTTCAGGTTCTATTTACCCTCTAATGCCATTCCTGCAAACTTGTGCCAGCTCTTTTCTCTCCTCCATAGGGACCTGGCCCAATTTTCTGTTTCTATGGGCATTCCAATTTGCATTTCAGTGCTTTATGCTATCCTTGTCACCTGGTTGATATATCTAAGTTTAACCACCTACAATTGTTTCTTCGTATTTTTAAACTTTTCCTATCCTTTTGTATATTCCAGGACAGTTGCTTCCCCACTCCCCTCCCCCTTCTGGAATGCTGTTTAATATTCTGACAATTTTGGACCTGCAAAGACCTCTAAAAGTTATCTACTTTGTTATTTAGGAATGTTCTTGGCTGCAAGTAACAGGTTATGCAAATAAACTGGTTCAAACCATAGGGGTGCACATTTTCCAAGTAACACTTGAAAGGCACTTCCAAGACTGTAAATAGATTATCCCAGAGTGTTTCAAAGGCTCAAAAATGTCATTGAGGACCCTGTTCCTTCAGTCTTTCTGTGCTATATCTTTGGTGTGCATGCATTGTCTCCTTTCAAAGAACCCAGAAAACTGCAGCAGCTCTAAGTTACACAATCTCACATCTCAGCATTTCAAGAATAAATGCAGGGGGCCAAAAAGTCCTTCTCAGGCAGCTTTCTCTTTTATCTGGGAGGATTTCTCCTGAAAGCCTCCAGAAGTTTCCCCTTCATTCCATTGGCCATAACCTGATCACAGCCTTACCTTTAGATCAATTAGTGGCCATCTCTGGCTTAGATCAATCATTATCCCCTGAGGATGGGCACACTGTCACCAACAAACAATTTGTGTTCTGTTATCCAAGAAAGAGGTGAAAGGACTGCTGGAAATAGGCATATATTTCTCCCACTACCATTTATAGATGAAGAATCTGAGGTTCATTGAGTTGAAGGACTTTGTTAACAACCACATAGCTAGAAAATGTCAAAGCCAAGACCAAATCCTTGGTTTTATGTTCTAAAATGAATTTCTCCATCGTATGCTCTTAAAAGTAACCTCTTAATCATAAAAGTTCTGGGGAAGAAATGAAAAAGTCAGGGAGAAGCCAGGTCAAAGTGAATTTCTGTTTGTATTCAAAGTCTAATAGGGTGATGAGTTTGTCATCCAAATGTGTGAGGTTATTTCATTCATTCACTCAATAAATATTTATTGCCCTCCTATAGTGTGTTAGGAATTGTGTTAAGTGCTGGGGATACAATTCATTTCATTCCTTTTCATAATTACCTCCTCAAATATTAAGTGAAAATCTATGGGAAAATCGTAGAAATCATTATATTTGGGTACAGAGATGATCTATACATTTCTCAAGTCTATATTTCTTTTCCTAGTCACATAGGAAGACTACATTTCCCAGCCTCCTTTGCAATTACATTGAACCATATGACTGGCATGTGGCCAATGGGATGTGAGAAGAAGGTATATCCTTTTCCAGATCTGGCTGTAAAATCCATTATACTCTTGACAGAGGTCTCAAGGTTAAAACAAGACCATCTCCGCTAATCATTTTGCCAGTTGTTTGGATTGTCAATAAGATCAATACCTCAACCTTTCCCCCCTTTAGCTTTATATGGTTTAGAAAACTGATAGCTTTGGGAGCAGTCTTTTTTTTTTTTTAGGCACTCATTGCTTCATTTAATTTTGTGTGTGTGTGTGTGTTCTGTTTTTTTTGTTTGTTTTTTCCATTTATTTTTATTAGTTGGAGGCTAATTACTTTACAATATTGTAGTGGTTTTTGCCATGCACTGACATGAATCAGCCATGGATTTAAATGTGTTCCCCATCCCGATCCCCCCTCCCGCCTCCCTCTCCATCCCATCCCTCTAGGTCTTCCCAGTGCACCAGCCCTGAGCACTTGTCTCATGCATCCAACCTAGGCTGGTGATCTGTTTCACCCTTGATAGTATACTTGTTTCAATGCTATTCTTTCAGAATATCCCACCCTCACCTTCTCCCACAGAGTCCAAAAGTCTGTTCTGTACATCTGTGTCTCTTTTTCTGTTTTGCATATAGGGTTATCGTTACCATCTTTTTAAATTCCATATATATGCATTAGTATACTGTATTGGTCTTTATCTTTCTGGCTTACTTCACTCTGTATAATGGTCTCCAGTTTCATCCATCTCATTAGAACTGATTCAAATGAATTCTTTTTAATGGCTGAGTAATATTCCATGGTGTATATGTACCACAGCTTCTTTATCCATTCGTCTGCTGATGGGCAAGTAGGTTGCTTCCATGTCCTGGCTATTATAAACAGTGCTGCAATGAACATTGGGGTGCATGTGTCTCTTTCAGATCTGGTTTTCTCAGTGTGTATGCCCAGGAGTGGGATTGCTGGGTCATATGGTAGTACTATTTCCAGTTTTTTAAGGAATCTCCACACTGTTCTCCATAGTGGCTGTACTAGTTTGCATTCCCACCAACAGTGTAAGAGGGTTCCTTTTCACCACACCCTCTCCAGCATTTATTGCTTGTAGACTTTTGGATAGCAGCCATCCTGACTGGCGTGTAATGGTACCTCATTGAGGTTTTGATTTGCATTTCTCTGATAATGAGTGATGTTGAGCATCTTTTCATGTGTTTGTTAGCCATCTGTATGTCTTCCTTGGAGAAATGTCTGTTTAGATCTCTGGCCCATTTTTTGATTGGGTCCTTTATTTTTCTGGAATTGAGCTGTAGGAGTTGCTTGTATATTTTTGAGATTAATCCTTTGTCTGTTTCTTCATTTGCTATTATTTTCTCCCATTCTGAAGGCTGTCTTTTCACCTTGCTTATAGTTTCCTTTGTTGTGCAAAAGCTTTTAAGTTTAATTCGGTCCCATTTGTTTATTTTTGCTTTTATTTCCAATATTCTGGGAGGTGGGTCATAGAGGATCTTGCTGTGATTTATGTCGGAGAGTGTTTTGCCTATGTTCTCCTCTAGGAGTTTTATAGTTTCTGGTCTTACATTTAGATCTTTAATCCATTTTGAGTTTATTTTTGTGTATGGTGTTAGAAAGTGTTCTAGTTTCATTCTTTTACAAGTGGTTGACCAGTTTTCCCAGCACCACTTGTTAGAGGTTGTCTTTTTTCCATTGTATATTCTTGCCTCCTTTGTCGAAGATGAGGTGTCCATAGGTCCGTGGATTTATCTCTGGGCTTTCTATTTTGTTCCATTGATCTATATTTCTGTCTTTGTGCCAGTACCATACTGTCTTGATGACCGTGGCTTTGTAGTAGATGGGAGCAGTCTTGAACTCTCATAGCTTTTTAATTTTTCTCATGAATTCCTTTTAACTAATAGCTTCATCTTGTTTTGCTTCAGCTTCTTTAAGATGAGGAAAGGTTTTCCTTTTTAAAATCTGAAACAGAACTCAACTTCAGAGAGTTCAGAGAGGAAGGTCTAGAAGTAATGATCTTTTTCGTGGAGGTTGAAGCCAGTTGGAGGTATGGGGTTGAGGCTCATATTAGGGCTTAGGCTTTAGTTATTGCTCAAACTTCTTTGGCCTTGAGATTACATATTTTCAAGCATCCATCCTGTTTCTCTCTCCTGTCACCAGCAACCCAATGGGGAAAGGAAAAAAAGCAATGATAAGTAACAAGGTAAATCTAAGCCCTTTAAAGGTCTTTAAAATGGCAATAGAAAACCCAAGTTCATTGGGATGTCAGAAAGATTAATGAGATAAAAGATAAAATAGTCTCAAAGTAGGGCCTAGCATATAATAAGAGCTTAAAAATGATATTACTTAAATTATTATGTTGTTGAGAGATACCAGAGCACAGAGGTTAAAAGTCTGGTGTGCCTGTATTCCAATCCCTGGTCAGCCACTTACTTTTCATGTCACTGTGTATTGCATATTGGTCCAATCTCACATTGCATGTTGTCCCTATCTGCAAAGTGATACTTAGGACATTTTCTGTTTCACAAAGTTGTTGTGAGGATTGAGTTAAGCACCCCCAAAATATTAGCTATTAGTGTAGGAGTTTTAAGTTCTGTTGGCCTAATTCTCTCTCTTTCCCAAATGAAACAGCATGCCACCAAATAGCCATCATGAGTTGATATAAATCATGTGATATCAGCCCTTTCGAGTTCTCCATGTTAGGAAATGAGAAAATCTTTGTTATGGTTTTCTACCTGCAGCTTATTCTTGCTCTGTCTTATAACTCTTTGTTAAGTGCTTGGTATTAACAATAGGTTCATAATCAATTCTATGTTATAATTATTTGCTTACCCTTCTGGATTATATATACATAATTTTTTCATATGAAACATTTGGTTTTGTGACTATTTCACATGTTCTAGTATCAAAAAGTGTTAAATCATTTCTAAAATCCATCTAATACTTATGTGAATAAAAACAATATTCTCACAAAAGTTGAGGAAAATAGAAATTGTTATCCTTTGAAAACTTAGTGTACCATGAAATGCTTTGAATTTTTACTTCTCTTTAACTGAAGCTTTAACTTCTGAATCAGTGATTCAGTGTAAGCTATTGGCTACATATAAAACTCTCATAAGTAAGCACTGGAGATTGAATAACAGTCTTAATCAAGATGTCGTTAAAACACATGGGAACCTTGAAAAGGTAACCAATGATTACCAGTGACCTATGTAGTATAGGAAAAGGTTATCCAACTTCTAAGCCATTTATAGCTGATTTGAACAAAAAAGAAGATAAAGTAGCTTCTGAATCTTTTGAATAGACAATAGAATCAATTCCAAAATCTCTGTAATTTGTTCTAATAATATACACAGTATCACACGTTCAAGCTAGCCTGCTGTATGTTTCATTAAAGGCAATCTATTTGTGGAGATTAAAACCAGGGACAGAGAAATGCAATAGACTGACTCTCACTCTACTTCCTCAGTTTAATAGGAACAAAGTTCAAAGAACATAAGAACAATAAAATCAGTGCAGGAACCCACAGAAGCCAACTATTCAGGCTGCTCTTATCTACCTAACTCAGGAGGATGGGAGACCAGAACTGGTTGTTACAACACAGTGACTTATGTGACCTTGGAAAATTATATAGGGTTGTGGCTTTAACATAAAACTAGATCTGGCTTTGAGTCCTGGCTCCATTCTTTACTGATAGTGTGGCTTTAGGCTCACTGCTTCATCTTCATAGTGTCATATTTTCCTCATCTGTAACATGGGGATAGCACGAGAAGTATGAGAATTATAAAGCACCTTGCAATGGATCTGTAAAGTAGTAAGTGCAAAATAAATGTGTCTGTTGTCATCATTATGCTTAATTTTTAAGTTACTTTGGCTCTCTGGGGTTCAGTTTGCCTCATATATTAAAAGAAATATGACTACTCTTATCTGAGAGTACCAGGATGCATTAGATGACCTCCCAAGGTCATGTCCTGTGATTCTTGGATGTATATATATTCACCTACTTGTCTTGAAAATAGTATAGGATTAAGGCTGATTTCATAATGAATCAGGAAATACACAAAACCAGCCCCATGATGGAGTCATCTTGACATTTCTCTTTTCCTTACACCTCATATTCAATGCATTATTCATTAAACAAATACATAACAAATATATATTGAGTGCCAATTGTATGGCAGGCACTATTTTAGGAACTGGGGATAAAGTGATGAAAAGTCAGAACAAAAACTCAAAGCTCTTGCCTGTTTGGAGGTCATTTCCTGTCACCAGAGATGGATAATAAATGAACAAATAAATGAATAACATGGCATCAGATCCTGCAGACTGTATCTTCAAAATATATCTCAAATCTGACTGTGCTTACTGCGTTTCCTGATACCACTGTACAAACCACCATCATTTCTGGCCTTGGTTACTGAACCAGCCCCCTAACTGTCTGCCCTGTGTCCATTCCTGGTTCCCCAATGTCTATTCTCCACTCAACAATATGTCTGGATATCACATCATATCACTTCCTTCCTGAAAATCTGCAAATGGCTTCCTATCACACTTAAAACAAAAGCCCAACTCTTTTTACATATGATAACCATTGGCAATCTCTTCAGTGTCTTCTGACCGTGCATCCACTTATGTCTACTCTAACCACACTGCTCTTGTTTGAACCTGCCAAGCCTTTCTACTTCCTACCTGCTTTGCTGGGCTTCACTTTCTGTATCTTTCTTCTTGACCTCATTTAGGTCTCAGCTCTTCAGAGAGGTTTTCCAACTAGTCTTTTGAAAAAAAGCTCACCACTCCATCTCTCTTTAGCACCCTTATCCTGTTTTATTTCTCTGCATAGCACTTATAATCCCATGGCATTCTATACTCATTGATTTGCTTGTTGATTGCTATCTCCCTGCAGTGGAGTATATGCTCCAAGAATGTCAGGGCTTTTACTCACCATTGAGCCTGCAGCCTCTAGCACTATGCCTGGTTCTGTGAGCCACACACATGGTGAAGTGCACAGCTTCTGAAACTGGATTGCTGACGGGTTTGAAGCTCAGTTCCTCTCAGCTGTGAAATCTTAGGCAAGTCTCTTACCTTCTCATCTGCATAGTGGGGATAATAATAGGCATGTAGGTATGAAGTTGTTATTATGAGGATTGAATTGGTTAACATTTGTAAAGTGCTTTGGACAGTGCTTAGTGCATAATGGGTCTATGCCAATATTTGCTAAACTAAAAAAAAAAAAAAATCTGTGAGATGAATGTGAGGAGGCCTAGCTGTACAAAAACATCTTACATAGCCAGCCTCAGTATCTTGAATGCTACCATTATTGATGAATTAGTTTGTTTTACTGCTTAATAAGTGCTCAGTATATCCTGCCTTTTATTGACTAAGCTTCCCCCAGGAATATGTCTTATTTCTGTAGCTGGATTGTCAACTGCTAGAGGACAGGGACTTAATTATTATGCTTTTAAGCTTTCACTCTCCTTCTAGCCTCTCCCCTCACTCTCCCACTCATGCCCCTGTCCTCATCCCCTGGGTTCACACACACGGCACCTCTTCTTAAGAAATATGCCTAAAAATGTAGCATCTTACAGTCTGTCAAGTTCTGAAGCCCTAATCTGATTTATGAATCCCTCCTCACCTCCACCCAAGTGGCTGTCTGCTTTTATGCTTCCAGTTGCCAGGAACTCACTAATTTTTATTTTTTTAACCAATGTTTTATTTTACAGTTGTACAATCTACCGAGCACTTAGGATATGCCGAATACTGCGATGTGTGTTGGGTATGCATTATCTTCTCTAATCCTGACAACTCCCGGGTATAAATATGGACATTATCTCATTTGCAATTGAATCACAGGAACTCAGAAATGGAGTTGGGTAGTGAACCCAAGCTTTCTGTCAGTCTGACTGTTGTATATTACTATATTGCCTCTAGAAAGATCCTCCTTAATAGGATTCCTTTGGTACTGGAAAGCTTTTTAAAGTTTCCTTTTAATCTTCCCTATCTATGTGAGAGTATTTGTTCTGATATGTCTGTTCATCCCATTGCTATGAGCCTTTAAAGGATAGAGTCTCATTTAGTTTTGCATCTTTATCATCTAGCAGAACCAGGCAGGTAACAAGCATTCAGTAAATGTCCACTGAACTGACCTCTGTTAAAATGTGAACAAAACCGGGAGGGGCTTGCTAGGCGCAGTGCAGCCTCAGCTCTTCCTCTCCCTCCCCTTTCTCTCAGTCAGCCTCCCCCATGCCTCGTCAATGCCACACTGTTCAAAAGTTTTCCAGGATGTGGATTTTTAAAACTGAAGATTATAAATAATAGTTGCAGAAGCAGATTCTCTTTGTCTCTGCTCTAGTCTATGAAAGAGGTTCAGAATAGAGGTGGGTGGGTGGCCAGACCTGGAGCAGCACTGATTTATAAGTTAAGTGAACTGGAAACTAGGTACATACAGTGTAGACACACAGACACACATGTATCCTTTTTATATACAAGAGAGAAACAAAGTGAAAGATTTTTCACTTTTCTCCTATTTTAACCACAGAATGTTGTTTTAGTTTGCTGGAGTGAGTGATTAGCTACTCTGCAGAAAATTACTATTTTGGTTTTTGCTAAAGGGTGGTTTGTTCTACAGTAGAGAAGTAGGAAAAGACTAAGTTACCAATAGGACTATTTTTGCCATTGAGCAGAGCACCAGGGTGTGGAAGCAAGAGTGCTGGCCTGGGGGTCAGGTGTCCTACATGTACACTCTTCTTTGCCCTGGACAAATTACTGTGTCAGGGGCAAATCCCCTTTCCGTGTTTCAGTCTGACCTGGGATTATTGCTCATCTATAAAGGAAATGTTTGGCAACCCGCTCCAGTATTCTTGCCTGGAGAATCCCATGGACGGAGGAGCCTGGTGGGCTATTATTAGTCCATGGGGTCGCAAAGAGTCAGACATGACTGAGTGACTTCACTTTCACTTTCATAAAGGAAACGTTAGAGAAGTAACCCTTATCTCCCAACCTCCACTCTATAATCTGACCTATGGTAGCTCTTGGGAACCAGATGGAGCTAAGACAGCGTGGCTGCTTCATGCTGGAGATTCAGCCTTGGAGAGTCCTGTGTGCTCCTCTGTGAACCCACTAATAATTGTGCCCACTTTCTAATGATGCTGTGAGCATCACTAAGGGATGCGTGAAAACACTTGTTTCGGTGTTTGACACACGATGTGTGTCCTTGACAAGCATTAAGTATAAGAATAGTAGCAATGACATGAATTATTAAAAGAACAAAGTATCAAAAATTATCAAAATAACAATGATTATCAAAAGAGCAATAATGATCAAAACTATGTGGTAGAAAATAGATGGGAGGTACAAAGCAGAAGATATAGTCCCTGACCTTGAAGAGATAAGAGGTAGAACATGTGAAGACAATAGAAGCCAATGTGAATTGAGCATGAGGACGGGATAGAGAAAGGTGAGATCATGATATAGACGTGGTGAGAGCCCCTCAGACTGACTCAGTCCATAGCTGCTTCCCAGAGGTGGCAGGAGAGGAGCTGATAAAATCAGTATCTGGGTGCCAGGAAGGAGGATGGTGAGATTTCCAGGAGAGGATGTAATGGGCTGTCTGAGGTCAGGACACAAATGCTTTGCCAGACCAGAGGCTTTTTAATAAAATATAAGTAGGTCAAAGGCCTCTCTGGTTTCTTTCCCAGGGAATACAAATCAACAGTCATTGTTTCCTTTCTATACAAAATTTTAAATCTGAAATTTACTTCAGTGAAAGGCTGGCTTTGCGTCTGGGGTTGCATCAGTGTGGCTTGAACAATGACATGTCTGCCTCCTCCCGGGCCATGTGTGTAACTTATGGACACGGCCTGGACTGGCTGTAGGCAGCGGACAACGAATGTGCTTGTCAGAGCCAACGCCAGCTGGCCAGTGCCTCCAGGTACACAGAGAATTTGGCTGAAGGGTGCTGGAAGGTGAGTCCTTCTTTCTGTGTCGCCTTTATAGGTTTGCACTGTTATCAGTGGTTTGGATCCCCTGTCGTGGCCACCCGTGAGGCAACATGTCCAGAATTATTCAGTTGAAGAGGCCATGAGTTTGTGTGTTGAGCCTCATAGTTGGATGAAATTCTGGATAGTTTAAATTACTAAACACACACATGACTAACTTAGTCTCTGCCCACTCCCAGGGACTCTCCCCATGGTCTAAAGGTCAGTCGTTGAGCAGGCCCATCCCCTTGAGAGCAGAGACTGCCCAGGAACCCGGCCAGGTGACAAGCAAGCATGGTGTTTGTGCATACCAGGCCTGGAGGCTTCAGTGTCTCGGGTCACATTACAATTGAAAGGGTCATGTTACAGCTGAAGAATTTAGAAAACAAAGGACTTATACAGAGACATATACCTATACAGAGACATCTACAGAGAGAAACAGAGACAGAGAGAGAGATAGTTTCCAAGGACAATTCTGAATTGTGATCCCTGCATCCTTCAGCCAGATTAAGAATATAAAAAAGGGTCAGAGTGTGGGAGAGATTTGTTGAGAAGGTTCTTTGGGGAGGAAGTGTGCAAGTGTTCTCTATCTCCCCAGGAGGAGAAGAGAGTTCAACCTTCTTCACCCCGAATCTAGTGCAGTCACGGCCACAGTCAATTTTACAGCATTTTCATCACCCCAGTAGAAACCCCGCACTCATTGGCAGTCATTTCCCATTTCCCTCCAAGCACCTGAACCCTAGGCAACTAGGGTCGAAGGCAACTACTAATTATCTGTTTCCACAGATTTGCTTATTCTGGGAATTTCATATAAATGGAATCATGTTACATGGTATTTTGTGACTGACTTCTTTCACATAGCATAATGGTTTCAAGGTTCATCCATGATGTATCAAATCAATACTTCATTCTTTTTTATTGCTGAATAATATTCCAGTATATGAATGTACCACATTTTCTTTAACCATTTATCAGTTGATGGACATTTGAGTAGTTTCCAAATTTTGGCTGTTATGACTATGACTGCTATGAACATTGGTGTACAAATTTGTGTTTGGCCATATGTTTTCATTTCTCTTGGGTGTATATACCTAGGCATGAAATTGTTGGGTCGTATGATAACTCTATGTTTTAACCTTTTGAGGAACTACCAGACAGGAGATAAATATAAAGTTGTGTTTTGATTATGTCACAAGTTGTGCTTGTTCAACATACTGACTACAGATGAGTTCATCCCCCACCACAACTCAGTTACCCTCTGTGGTCAGGACAAGATCTCTAAGTGAGAGACAGACAGAGAAAAAGGGAGAAATAGAGACATATACAGAGAGAGACAGAGACAGAGGGAAAAGGCAAACAGGAAGTTAAAGACAAGGCATAGAGGCACCAGATGAGACCTTAGGAGTGATCAGACCCGGAAAAGAAGTGGTTTGGATCTAGAGGTCTGTGAAGCAATTAGCTAGCCGTGTTTATTTGAAATTTAACCTAACACCAATGCCTCTGTGCCTTCTGCTACAGTTCCAGTGTGCCAGGTACTAGCTTCAGGTGAAGCTATGATTATGCACATATTGTTTTACTTAATCATCACAAATATGTGTAGAGGATAACATTGTTCCATTTTACAAATGAGAAAACTCAGGCTCAGGTGCATAACTTGGTCAGAATCATACAACTGTTAAGTCACAATCTAATATTTATTTTTATTTATTTATTTGGCTGCCCTGGGTCTTAGTTGCAGCATGTGGGGTCTTTACTGCAGCATATGAACTCTTAGTTTTGGCTGTGGAATCTAGTTCCTTCACCAGGGATCAAACCTGGGCCCTCTGCATTGGGAGCATGGAGTTTTAGCCACTGGACCACCAAAGAAATCCCTATAAGTAGCAATCTGAGATGAGAACCTGTCTGCCTGCCCCTTAGGCCAACGTTCTTAACCACTACATGCCTCTCATCCTGGACATCTGGGCTTACCCTGCCAGCTCCTGAATGACTAGTCCTGTGTGCTTCCAAAAACCCTTCTAAGTTGTGAGGTACACTGGTAAAAAGGCCCTCAAAAAGGGGGCAGGGGCAAAATATGTAGTATGTGCCAATTTCCATAGTGTAAGTATTTTCACCACAGCAGGTTTCAGGCTATCATCACTTTACAAACTAGCTTACAAAATTCCTGAGTATTTAACAATTAGCTTTCATGAACCAGTATGAGCAACTTAGAGCACATCCCTGCTTCTGTGCCTTTGAGTTGTATGGACCTTTGCTCTTAGTCTTTTGAAGACTAAGCCAAAGTTCTCAACTGGGAACCAAAGTTCCCAGATGACATGCATCTCTGAGTTTTCTGGTTAACTGAAGGATTTAACCTGTAATGCTAACTCAGAAACCATTTTGGGGGCAAGACATGCCTGTAAAACCTGGTGTTTCATGACTCATAGAAATAGAAACATATTCATATTAAAGAAATGTACTAAATTTGTATGCATTTTCCTCTTTTACCTCTAAGTAATAGTTAACATACTTTTAGGCCTGTTCCAGAAATGTGAGTTATAAGCCAGTGACCATATGATAGAAGCTAAAATTGAGGGAAGCCAGACTTTCTTCACATCACATGGTACTTCTCAAACTCGGGTCTGTGTGTTCTACCAGAACTAAAAAAAATATAGTACATATTTTCTTAAAAAAACTTTTTCAGTTACATAGATAAAGGTAAACATTCTCTTTGTGTATGATTCACTGCCATTTAGCAAAAAGGCTTTAGTTTTTTATGGGAATAAATTCTTTGATGGGGGGATGGGAGTGACTTTTTTCCCTTACATAAATGGGTGTGTACACCTTTAGACTCTGATAATCTTTTTTTTAAATTATCCTTCCATATTGTTCCCAGATTTTTTTATTTTTACAGACTCTTTTCAGCTTTGTTCAGTTTCTTTTGTTTTTGCACAGACAGGCAACTGGTGACAAACCTCAACTGTGTCATGCGACAGATCAGTGAGAGCAGGATAAAGTGGCAATCTATAATCTTACGACCAATTTCATGCGGTTCCCCAGAGCAAGAGCTGCAGGAATGGTATTTCCTAACTGCTAATGACCAGCTTCATTATCACACAGCCCTGAACTAACATTTTTGCCTTTGGCTTATAATGGGAGTCATTAGATTCTAGAAAATTCCCTGTTTGTCCCATCTCTAAATTTGATTTCCTGAGAATCAGAGAGAAAAGTCATTCTGAGCTTTGTGTATGACAAGTGAACGTGTGGGTGAAACAAGAACCTGCATCACCTTGGTGCTGCTGGACCTTGTCCCCTGATCCTGTTGAAAGGAGCCAAGCTCCAGGTGGAACTGCAGCTCGGGCTTGCTGATATAGCACGAGTGGAGTTTTCCGTAGGAAATTAACTAAATAACACTCACATTCTTTTCCTTCTCTCCTTTCCACTCTTCACTTCCCTCTTTGATGAAACAGCTTAAGCCCAGCACTTAAACTCTCTCGCAGGGGTGAAGTGTTTGACAATTTCAATGTCTTGTGACACTCCGGCCAAAAAGAACTCTTCTTCACTTGCTTATTCCAAAAAGTGCTTTTGATCAAAGCTATTGTATTTCACTGAAGACGCAACTTTCTGAAAACAAGATGTCCTAAAATGATAGTTCAAAGATGCCTTCCTTTAAAAAATGGCTAAAGTGGCACTTTAAAAAGAACCCAATCACATAAGTGGATCTGGTCCTGTATGCAACAAAATAATTGTGGCACAGTCAAATAGTAGGTTGCTAATGCCGTAGACATTAGCAAATCATCCAATGAATCAAAATGAGGGTGAAATCTTCCCCAAGTAGTCATTCTTTTATTTAATGTGTGTGCTCCTTCTTCATAATGAAACCAGTAATGGAAGGTTTCAGGAAATGTTCAGTAGTAATTTAATAAAAATATTGATAGAGTCCCTTGTAGATACAAAGCAGTTCCTATCCACTTTAGAGACACAATTCAGCATGGTTGTGACCTACGAAATACAAAACTCTATGATACGTGATATGAGGTATAAATAGTTGGTCCCTATATAGACTAGAGTAGAAGAGAACTAATCAGAAAACAGATAATTACCCATGTAGTGTATATTCCCCGAGCTCCTCTGATGGGTCAGGCACTTTGCTACAATGATTGAGATAGTGGTGAGCCAAGGAGTACTGGTACCTACCTCCCTGAAGGGAAAATGTAAGTGTCAAAATTCTGTCCTTTCTTCAACAACTATTTATGAGTATGAACTATATGTCAACTGCCCTTTTTGGAGCTGTTGATGTAGCCATGAGCTAAAAAACCTCTCTATTCTCAGAGATTATGTTCTATTGTGGAGGTAGAAAAACAAACACACGTACAGTTTCAGATAGAAGTAAGTACTATGAAGAATATAGAAAGGGGAAACTTCCCTGGTGGTCTAGTGGCTAAAATTCCATGCTTCCAATGCAGGGGGCCTGGATTTGATCCCTGGCTGGAGAACAAGATCACATATGCTGCAACTAAGACCCAGTGCAGCAAAATAAATAAATATTTTTTAAAAAGAATATAGAAAGGGGTCAGTGGATTAAAAATGACAGAAGGTACTACATTAGATAGGGTAGTTGGGGAAGTCCTCTCGGGGAAGACCTTTGAGCAGGGACATGGTAGAAGAGAGGAGCCCTTGCAGATCTCTTAGGGGGAATCCCATATGTAAAGATGCTGAGGTGAGAAGGAACTTGGTTGTGTTTGTGGAAGAGCAAAGAGGCCAGTGTGGCTGGAGGAGGTCAAATTGTGGAGAGGGAATCTGGAGAGGAAGCTGAGGTCAGATTATGTAAGGCCTTGGTAAGGACTTTAGATGTTGTTCTGAGGGTGATGGGAAGCCAATAGAGAATCTTGAGAAGGGGCATGATCTTACTTGACTTTTTTAAAATAAATTTTTATTGGAGTATAATTGTTTTACAATATTGTATTAGTTTCTCGCTATATAGCAAAGTGCACTGTCATGTATGTATGTACATCTCCTCTTTTTAAGATTTCCTCCCCATTTAGGTCACCACAGAGCACTGAGTAGAATTTCCTGTGTTCTCATTTAGTTATCTGTTTTGTACATAGAAGTATGTATATTTCAGTCCCAGTCTCCTGATTCATCCTGCCCCAGTTCTACTTGATTATTAATTTTGAGTCATTCTGGCTATCATGTGGGGGGAATAGATGGTTTGTGGGGGCCTGCAAGGGTAGAAAGCAAAAGGAAGCTAACTCTCCCTTGAGTAAGAGGCAATTCCTCTCACCTAACTGCCTTAGATCTGAGACATCAGCTTTTCCTGCCATAGGACTTGAACTGAAACATTGGCCCTTCCTGGGTCTCAAGCCTACTGGCCTTTGGACTAAAACAATGCCATTTCCTGGGTTTCCAGCTTGCTGACCCATCCTGTAGATCTTGGGACTTGTCAGCCATCATCATCGCATGAGTTTTTTTGTTCTACTTAAGAACAACTGATCAAATTAGGCCCATCCACATTAGGGAGGATCATCTGCTTTAATCAGTCTACCCATTAAAATCTTAAACTCACCCTACAATACCCCTACAGAAATATCCAGAGAAATGTTTGACCAAATATCTCAAACCCTGTAGCCTGGTCAGGTTGACATATAAAGTTAACTGTGACACTCCTGTTGGGGTACCCCTGCCTCTTTTTCAGCCCCATCTCTCAGTCACTCTTCTATACCCTTTACACCCCAGTTGAACAAGACCCCAACTGCTTTCTAATCATGCCCAGCATTTCCAACTACCCTATAGAGGGGTCCCTTCCCTTATCTCTGCTTGTTCAACTCCTACCCACTCACTGAGGCATATGCCACCTCCTCCAAGCAGTGGGTCCTGCTCTCCTTATGGTGCTGTGTCTCACTCTTCTCTTGTCCCTTCTTTGTTTATGTCTCTCTTTGGCATTTAATGTACTTCCCTCATATAGCCATAATTTACATGTTTATAATTGACATGAGATGCTTAGCAAGAACTATCCAGGGAGTCACCTAGGAAACATGGAAAGATGGATTCCCTTGTGAAGTTCTTTACAGGAGTGAGTCATTTTGGTAAATGGTTTGCTATCTCTGGCTTCCTCCTCTGGAAAGTGAGGATATGGATACTACCTACCTCAAAAGATTGTTGTGAAGACTAAATGAGATGATGCATTGCAAACACCTAACATAGGATGTCCTGAATATTCATTGGATGGACTGATGCTGAAGCTGAAACTCCAATACTTGGGCTACCTGATGCAAAGAATGGACTCATTGGAGAAGACCCTGATGCTGGAAAAGTTGAAGGCAGGAGGAGAAGGGGACAGCAGAGGATGAGATGGTTGAATGGCATCACCGACTCGATGGACACAAGTTTGAGTAAGCTCTGGGAGTTGGTGATGGACAGGAAAGCCTGGCATGCTGCAGTCCATGTAGCCACAGAGTCGGACATGACTGAGCAACTGAACTGAACTGAACATAGGATGTGATGAAGAGTAAACCCTGTGTAAAGAGGAGTTATCTCTGAGGAGAACCTACTTCAGAGAAGTAGACACATGGCTCCCACAAGTCCTGAGGGGAGCTTCCCACAGGAAGGTGGAACAGATGGGGAGCAGATAGACTATAAAGCTCTTAAATTTAGAAGCTCTTAGTTCAAGTAAGGGCTTCCCGCATTCTGCCTGAATCTGCCTGCAATACAGGAGACCCAGGTTCAACCCCTGGGTTGGGAAGGTTCCCAGGAGAAGGGAATGGCAACCCACTCCAGTCCATGTGAACAGTGAAGACTAATGAGCTTCCCTGGACCCCAGTTCTAAAAGGGAGAGAACCAGAGTCACCCAGCTTAGGCCATTTGTCCACCTCTTATACCTGTTATGACTGGATGGCAAGATTGCTGTCCCATATCACCACCAGGTCCTGTTCCTGTGGATCATTAGGGGCAAGTCTCAGAGACATGAGCACCTGGGTTGAGTGTACTGTGGTTAACATAGCATAACACCCTTCACACTCTCTGGAAATCTTTTGCTATACTCTTTTGGCTCTTCTATTAAGCCATAAGCCCCCGGGGGCACATCCCTACAGCTCCCATGCCAAGCATACTGCCTGACACATTGTGGGCTCCCAACAAAGACTCCTTGAGTGAAGAAGCATTTACTCATTTGCTTCCATATATAAATGATCATGGAAGCCCCGTGTTTACAAACCTCTCAAAACACTGTCAGACAGAACCAGTAAGTAAAAAACAATGACAACAACAGTGAAGGTCTTGAGCCATATCCTTTGAAATGAGAGAAAAACAAACCTGAAAAGTACTTGCCTAGAAGTTACTGAGAGTGGGAAAATTTTCCTTCTAAGGCAATCACTGCCAGTCATGGACAGGGCAACTATTACATGTGAAAATACTGGTGTCAAACCTCCTTATGGAAGATTATTTAAAACTTTACTTGGCATTTCTTCCATATTCTAAAACCAGAATTTCTTTACATAATAAAAAAAAAAGACCACAGATACTGCAGCTTCAGAGACAGACTCTGTGTTCGGGTCATCCACCAACAATCCTCTCAGCTTAGGCTTCACTATCTAAAACCTGCTTATGCAAAAGTCCCCTATGATGAGGTCAGAGTGATCATGTACTATGCTGTGCTTAGTTGCTCAGTCATGTCCCACCCTTTGCATCCACATGGACTATATAGCCCATCCGGCCCCTCTGTCCAAGGGGATTCTCCAGGAAAGAATACTAGAGTGGGTTGCCATGCCCTCCTCCAGGGAATCTTCCCAACCCAGGGATCAAACCCAGGTCTCCCGCACTGCAGACAGATTCTTTACAGTCTGAGCCACCAGGGAAGCTCCAGAGTGATCATATGCATTAAAAAATGAAGTGTTAAATCACTGCTATGAGCTGAATTGTGTTCCCCCGATTCATATGTTGAAGCCCTAACCCTCAGTGCCTCAGAATGTGACTGTCTTTGAAGCTAGAACCCTTAAAGAGAGTGATTAAGTTAAAATCATTAGGATGAGCCTTAATCCCATCTGGCTAGTGTCCTTATAAGAAGAGGCGTTTAGACATATGGAGACATAAAGGATGACCATTTGTGGTCACAGGGAGAAAGTGGTCATTGCAAGCCAAGGAGAGGGACCTCAGAAGACACCAAACCTGTCAGCGCCTTGACCTTGGACCTCCAGTCTCCAGAACTCTGAGAAAATACAATTCTGTCCTTTAAGCCAGCCAGTTCTGTGGTGTTTTGTCATGGCAGCCCTAGTAAGCTAATACGATCACTTTCTCTAATGGCTCCTCATCCTTTTAAGAATAAGGACTTTTTATTTTATTATTTGCTTATTAAATAAATTTACTTCACTGATCCAGCAAAGGAAAAGCACAGAACATTTAACTCCATAACTAGTTTATAAGACATGCACAGAAAAACAACCTTAAAAAACAAGGATGAGGGCCCATCTTAATCCAGAATGATCTCATCTTGTTGACAGCTACAAAGACCCTATGTGCAAATAAGGCCCTACTCACAGGTACTGGGGGTGAAGATTCAAATATATTTTTCTGGGAAGGGGGGAGATGCAATTCTACCCTCTGCAAATGTCTAAGCTTGAAGGGAGTTGAAGAGTAATTGCAAGAAGTATGAAGAATCTTCTGGAATGTGGTTGATATTCTTGATCCAGGGACTGGTTATACTGTAGTTTTGGTTTATGAAAACTCATCCAGCTATTCCCTTATGATATGTGCACATTTCTCTATGGATGTTATGCATCAATAAAATAATTTTTTAGAGTCACTTTTGTTTAGAATTTGCAGTTGTTTATTCTTTTGATTTATGTTTCTCTAAAATATCAGAGAAAAGCAAATCTATCAGTGTCTTGAAATAAAGCAAAAGAAGACTCTAATTGGATATATCACTGTGGGCTTTGATTTCTCCTCTGTATCTCTGATCAAGAAACTCTATAATGAGTAAAAGCCACAATGTATTCAGTATTTTAAAATTGATGTTTTTATCTTCACAACAGCACCTATATACACTTGAAAAATATTTGTACATAAATGTCTCCGGTATTATATATCTGTTTGCAGATTATGCCTGCCTGCCATATGGCTTCACAGGCATTTAGTACTAGTTCTGTGGTCACCCTGTAGTCACAAACTGTGGATCACTTGTCTATAGCCCCTCAGGGGAAAATGTACAGTGGTGAAGAGCATGGAATTTGGAGTCGAATCGTCTTGGTTAGAATCCCAGATTGTCATTGTTTTGGTGTATGCAATTGTTGTGTGTTTCATTTTTCCCACCTGTAAGATGGAGTGATAATAATAGTATCTAACTCATAGGATTCTTACATTAAGATGAGTTTATACATTTTAATACACATTAATTGGGCCAGATTATATATAAGCATTAGCTATTATTATTATTATTATTACTGGGGGCTTCCCAGGTGGCTTAGTGGGTAAAGAACCTGCCTGCAATGCAGGTGATGCAGGAGTCACGGGTTCAATCCCTGGGTCGGGAAGATCCCCTAGAGGAAGGCATGGCAACCCACTCCATTATTTTTGCTTGGAGAATCCTGTGGACAGAGGAGCCCGGCGGTTTACAGTCCATAGCGTCGCAAAAAGTCAGACACAACCAAAATGACTGAGCACACATGCACAGCTATTATTATTATTATCAAGGTTTGCAAGCTACAGTGAGAGTCCAAGGCTGTTAACTGCCCTGCTCCTGACTGGAGTAGGTATAAGGGGTACAGATTACTTTGGAGGAGTCTTACCTTTTTTGGCTGTTGTGAATAACGCTGCTATGAACTTAAATGTACAAATATCTGTTTCTGTCCCTGTTTTCAATTATTTTGTTTTTATACCCAGAAGTGGAATTGTGAACTCAATGATAATTCTATGTTTAACTTTTTGATGATTTGTTTGGATTTGATTATTATTGATTTTTTGAGCTGTCACACTATTTTCTACAGTATTTGTATCATTGTATATTCCTACCAGCAATGCACAAGTGTTCTAATAGCTCCACATCCTCACCAACACTCCTCATTTTCTGTTTTGTTTTACATGTGTGGTGTGGTTGTTTGTGTGTTTATGTGTCTGTGTTTGTAAACAGCTGTAATAGTTAGTTTTATGTGTGAACTTACTGCACCAAGGGATTGTTTAGGCAATAATACTGGAGTGGGTTGCCATTTCCTCCTCCAGGGGATCTTCCTGACCCAGGGATCAAACTTGCATCTCTTAGGTCTCCTTCATTGACAGGTAGGTTCTTTACCACTAGGGCCACCTGGGAAGTCCCATACAGTGTCCACATATTTGTTCAAATATTATTCTGGGTGTTTCTGTGGGGATTTTTTTGGATGAGGCTAACATTTACGTTGGTGGACTTTGAATAAAGCAGATTTCTCTGCATAATGGGACAGGGCCTCATCTAGTCAGTTGAAGGCTGGCTTAGAACAGAAAGAGCTACAAGTGGGAATTCTCCAGCAGTCGGTTTTTTGGACTAGAACTGGAATACTGGCTCTTTCTGGTCCTCCAGCCTGACAGGCTTTGAACTGGAAGGGCGGCATCAGCTCTACTGGTGTTCCAGCCTGTTGTCCCACCCTAAAGATTTTGGGCTTGTCAGCCTTTATAATCACATGAGTCAGTTCCCAAACTTATATATATGTTTGGGAACTTATATGTGTATGTTTGGGCTTCCCTGATGGCTCAGAAGATAAAGAATCTGCCTGCTGTGTGGGAGACCTGGGTTCGATCCCTGGGTTGGGAAGATCCCCTGGAGAAGGAAACGGCAACCCACTCCAGTATTCTTGCCTGGAGAATCCCATGGACCAAGGAGCCTGGTAGGTTATGGTCCATGGGGTCACAAAGAGTCAGACATGACTAAGTGACTAACACACTTTCATATATATGTGTGTGTGTGTGTGTGTGTGTGTGTGTGTGTATGTATGTATACATGTGTGTGTGTATATATATAAAATATTGTATTGGTTCTATATTATAAAAATTGTATTGGTTCTATTTCTTTGGAGAACCCTGACTTATACAATGGCCCTCCTAATGGGCATGAAAGTCTCATTAGGATTCAAATATGTGTTCTAAATACATGGTATATACACACTGTATAGAAAACCTTTATTGTGACTTATCATGAGCCAGGTACAGCCCTAGGCACTTCACATGTCTTAATTCATGTGATATACACAACACCTCTGAAGCAAGCATCAGTATGACTTCTAATCTGTAGATGAGAAGGAAAGCACATAAAGGTTGAATAACGTGGGCTAAGGTCACACAGCTGTTATGTGGTGATTTGAAATCAGCAGTCTGGTTCCAGAATTCTTGCTTTTGCTGAATGATGCTCAGGCACCTTCAGTACTAGTAGCTGCACTTAATTCTAACCATCTTGGTTATTTCTTATGCCCTGGATCTCCCTTCACATGACCTGCCTTCTTCCCAAAAGTCCTTCTCTACTTCAGTTCCCACAAATCAATCAAGACCGGGTACTACCATATTCCCGGCTGTGGCATATGGTGTCAAGGGGAAGAACAGTGGTTTCTGGTCCCAACAAAACCCTGAAAATATGCCCTTGGGGAAAAAAAATTAGGAACTGCTAAATCCTCTACACTGGAAGCAGAAAAGTTAAAGTATTTAAAAATGAAAATTATTCCCATAGTGTATTTCAGCCAACTAATTAACGTGTACTCATGTATTAATTATACTTCAATACTATCCTTGCCCTGCTTAGTGGGGCTGGCCTTTTTCTGGGGTTAAGTGAGGATAAGCTTTTTGAGGTAGCACTGAATTCCATTTCAAGAAAATCCTCACAAGTCTGGTTAGGCGAAGATTCCCATCCAAAAGAATTGCCTAGCCAAGCAATTAAGTCACTTTCAGAAGTTACCAACTTCCAGCTGACCTTTGTGGAAGCCGGAGCTGCAGTTATAACTCATAGGGTTTTTTTTTTTAAGATCAAACTCCCCCTCCAGGAAAATATGTATCCAGTGCTTGAAACTTGGAAAGAGTACTAAGCCAGATCCCTCCCTTTAGAATAGCTGCAAACATTTTCACATTCAGTTGACCTTACTGTGTCCCATCTTTTAAAACCAAAGCCTGAATAATTTCATCAGAGCTGTTTGCTTTGACCTTGATGGGATTCTCAGGATAACTATTTCCTGCAATGTATCTTGGGAATGGGACTCTCCCAGACTGCAAAGTTTTTAGTTCAGTGCAGTTCAGTCACTCAGTCGTGTCTGAATCTTTGCGACCCCATGAATCCCAGCACGCCAGGCCTCCCTGTCCATCACCAACTCCCGGAGTTTACTCAAACTCATGCCCATCGAGTCGGTGATGCCATCCAACCATCTCATCTTCTGTCGTCCCCTTCTCCTCCTGCCTGCAACCCCTCCCAGCATCAGGGTCTGTTCCAGTGAGTCAACTCTTTGCATGAGGTGGCCAAAGTATTGGAGTTTCAGCTTCAGCATCAGTCCGTCCAATGAACACCCAGGACTGATCTCCTTAGGATGGACTGGTTGGATCTCCTTGCAGTCCAAGGGACTCTCAGGAGTCTTCTCCAACAGCACAGTTCAAAGGCATCAATTCTTCGGTGCTCAGCTTTCTTCACAGTCCAACTCTCACATCCATACATGACCACTGGAAAAACCATAGCCTTGACCAGATGGACCTTTGTTGGCAAAGTAATGTCTCTGCTTTTTAATTTGCTATCTAGGTTGGTCATAACTTTCCTTCCAAGGAGTAAGCGTCTTTTAATTTCATGGCTGCAGTTACCATCCGCAGTGATTTTGGAGCCCAAAAAAATAAAGTCTGACACTGTTTCCACTGTTTCCCCATCTATTTCCCATGAGGTGATGGGACCAGATGCCATGATCTTAGTTTTTTGAATGTTAAGCTTTAAGCCGACTTTTTCACTCTCCTCTTTCACTTTCATCAAGAGGCTTTTCAGTTCCTCTTCGCTCTCTGCCATAAGGGTGGTGTCATCTGCATATCTGAGGTTATTGACATTTCTCCCTGCAATCTTGATTCCAGCTTGTGCTTCTTCCAGCCCAGCATTTCTCATGATGTACTCTGCATACAAGTTAAAGAAGCAGGGTGACAAATTCCCTGGTGGCTCAGAGGTTAAAGCATCTGCCTGCAATGCGGGAGACCTGGGTTTGATCCCTAGGTCGGGAAGATCCCCTGAAGAAGGAAATGGCAATCCACTCCGGCGTTCTTGCCGGGAGAATCCCATAGACAGAGGAGCCTGGTGGGCTACAGTCCATGGGGTCGCAAAGAGTTGGGCAAAGCTTTAGCTACTGCTAGAAAGAGGCATAGCAGGGCATGTCACACCTCGAATGGTATCAGAGAATTTTAAATCAGAGAGGATCTCCAAGACCACCAAATCATACTCTTTAACTTCACAGATGAGGAGATGGAAGCCACCAGGGTTGGGGGAAGACATTGAAGTGTTTTAAACAGGGTGGAACAATAGGGCTCTTATATTGAATTCACTTATTAAATCTATGGGTGAGACAAAGCAAAGAGCTCGGTTACCACTATAGGCTCGAACAGACCAGCATGATAAAACTCAATAAGCAGTAATAATAAAGCACTGGTTCCAGATGCAGAACCAGCAAGGCTCTTTAATAACTTGAGGATATGGGACAGACAGGGTTTGGTGGACTGCAATCTCTGTATGAGTCTGCAGAGACAGTGGTCAGCCAGATGTTTAAAAACCTAACTAAATTCTAATAATAGCACAAATCATGTTGTGTTAGTGTGTAGATATATTCTATAAGGACACATAAAATTCATGGTAGTCATCTTTGGCAGTAGAACTAGGAGGACTAGCTATGACCAACCTAGACAGCATATTAAAAAGCAGAGACATCACTTTGCTGAAAAAGCTCTGTATAGTAAAAATGATAGCTTTTCCAGTAGTCATGTACGGTTATGAGAGTTGGACCATAAAGAAGGCTGAGCGCCAGAGAATTGATGCTTTTGAATTGTGGTGCTGAAGAAGACTCTTGAGAGTCCCTTGGATTGCAAGGAGATCAAAACTAGTCAATCCTAAAGGAAATCAACCCTGAATATTCGTTGGAAAGACTGATGCCGAAGCTGAAGCTCCAATGCTTTCACCACCTGATGCAGAGAGTCAACTCATTGGAAAAGACCTTGATGCTGGGAAAGATTAAAGACAAAAGGAGAAGAGGGTGGCAGAGGATGAGATGGTTAGATAGTATCACTGGCTCAATGGGTGTGAATCTGAGCCAACTCTGAGGAGGGACAGAGGAGCATGGCGTGCTGCAGCCCATGGGATCTCAAAGAGTCGAACATGACTTAGGGACTGAACAACAACAATAACAACAACTAGGAGAAAGAGAAGGTTGTACATTTTACTTTAGACTTACTGTATTACTTACAGATTTTATGATGAACGTTTTCTTGATCTTGCAGTAAACAAATCTTAGAAACTTAAAATAATGGTGATTAACAAAACTTGAAACTGAAGGAGAGTGTCCAGATGGACAGGAAAGTGCTAAATAGAGTGTATGAAATGTACACCATACAGCCTTGGCCATCAAGGGACATCAAGTTTAAGTATTATATTCAGGAGGAGTGAGATCACAGTGGTGGTGAGGGCTGTGAATAAGATCACAGAGAAGACTGTTGCGCAAATCTAGCTAACTTCAAATTTTTGAAAACTCAGCATGGAGGAGAGCATGGCAACCCACTCTAGTATTCTTGCCTGGAAAATCCCCACAGACAGAGGAGCCTGGTGGGCTATATAGTCCATGGGGTCGCAAAGAGTCGGACACGACTGAGTGACTAAGCACACAGCACAGTATGTAAAACAGAGACTTACTGTCTATCTCATTCTGAAGGGCTAGTACACAGAAATTCATTTGCTCTTTCATTGATGAAATATGTATCTTCCTTAAAAAAGCTTTTGAGAACGTATGTCCCTAGCAAAGAATTAGACTCCTTTAAGAAGAATGAACTGCCTTTTCTGAAATATATTCAAGGAATGGTTGATCAATTCAACCATGAGAGGTGGACACCTGCATTTTTAAGAAGGATGGACTAGAAAACGTCTAATGAATCTTGTCACTTTATGCTTATACCATTTTCCTGCTCAAAAGTACTGTATAAAGGCTCTACAACAATCTCTAGAAAGGTCAGATTACTCCCTGTGGTGTTCAAGGCCCTTCAGAACGTTGCTTTGTTCACCTTTTCCAATTTATCTTCTGCTGTCCCCATTAGGCACCCACTGCCCAGTCTCATTGGTCCATTTCTCAGATACCTTCTTGACTCCTTGTTTTTTCTTTCTTGCCCTGTCCTTTTCTAGAATGCCCTTTTGGCTTTTCTTGTTCTGCTAAGTGCTAGCCATGTGAAGTTGGTGAAATGCAATGCAATTTTCAATTTGAATCATCAAATACTACCTTACTTCAAGGCTTTCCCTCTTTCCTAGGTATTACTTTTCAAAGCTGACAGTTGCTGGTAGGAATTCACAGTCAAACCAATAATTTATAGCTAGGGTCTACTTGGTTGATCAGTGCCCACATGATATTAGAGGTCAAAAATGAAACACCACCCTCCTGTCACTATAATATATCTAATACTCAAATATATATTTCAATGGTTGTGGCATTTATATTCCAAAAGGAATATGCTTTTATATTTGCATATTTTAGTGTTACAGTTTTTGCCTTAAATTCAGCAACAAATCGACTTGACCCATTTGTATTAAGCCCTTTACATGAGCTTTTGTGGCTTGCGCTTACTCAAATCCAAATTAAGATCTAAATCTGAAGAAAGAAAGTAACCTTTTTAAAGAATCAAACTCCATGAGGAGAGAAAGTAGGCCAAACACCTACTGGACAAACTGTTAGAAGGATCCATCATCTCTTTTAACTTTTGTTACTTGTTACTGGCACTAAAATAAATCCATTTATGCCAACACCTATTATTTCCCCACTTTCGAAAAAGGTCAGCATTCAAACAATACAGAAGATTCTGGATATGACCACATAATGTCTCTTCTCATGGGAAGTTTAAGTTCTGGTTCTGCATATTTCTGGCTGTGTGACTTTTGCCATACCTCAGCCCTTTAGAAGGCTGAAAATGTAGTGATCATTGTTTTAGTCACTAAGTTGTGTCTGACTCTTCATGACCCCATGCACTGTAGCCCATCAGGCTCCTCTGTCCATGGGATTTCCCAGTCAAGAACACTGGAGTGAGTTGCCATTTCCTTTTCTAGATCTTCCAACCCAGGCATTGAACCCACATCTGCTGCATTGGCAGACAAATTCTTTACCACTGAGCCACCAGGAAAGCCCCAAAGAAAATGTATATATATGCAAATGTGTGAAAGTGTTAATTGCTCACTCATGTCCAACTCTTTGCGACCCCATGTAGCCCTCAGCCCACCAGGCTCCTCAGTCAATGGAATTCTCCATGCAAGAACACTGGAGTGGACAGTCATTCCCTTCGCCAAGGGATTGTCATGACCTAGAGATCAAACCTGGGTCTCCTGCATTGCAGGAAGATTCTTTACCATCTGAGCTACCAGGGAAACATATACATAAAAATATAAATATAAATAAGTATACTATATATTTTATATACTAGTAATTAGTATATACTTATGCTATATACTATATGTATATACATGATACATAAATATATACTAATTACTATTATATATAATATATATACACTAGTATATTGGGTTATAGTCATTCTAATAGATGCATAGTGGTATCCCACTATAGTTTTTTTTAACAATCTTATATCTTGTATTTATGGCCTAACATCTTAAGAAATATTTTTTGGTAATTTAAAAAATTAACATATAGTTGATGTACAAGATTATACAAGTTACAGATTTACAATACAATGAGTCACAATTTTTAAAGGTTATACTACGTTTATAGGTTTCCCTGGTAGCTCAGTAGTGAAAAACCTGCTTGCCAATGCAGGGGACATGGGTTCGATCCTTGGGTCAGAAAGATCCCTTAAAGAAGGAAATGGCAACCCACTCTAGTATTCTTGTCTGGGAAATCCCGTGGACAGAGGAGCCTGGCAGGCTACAGTCCATGGGGTTATGAAAGAGTTGGACACAACTTAATGACTAAACAACAACATACATTTATAGTTATTAGTAAATATTGGCTATATTCCCTGTATTGTGTAATATATCCCTGTAGCTTATTTATATGTAATAATTTTTAACTCTTACCTCCCTTACTCCTATATTGCCCAGCAAAGTGATTCAGTTACATGAATATAGGCATTCTTTTATGTTTAACTTCTTGCTTTCCACAACATTTGCACTATTTTACATCCTCACCAGCAATGTATGTGCGCTCCAAATTTCCACATCCTCACCAAACATTGATACTTTCTTTTCTTTTTTAATTATAACCATCCTAATGGATGCAAAGTAGTATCTCTTTGTGGTTTTGATTTGTATTTCCCTAATGAGATCATATTTTGTAACTCTATATTTTTAGTTGTTTTCTTTAAGAATTATGTATCTTAACTTATATTTTACTTGAGGTTATTCCTGACTTAATTTGACTAAAATCTAGCAAATTTGCTTCAATATATTCCTCCCTCTCTTGTGCTATTAATTTCATATACATTACACCTATATATATTAAAAACCAGGTAATACAGTGTTCTAATTACTGCTTTACACAGTTTGTATCTTGTAAAGACACTAAGAGAAGAGACAAAATTTGTTTATACAGTTTTTCATATTTACCATTTGTCTCTTTCTGTCCATTCAAATTATCATCTGGTGTCACTTTCTGTCAGCCTGATGGACTTCCTTTAGTATTTAGTTTAAGGCGAGTCTCCTAGCAACACACTCCTTCAGATTGTTTATTTGATAATATCACTACTTTGTCTTCATTTTTGAAGGATGTATTTTTGGGATATAGTATCCTCTTTTGACAGTTTATGTCTTCAGCACTTTGTGTTATTCCACTGCCAATTGCCCTCTGTTGTTTCTGATGAGAAATCAGCCATTAATCGTGCGGCTGTTTTTCTGTAGGTACTATCATTTTCCTCTTGCTGCTTTTAAGATTTTAACTTTGTTTTCGGCATTCAGTAGTTTTACTCAGGGGTTTTACAGATTCTTGGATCTACAGATTAATGCACATAGACTCTGAATTAGCCAAAGATATGTGGAGAACTTATCAGGCACTTCCCTTTTAAACCTCTGGGTCGTCCCCCATTCTGCCACTCACCCCAACCAGCAGTGCACCTTCAAACTATCGTAACTGTGGGCTTTCTGTTTGTTTCCTACACGTTTGTTGCTTTTACTGACAATGTGCTGGGCACGTTGTCTTCCTCCACTCCACATCAAGCCTCCTCCAGCCACAAAGCTACTGATATTTACAGACTACCCTGCCCTATAGCACTGCTGTGACATACCTGGAGGGAGGAGAGAAGCAGTTCCAGGCAAGAATGCCACAGACTCCCCTGTCTTACCCAGAGTTCACTGATTTTTCATGAAGTGCACCAGTTTTTCTGTTTTCTATTTGCCTTTAGTCAATTTCCAGAGCTCTGAGATGATCATTTTTGAAAAATTTTGTCCAGGTTTATTGTTTTATTTTGGGGGGTGGGGGTGGGGCGGAGAGTAAGATTTTACCTATCTCTTTTCTATCCTAGTCAGAAGTTCTGCCTACACAAGCATTTTTTAATACTTTTGACACCAAGCGATAAATTGCTCTCCAGAAAAAATTATACAGATTTCTGTTTCTATCAATAGTATGAGAGTGTCAACTTCCCATAATTTTCCAGGATTGGATAATAGCTTTAAATAATTCTATCATAATTTATAGGTGAAATCTTACCATACTACAATTTTAAATTTCTCTAATTTCTATTACTTCAAGGATCTTACTCAAGAATAGGATGAGATGATATTTTATGTGTTAAAATCCTTCAGATGGAAAAGTTTTCTATAGAAATGTAAACCACATATTATTATCTTGCAATACTTAAAGTCTGACCACAAACCAAACTGTTCTCACAAATCCAAGATGCTTAGGATAAACCCAGAAAGATCCCTGCTATATATATGGAGAACTCAGGGCTTAATGCATGAATCATACTTGTCCTTGGGGAACATTAGTGATGATGTTCCAGAAAACCAAGGCTAAGAATAATTTTGTAGTAAATGCAGGAACTGCATGATTTGGCAGGAAATTGGGGGAGGGAGTACAAACCACAATTCCACCTGACACCTTGGTGCTTGGAGACCAGCTCTGATATGGATTTAACATCTAAGAGTGTCAAGACAACAGTTCTATGACAGTGTCTTATGACTTTCCAGGAATGATGTATGAAATACTGAAGTTCATTCACCATTTCCTCTAAAGGGAAGAGGGAATGAGAATGAAAATCCTTGGAAAGTTCATAAAATGCAGGAGATGAGGGCATGGGCTTCTTTTTCTTTTTATAATATATATTCAACAGGGCTTCCCTGGCGGCTTCAGTTGGTAAAGAATCCACCTGCAATGTGGGAGACCTGAGTTTGATCCCTGAGTTGGGAAGATCTCCTGGAGAAGGGAGGCTATCCACTCCAGTATTTTGGTCCAGTGAATATATTTACTGGGGCTTCCTAGATGGTGTTAGTGGTAAAAAATCCACCTGCCAATGCAGGAGATGCGAGAGATGTGGCTTTGATCTCTGGATCAGAGAGGATCATCTGGAGGAGGAAATGGCAACCCACTCCAGTATTCTTGCCTGGGAAATGCCATGGACAGAGGAGCCTGGTGGGCTACAATCTATGGAGTCGCAGAGTCAGACACGACTGAGCACAAGCACAGCTAACACAACATATATTCATTGTGGAAAACATAGGAAATTCAGATACACAAAAGAACACATCTACTCACAGTCTCATCACCTAACAATAAGTTACAAGTTTTTATATATCCTTCTCAGTTTTATATATGGAAAAGGGAAATAGATGCAGAGATATTTCATAACCCATGTGAATTTTTAAAAACTCTGCACTTCTTTTTAGCTCTTCAGTTTGGAGAGGAGGCTGCTAAGGAGAAGTCAGAGCAGTGGAACCTAAGCAAAGACACAGAATCAATTTTTAAAGGTTTTGTGGTAAGAAGCTGATGAAGAATCTATGTACACTTAGATAATGAGACATTCCATACCTGGAAAGACAATGTCAATGCCTGTTGTATCAGGTGAGAAGTGTGCAATAAAGAAATATGAGAGTGAATAATACTTCTCAAAACACCTGTGATGATGGATCAGTTTTAAATTTCCAATACATCCTAGACTAACGCTTTCATGAAGTTTAAAAAAAATATGCCTTGAGATGTCATAAATTGCTATAAATTACTCTAAATTTCTGAATTTATTGCATAATGATAATAAACAGTTGGAAGGCTAGCACAGGTCTGTGGATCCCACTTTGGGTAGGACTATTGTAAGTACTTGTCTTTTTATACTGACAACTTAGATGTCAACAAGGGTAAAGGCAATGTGCTAGTAAATGTTTAACTGGTTCTCTGGGGCTGGGAAAAGACCTGATTTTAGCGTTTGAAAATATCCATGGTGGGGGGAAAAAAAAAAGAAAATATTCATGGTGTACATACTCTCACCGTGACATATTTCAAGTTACTAAGATGAAATTGATGAATGCAGAGTAGAGAGAGATGAGTACAAGTTATAATCTATACAGCATGCAACTCATCTTTTTTTCATGTAGACAAAAGTCAGTATACATTTCCACTGATTTCAAGGTCAGAGTTTTATACAAAAATTCTGATAAAAGCATGTCTTAAAATTTTTATATAAACAGATCATTAACTGTAATGTATAATCATGAAAGCATTTAGAGCACCTCAGTTTAAAATCAGTCTAATAGCAGGCAGTATATAGTGAAAGAAAATTTACATCTTTAATAATTATAACTTTCCATTAAATTTCTAAAAAAGATTATTTGTGTTTTCAAAATTCAAAGTATGTTTTTATTATGTGTTCTCTGAGTATATATAATATTTAGAAAATCTGCATATTGTATTATCACATATTTAAAGTGACTAATTCAGTGGTTTTTAGTATCAGTCAGTTGTGTCCGGCTCTTTGCAACCTCATGGACTGTAGCACGCCAGGCTTCCCTGTCCATCACCAACTCCCAGAGCCTACTCAAAGTCATGTCTATCAAGTCGGTGATGCCATCCAACTGTCTCATCCTCTGTTGTCCCCTTCTCCTCCTGCCTTCAATATTTCCCATCATCAGAGTCTTTTCAAATGAGTCCATTCTCCGAATCAGGTGGCCAAAGTATTGGAGTTTCAGCTTCAGCATCAGTCCTTCCAATGAATATTCAGGACTGATTTCCTTTACGATTGACTAGTTGGATCTCCTTGCAGTCCAAGGGACTCTCAAGAGCCTTCTCCAACACGACAGTTCAAAAGCATCAATTATTCAGTGCTCAGCTTTCTTTATAGTCCAACTCTCACATCCATACGTGACTACTGGAAAAACTATAGCTTTGACTAGACAGACCTTTGTTGGCAAAGTAATGTCTCTGCTTTTTAATATGCTGTCTAGGTTGGTCATAGTTTATAAAATAGTTTTTAGTATACTCACAAAGTGGTACAATCATCCACAATTTTATATTTTTATCACCTCCAAGAGAAGCTCTGCAGCCATTTAGCAGTCACTCCTGATTTTCCCCAACACCCTAGATCCCTGCGTTTACCCTCAAACCCTAGGCAACCAATATCTACTCTCTGTCTCTATGTATTTGCCTATTCTGGCCATTTCATAGAAATGGAATCATGCATTATGTTGTCTTTTGTGATTGACTTTTGTCACTTAGTTTCAACATTTTGAGATTCATTCATGTTGTAGTATGTTTCAGTACTTCATTCCCTTTTATTGTAGAATAATATTCCATTGTATGAACACAATTTATCTGGGTTCTTTTCACTATTGCGAGTAATGCTTCTGTGAACATTTGTGTACAAGTTTGTTGTTGTCTGTGGACACAAGTTTTTGTTTCTCTTGGATACATTTAGGAGTGGAACTGCTGGGTTATGTGATGGTGGTCGTGGTTTAGGCATTAAGTCGCACCCCCATGGACTGTAGCTAGTCAGGCTCCTCTGCCCATGGGATTCTCCAGGCAAGAATACTGGAGTGGGTTGCCATTTCCTTCTCTAAGGGGCTATATAATATTTTATACTTAATATTGAGAAGAACTACTAGAGTGTTTTTCAGAGCAGCTGTACCACTTTATAATTCCTCAGTAATATATGAAGGTTTGGGTTCCCATTTCTCCTTACCAACACTTATCTCTCTTTTTTTATTATAACTTTTCTGCGCTTAGTTGCACAGTTGTGTCTGACTCTTTGCGACCCCATGGACTGCAGCCCGCCAGGCTCCTCTGTCCATGGGGATTCTCCAGGCAAGATTACTGGAGTGGGTTGCCATGCCCTCCTCCAGGTAATCTTACCAAACCAGGTATCGAACCCAAGTCTCCTGCATTGCAGGTGGATTCTTTACCAGGGACCCCTTAGCCTTTCTGGTGGATGTGAAATCAATGTAGTTTTAATTTTCATTTGTTTGATGGTTAAATTAATGCTGTTGAGTATCTTGTCGTGTGCTTACTGGCCATTTGTGTATCTTTCGAGAAATATCTGTTCAGATCTTTTGTTTATTTTTAAATGAGTTATTAATATTTTTATTATTAAATTGTAAAGTTCTTTATATATTCTAGATATAAATCCCTTATCAGATACATTGTCTGCAAATGTTTTCTCCCATTCTGTGGGCTGTCTTATCACTTTTCTTGATGAACAACTCATTTTTTATTGACAAAACAGAACTAGTTAAGTCTTGAGTGTTGAAAGAATCACAATATAGATGGTTTGTGAATATTTAGAAAGTACTAAAGAGATCCCTTGGAAACAATATGGGTTTGCTGAGAACAATTACATTTTTCTCTTATACCCTTACCTTGCTTCTGTTGCCTTTTCTCTTGTTAAAAATATTAACTCCTCTTGCTATGAATATTGGGCTTTCCAGGTGGCTCAGTGGTAAAGAATTAACCTGCCAATGCAGGAGATGCAAGAGACATGGGTTCAATCCCTGGGTCAGGAAGATCCCCTGGAGGAGGAAATAGCAATACACTTCAGTATTCTTGACTGGAAAATTCCATGGACAGAGGAGCCTGGTGGGCTGCAGTCCATGGGGTTACAAATACATGACTGAGTAGCTGAGCGCACATAGACACTATGAATATTAGTATTACTTCCTCAAAGGAAGCAGATAGCAACTCTTTAAAATTCACTATATTTTAATAGTAAAGATGGTGGAATGGAAAGTGCTGAAGTTTTAATTACTGAAAAATCAAATTCAGGTAGTTGAACTGACCAGTTGTTGAGATGTTGAAAAGAAAATATGAATTATAATCTAGGATTTCCAAGATTCTCTTCTAAGATTCCCTTTGCTCATTTATCATCCATCCATCCTTTCTTTGTTTCAAGAAAAATGTTAAGAATCTTGCAGGAATTCACAAAATACCACCAGAGAACACAAATTAGAAGAAGTGAGAAATATAAACAAAATATGCCAGGTTAGAGATATTAAATGAAACCAGGAATTGGGCAAATAGAAAGAGGCCTGTCTTACCAGCCTTTATGTTTTTAGATGTAAACCCACACATCTGGCTTCCAGTTTTCCAACAGTCAAGTCCAAGAGGGAGACTTGATCAGCTACACAATTTACAGCCCATTAGGTACAATTCTTTTTGATTCTAGGACCAGAAAAAAATGTCTCCTGATCCCAGCCCCACAAAAGTCACTCCTTTATATGATGGTATTTCCTTTTCTAGTTCCCCTTTGGGCTTTTAATCACTTTACTAACTGCCTTCTCTCTCACATTGGGCAGCACTTGGGAATGCTGACAGCTCTGGAACTGAGAGCTATTGCCCCACAAATGAAAATAATAAAAACGTCTTTCCTCCTAAGAACCCCAACACTCTAGTTCTCCTTGAACTGGCTCTTCTAGTGACGCCTTTTGAGTGATAATCACAACTACCGTTTATTAAGCACCAGGCACTTCATTGTTTTGACCTCTAATCTTTACAATAATCCCAAACAAGATAGCATCTCCCTATTTTATAGATGGGGAAACAGATTCAGGGGAAATGATCTGTTCAAGGTCACACAGCTGGTAAGCAACAACCAGGGTTCAGATCCAGGACTGTCAGGCTCCATAGGCTGTCTTCTTTCAATACAATCCCACAGTTGTTTCTTTTTCCCTGATGATCAGTCAGTTCAGTCGCTCAGTCGTGTCCAACTCCTTGCAACCCCATGGACTGCACCATGCCAGGTTTCTGTCCATCACCAACTCTCAGAGCTTGCTCAAACTCATGGCCATCAAGTCAGTGATGCCATCCAACCATCTCATCCTCTGTCATCCTCTTCTCTTCCCAGCATCAGGGTCTTTTCCAGTTAGTCAGTTCTTTGCATCAGGTGGCCAAAGTATTGGAGCTTCAGCTTCAGCATCAGTCCTTCCAATGAATATTCAAGACTGATTTCCTTTAGGATTGACTGGTTGGATCTTCTTACAGTCCAAGGGACTCTCAAGAAGCTTTTGCACAACAAAGGAAACTAAAAGCAAGGTGAAAAGACTGCCCTCAGATTGGGAGAAAATAATAGCAAACGAAGCAACAGACAAAGGATTAATCTCAAAAATATGCAAGCAACTCCTGCAGCTCAATTCCAGAAAAATAAATGACCCAATCACAAAATGGGCCAGAGATCTAAACAGACATTTCTCCAAAGAAGACGTACACATGGCTAACAAACACACGAAAAGATGCTCAACATCACTCATTATCAAAGAAATGCAAATCAAAACCACAATGTGGTACCATTACACGCCAGTCAGGATGGCTGCTATCCAAAAGTCTACAAGCAATAAATGCTGGAGAGGGTGTGGAGAAAAGAGAACCCTCTTACACTGTTGGTGGGAATGCAAACTAGTACAGCCTCTATGGAGAACAGTGTGGAAATTCCTTAAAAAACTGGAATTAGAACTGCCATATGACCCAGCAATCCCACTTCTGGGCATACACACTGAGGAAACCAGATCTGAAAGAGACACGTGCACCCCAATGTTCATCGCAGCACTGTTTATAATAGCCAGGACATAGAAGCAACCTAGATGCCCATCAGCAGATGAATGGATAAGGAAGCTGTGGTACATATACACCATGGAATATTACTCAGCCATTAAAAAGAATTCATTTGAATCAGTTCTAATCAGATGGATGAAACTGGAGCCCATTATACAGAGTGAAGTAAGCCAGAAAGATAAAGACCAATACAGTATACTAATGCATATATATGGAATTTAGAAAGATGGTAATGATAACCCTATATGCAAAACAGAAAAAGAGACACAGATGTACAGAACAGACTTTTGGACTCTGTGGGAGAAGGCGAGGGTGGGATGTTTCGAGAGAACAGCATCGAAACATGTATATTATCTAGGGTGAAACAGATCACCAGCCCAGGCTGGATGCATGAGACAAGTGCTTGGGCCTGGTGCACTGGGAAGACCCAGAGGAATCGGGTGGAGAGGGAGGTGGCAGGGGGGATCGGGATGGGGAATACATGTAATTCCATGGCTGATTCATGTCAATGTATGACAAAAACCACTACAATATTGTAATTAGCCTCCAACTAATAAAAATAAATGAAGAAGAAAAAAAAAGAGTCTTCTCCAACACCACAGTTCAAAAGCATCAATTCTTCAGCACTCAGCTTTCTTTATGGGCCAACTCTCATGTCTATACATGACTACTGGAAAGCTATCATCCCCTGGTAGTTATTTCCAAACTTCTTTACCTAAAGAACTTCATGTTGGTTAGGCTAAAGTTAATCTGCTGTAACAGAGAGACCAGAAGTGCAGCTTCTTAAACAGGTTAGGAGCATTCTTTTTGTCCCTTATGTAAAAGTGTAGCCTTGAGTGGTCCAGGCTAGCACGAAGGCTCTGGCACTCATCACATGGCTTCCTAGGGGGCTCCACTCACCACCATTTATCAACTGGTGGGAAATGGGAGAAAAAGTCAATCAAGAACATGCAAATCTGAGGAAAGGTTGTAGAAACTGCACACAACACTACTGCTCATATACCACTATGCTGAATGGACCATTGTAGCCCAATCGTCAAGGTCTACAAGACTGAGAAATTTGGGTTCTAGCTGGATGGTCAAATGCTCAGATAAAATTTAACATGTCTGTTTGTGTCAGAGTAAGTTTCTCTAACCTAAAAAAGGTGGGGGGGAGGGAGAAAACAGGCTCTGGGGAATGGCTACAGGCTTCATCATAGTCCCCCTAGGCACAGTTTTCATCTTTCTGATTCTGAGTTCTCCTATGAATCAGCATCCATGCACCAGTGACCAGATGACCTTTTTGCTATTTGCTTTGTATCTGGCTGAGAAATAGATGTTGTGCCTTGTTTTTGCAAGTTTTCTTCCTTTTTATTTCTTCTCTCTGCCCCTAAAGCAAAGCCATTGTTACATAGGAATTTTGAGCCAGAAGGATTTTCTGATTTCACAGATGGAGAAATTGGGATTCAAAGTGAGTGACTTGTCTGGGGTTGAACAAATAGTAGCAGAGGGGACTTGAACCTGGGCATTTTGGTTCCTGCCCCCCATCAGGTAGATACAAGTCCTTCTCCACCTAAGCCCCTTCCTTTTCCATTTTGTTTGTTTGTTTGATTGTTTGTTTTGGTGGAGTACAATGGCAAGAAAGTTAACAACACATATGGACAGCTCTGAAGTTTTGTTTAGAAAATCCTTAAAGGTGAGACTAATCAGAACACAGACAAATCCTTCGACCTAGATAAAGTACAGTCATGCTCATTTGAAAGCTGGTAGAAGCACTCCAAACTAACTCCTAGTTATTTCCAAGCTTCTTCCAAACCCTCCTGACACACCTGAAGATTTCCTTCTGAACCAGCTTGTAGTTATGTCTCCATATATTGACCTGTAAATGCTTTCTCAAAGCATCAGCAATTTCTGATCCTGTTAGCACCATGAGGATCCAAAATAACATTGCTCTTTCTCCTTTTATTTCTACTTTTCTCAGTTCAAATTCAATGCAGCTTGAAGGGCTGGAGGAATTCCATGGGCTCTCGGGCTTAAATGAATTAGCCCCTCAACAATATTGCAACTAGATGGGCAGTCATCAGCAGGGCTGCTCAGCCTGTGTGTCTCTTGTCTTTTTTTTGGCCGCCCCCTGTGGCTTGTAGTATTTTAGTTCCCCGATCAGGTATTGAATCCAGGCCCTTAGCAGTGAGAGTGCTGAGTCTTAACCACTGGCCTGCCAAGGAATTCCCAGTCTGGTGTTTCAAAGGCTGGCTTTTCTTCACCAAGGAGGAGAGAGAAAGAACAGAGGGAGGGGTGCAGAGTGTGGTGGACACTCCATCTAGAGGTGTGTATGTGAGAGCATGTGCGATATGTGTGTGTGTGTGTGTGAGGATGTGGGTGTGACGGTGTGACTTGGGTCTGTATATTGTGTGGAGAGGAAAAAGAGAAGAGGAAAAGAAAGAGGAAGCATTTTAGAGCTTGCGTCAGCACAGTAAGCTTAAGGGGAGCACAAGAAGAGGGGAGTGAAAGTGAGACAGAGGGCAGGTTAGAACATATGTGAGGGGGAGGGGAATAAAACACAGGTTGGGGGAACTCTTGCTAGGAAGAGGACCAATTTAAGAGCAAATACTGCTTTAAGAGATTGGCTGGCTGGCTGGCTGTGTATCAGTCAGTCACTGGCAGTCTTGCACAGTCTGTAGGAATTTTAGATGTTTGGAGATCATGGTCCCACCCACAAGGAACTTACAAGGAGATGGGGAGCTTCAGGAGAAAGCCCCAGGAGCCCCAATACAAAGAGTGAGAACCAGTTAGAGCTTTGGGGCAAAAATTGTTATGTTAGTTTGTTGCTGGGTGGGTGTGGGGATTGGAAAGAGACAAAGACTCTAGTCCAGCACTGAGTTCAGCAAGAGGGAATTGTTAAATAAATTATAATTGTGTGCCATATAATGTACCACCAGGAATAATGATGTAGATGTATATTAACTGCCATAGTGAGAGATCTACAATTTATTATGAAGTAGAAAAAAAGCCAGCAGGTTGTGAAACAGTACATATGGCATGATGCAATGTTATTTCAAAAAATTATACATTTAGATATATGGAAAAAATCTGGAAGAATATACATAGAACTGTTGACAGTGGTGATTTTTGGATGAAGGGGTCTTGATTTCCTTATTTATTTTCTTTCAGGAAGCATGTATTTCTTTTACAATCAGGAAAATAGGAAAGAGAGAATGTACACAAGAGAGAGAATGAGAGGCTGAGGATAGGATAAGAGCAAGTGGACATTTATCAGTTCTGTGTTGGAGGGAGTAAAAGGCTCTGCTTGGAAGCCCAGAACCAACCAATCAATTACCACCCATGGCTGATCAGTGACAAGCCAGTGCTGACACCATGTGCCTCCCATCTCCCACCCCACTCCTTTATTCCTACCCTCCCTGGTCTCCTGTTTCCCCCTTCCACGTCAGCTGCCTGACACTGACTACCAGACCATGACTAGCTCTGTGTAGCTGATCCCTGGAAAGGTGTCTCCCAACCCTGTGCTGAGTTAGATCCAGCTGGAACATGCACTTGACCCAGGGAAGAGGAGGGCAAGGAAGGAGCAGTGGGGTTCCCTTTAGGTTTTCCCTTTCCCTTTCCGTAGGAAGCAAAGCTGAGTCAGACCTGGGAAACAAGAACATACGTTCTCCTGCTCAGATGGACTCGGAAGATGACTTTGTCCTGTGTGACACCTAGACTGGAAGTTCCTATGCAGGAAAAGGAAGAGGCACATTCTTGGCAGCTGACTAATTAATTCTTTTAAAGTTTGGGTCTGAGGTTGGCTCACTCTGTGGAGGCCTCTACCAGTGGGGCAAGGGATAGCTCAAAAAACAGCACCCTGAGTGGCTGGCGTAAAGGGAGATGGTGATAAATACCCTTTGGGGCTAGCTGATCTCAGACGGTGGGCTTAATTTGGATTGTTCTTGGTCAAGTTTGTCTTGTTCAAGCCCATCACCGGACTTGCTTCTCCATACGAGTGAGTTTTTTATTTTTAACTATGCATATCAAATAAAAATGGCCCCTACTTAAAACACAGTTGCTAACAGCTGCTTCTGCTCACAAACAATGATATAATTTCCCTCTGGGGGGGTGGCTTTTTGGTTAGCAAAATTCAATTTAATTAGGAGCTCAAGCAAGCACCTCTCCCTATGCCGTCCCCTGGTCCACCAGGGATGGTTGAGAAAGTGACAAGAAAGCAGAGAGAGCTAAACTCTCTATTAGGAAATGAATAGGAACTTTGGGGCATGGAGAAGGGAGAGCTTAAAAGTGAAATTGTGGGACTTCCCTGGTGGTATCGTGGATGAGAATCCACCTGCCAATGCAGGGACACAGATTTAATCCCTGGTCTGGGAAGATTCCACATGCCTTGGAGCAACTAAGCCCATGGGCCGCAACTACTGAGCCCATGTGCAGCAACTACTGTAGCCTGCGCACCCTAGAACCTGTGCTCTGAAGCAAGAGAAGCCGCCACAAAGAGAAGCCCATGCGTCGCAACCAAGAGTAGCCCCCACTCAGTGCAACTAGAGAAAGCCTGAGTGCAGCGTGAAGACAAGGTGCAGCCAAAAATAAATGAACCTTTAAAAGTGTGAAATGGTGGCGGGCGGCAGCCATGGAAAAACATGCCTAGAAAGGCCCCAGTGTCTAAGGTGGCTTAAGAACAACTAACACAAAGTGTTTTTCACATTCAGTGTTTTTTTTTAAAGTCAGTTCTGAGACCCTGGAGGCCCCTCAGTCACCCCATTATAGAGAACATTGTTCAAGTGACAGAGTGAAGCACCAGTGGTTTAGAGATTGGGCTCTGGGACGGGCTGCCCAGTTTGAGATCCAGCCATGCCACATGGGGGCTCTGTAACTTTGAGTAAGATCAGCGACTTCTCAAAGCCTCAGTTCTTTCACCTGGAAACTGAAAGTAATGGTATTTGTGGGGATTAAATGAGATCAGCTTTATAAAGCACTTGGTACAGCGCTTGCTCATAGTAAACACTGTAAGTGTCAGCAATAGTGGTGGAGGTGATGATGATGATGATGATGGAGAAGACAATGATAACATGGTAGCTGCAGCTGCATTAGATAGTCTTTCATCTGCCAGTATTAAATATCACCTAAAGAAATCATAGACCTAGCTGAACACTGGACTTTAGATGAATTAGTGCAGTGGTTCTTCAAGTGTGGTCTCTGGACCAGCAGCCTCAGCATCTTCTGGGAACTTGTTAGAAATGCTGGTTCTAGGCCCTCCTCAGATCTACTGAAATAGAAATTCTGGGTATGGGTCCTGCAATCGGTATTCTAACAAGACTTCCAGATGATTCTGATGCACACTTTAACATTGAGAACTACTGGCATCGTGAACACTGCCTTAGTGACTTAAAGGAGCCACATGGCTGGTGGGTTAATTTTTTTCACCCTTGTTCAAACATGACTACTTTACAATCATCATAATTTCACTGAACGTGATTATAAATAAGTATATGGTGGAGTCAAAATTTATCCAGGTGTGAAAACTAGTACTTCAGTTTTTAAAACTGATCTCATCTTGCTCTAGGGTTCCCATTCTTCCAGGCAAAGTGTTTTTCAGTTTAGATCCCTGATTTGCATCATCAATTCAAAGTTTAAACTCCTCTTCGGCTTGTGTTTCCTTCACCCCTCATCCCCTTTCTCAGACGGCATCTGGGTGCAGGAGGGAGCTGAGGCAGTCTTACAGCAGCGGGGAGAAGTCTGCGCAGCCTGGGCGCCTTCCCACCGTGGGCCTTGCTCACCCCTCTGGGCTCACAGGTGTGACTTTGCTCCGAGGCTCTGGGCTCTGGCTGTTCCCACCTGGTCTTTAGGTGCTTCAGGCTGGCACCTGCTGCTGGAAGCTGTGATCTCTGTCACAGCTTCCCCCACTACAGCCTTCTCATCCTAATCCTGCCACCTAGATCTCCTTGGATCCTAACAACCTGGACGGCAGACAAGAGCCCAGAGTGCTTCAAGCCAGGGAGGAGGCAAGGGGAGAATGCAGTTAAGTAAGAAAGGACAAAACATCAATGTATTCCATAACTATTCACCCTCCCTCCCTCCCTCCTCTCCTCTTTCTTTCCTTCTTTCTTTTTTAAAAAAAATTAATGTATAAGTATATGTTCATTGAAGTATATTTGATTTACAATGTTGGGTTAGTTTCAGGTCTACAGCAAAGCGATCCAGCTTTATAAATATATATGTGTATATTTGTATATGTATATGTATGTATATACATATATATAAAGCAAATTCCTTTCTTTAATGAAAAGCCAGAAGGGAAGACATCTGTCTTGGAAATTGAGATTCAATAAAAGCAGGTAATACTCAGGGAGGCCCTGGTTGATAAAACTGCTCAAATATTCGATTCAAGAGTCTTCCCAAGAACTCAAGGTCTAGGTTATATGACAAGACACATCAGAAATTAACTTTCCTTTTTACTTTAGATAGAACAAAAATTAAAGCCCTGGTAAATTTGGGTTTAATATAAAATCAGACCTTTTCTAATCATTGTAGGACAGTCATCTCTTTCTCTTCACTGCCTTCTAGAATATATACTATATTAAAATTTTAAATTTTTTCATTTATTTAGCACTTCTAATAAGCAGTGAAGACTTATTACTTAATATTTCATTTTTCTTAAGTCTTGCTTCTGTTCTACATAAGTTGTAAGCCATCCAAGGATAATGATTTTAATAATGATAGCTGATAGTCATTTGAGATGGTACTGTGTATCACATTTGTTAGGCAGGTGGATTAGGTTATTCTGTAACAACAAATGACCTCACATTCTCAGTGGCTTAACACAACTAAGGTTTTCTTCTTGCTCACTGTACATGTCCACTGGGGCCATCAGGCAGCCTCTGCTCTCTGTAGACTCTCTGGATCCAGGTTGACAAAAGGACCTGTGCTCCCACAGTCTCCCCAGGAGAGCAAAGGGGATGTGGAAGATTGTACAACAACTCTTAAAACTTCTGCCCAGAAGTGACATATCGGTTCTGCTCACATTTCATTGGCCAAAGTAGTCATACCGTCACACAGAACTTCATATTGGGAAGGTACAATCTTATTGTGTGCCTGGAAGGTGGAGAGATAAAAATATTGGGAGAGTTCAGCTCAGTTCAATCACTCAGTTGTGTCCGACTCTTTGCGACCCCATGGACTGCAGTATGCCAGGCTTCCCTGTCCATAACCAACTCCCAGAGCTTACTCAAACTCATGTCCACAGAGTCGGTGATGCCAGCCAACCATCTCACCACTAAGGATTATTGGTCTTCCCTGGTGACTCAGATGGTAAAGAATATGACTGCAATGTGGAAGACCTAGGTTCAATCCCTGGGTCAGGAAGATCCCCTGGAGAAGGGAATGGCTACCCATTCCAGTATTCTTGCCTGGAGAATTTCATGGACAGAGGAACCTGGCGGGCTACAGTCTGTGAGGTCACAAACAAATCAGACACAACCAAGAGACTAACACTTTCACTTCACTTTTCGCTTGCACTGAGAGTTATACCAGGCATTGTGTTAAATTCTTGACTCATGTTTCCATCTTTGCAACTCCACAATGAAAGACCTGTATTAGCCCCCCATTTTTATAGGATGAGGAACCAACTCCTCATGACTTGTAAATGGTAGAACAAGATTCAAGATTAAATTCATTAGATTCCAGTATTTGTGCTTTTAACCAAGAGGCTATTCTGCTTCTTCGAGAATAGTGAGTTAACTTTTATTGAACTCAGAGATTATCATGGCACAAAGTCAAAGTATTTTCTATGCTTTATCTCATTTTATCAGACTTCACCACTTCACCACTCAGACTTCACTACTTTGTGAAATAGATTCAGTTATTAGTTGATGCCAAGGAAAACCAAAGCTTAGGTTGCAAAGAGTCGGACATGACTGAGCGACAGAACTGACTGACTAAAATTAATTCCACAACTTAAGTCATAATTACAGAACTCATTACTGACCTAAAGCAAAATCAAAAGGCTAATTAAGATTCTATGAGGAGGAGCCAAGATGGCGGAGGAGTAGGACGGGGAGACCACTTTCTCTCCTACAAATTCATCAAAAGAATAACTGAATGCAGAGCAAACTTCACAAAACAACTTCTGATCGCTAGCTGAGGTCATCAGGCGCCCAGAAAAGCAGACCATTGTCTTCGAGAGGAGGTAGGACAAAATATAAAAGATTAAAAGTGAGACAAAAGAGCTAAGGACGGAGACCCGTCCCGGGAAGGGAGTCTTAGGCAGCCTTGCTTGGGCTAGGGTCCGGGCCTGAGTGCCCTGAGGACAATCGGAGGGAGCTTCTGTGAGGTGCCAACTTGAACTGTGGGAGACCAAAAGAGAGAGAGAAAATTAACCGGCGGGAACACACTGCCGGCCGTTCGCAGAACAAAGGGACGGAGAAAGTCCCGAGAAGAGCTCGCAGGCTGCGGACCGGCCCAGCCCCGCCGGAGGCAGGAGGCAGGGGGGAGGGGAAGGTCGCGGCGAGACACAGGGCGCAGGCACCCGACCGGCGCGGGCGGGGACTGGGGCTGGGGACGCAGAGGGCGGAAGGCGCGCGCACCCCACTGGCGCCAGCGGAAACTGAGACTGGGTCCGTGGAAGGGAGTGAGTGCGCCACACCTGGGGATAGTGCGCCCATCAAGCCCCTCGCTGCCTGGACCGCTCTGACGGGGAAGGCACAGAGAGCAGGCGCAGCTTCTCCTTCCGCGCTTTTGTGTAACACCCGAGGGCTGGAACCTAGCGCAGCGCGGGGCGCGCTCCATATAGAACAGCCGGGAGCCTGAGCAGCGCAGACGGAGAAAGCAGCGTCAGCCCCTCCCGGCAGCGCCAGCCCGCCCCCGCAGGGCCAGCCCCTCCCCGCAGCGTCAGCCCCGCCCCGCAGCGCCAGCCCCTCCCCGCAGCGTCAGCCCCTCCCAGCAGCGCAACGGAACTAGCTACCTGAATAAGAGTCCACCTCCGCCCGCCTGTGTCAGGGAGGAAATGAGGCTCTGAAGAGACCGGCAAACAGAAGCCAAATAAACAAAGGGAACCGCTTCAGAAGGGACTGGTGCAACAGATTAAAATCCCTGTAGAAAACACCGACTTCACCGGAAGGGCCCTGTAGATATCGAGAAGTGTAAGCTGGAACGAGGAGCTATCTGAAACTGAGCCGAACCCACACTGACCGCAACAGCTCCAGAGAAACTCCTAGATATATTTTTACTTTTTTTTTTTCTAAGTAAGGAAAAAAAAAAATTTTTTTTTCTTTTTATATTTTTTCTTTTTTATTTTTTCTCTTTTATTTTCCTTTAAAATTCCCTATTACTCCCCCATTACTCCTTAACTTTCGTTTTCATAGATTTTTACGATTTTTTTAATTAGGGGAAAAAAAAATTTTTTTTCTCTTTTTTTTTTTGTTTTTTTTTTCTTTTTCTTTTTTTTTCTTTTTTTTCCTTTCCGTTTTCTCTTTTATTTTCTATTTTTCTTTTTCTCTTATTTCTTTTAAAGTCCTCTAGTACTCCTCTACTACTCTTCATTTTCATTTTCACTACACTATAACCTTACAAAAAAAAAAAAAAAAGAGAAGCCCTATCTTTAAACCGAAGATTATTCTCTCCCAATCTTGACTCTCTGTTTTCTACCTCAGAACACCTCTATTTCCTCCTTTCCCCTTCTCTTCCCAATCCAATTCTGTGAATCCTTGTAGGTGTCTGAGATACGGAGAACACTCTGGGAACAGACAGCTGCCTAGATCTGTCTCTCTCCTCTTGAGTCCCCCTTTTTCTCCTCCTGCTCATCTCTATCTCCCTCCTCCCTTTTCTCCTGTTCATGTAACTCTGTGAACCTCTCTGGGTGTCCCTAACGGGGGAGAATCTTTTCGCCATTAACCTAGAAGTTTTATTATCAGTGCTGTATAGTTGGAGAAGTCCTGAGACTACAGGAAGAATAAAACTGAAATCCAGAGGCAGGAAACTTAAGCCCAAAACCTGAGAACACCAGAAAACTCCTGACTACATGGAACTTTAAGTAATAAGTGACCGTCCAAAAGCCTCCATACCTACACTGAAACCAACCACCACCCAAGAGCCAATAAGTTTTAGAGCAAGACATACCACGCAAATTCTCCAGCAACACAGGAACATAGCCCCGAATGTCAACATACAGGCTGCCCAAGGTCACACCTAACACATAGACCCATCTCAAAACTCATTACTGGGCACTCCATTGCTCTCCAAAAAGAAGAAATCAAGTTCCACGCACCAGTACACTGACGCAAGCTTCCCTAACCGGGAAACCTTGACAAGCCAATCGTCTAACCCCACCCACTGGGTAAATCCTCCACAATAAAAAGGAACCACAGACCTCCAGAATACAGAAAGTCCACTCCAGACACAGCAATCTAAACAAGATGAAAAGGCAAAGAAATACCCAACAGGTAAAGGAACATGAAAAATGCCCACCAAGTCAAACAAAAGAGGAGGAGATAGGGAATCTACCTGAAAAAGAATTTAGAATAATGATAATAAAAATGATCCAAAATCTTGAAAACAAAATGGAGTTACAGATAAATAGCCTGGAGACAAAGATTGAAAAGATACAAGAATTGTTTAATAAAGACCTAGAAGAAATAAAAAAGAGTCAATTAAAAATGAACAATGCAATGAATGAGATCAAAAACACTTTGGAGGGAACCAAGAGTAGAATAAAGGAGGCAGAAGGTAGGATAAGTGAGGTAGAAGATAAAATGGTGGAAATAAATGAAGCAGAGAGGAAAAAAGAAAAAAGGATCAAAAGAAATGAGGACAACCTCAGGGACCTCTGGGACAATGTGAAACGCCCCAACATTCGAATCATAGGAGTTCCAGAAGAAGAAGACAAAAAGAAAGGCCATGAGAAAATACTCGAGGAGATAATAGCTGAAAACTTCCCTAAAATGGGGAAGGAAATAGCCACTCAAGTCCAAGAAACCCAGAGAGTCCCAAACAGGATAAACCCAAGGCGAAACACCCCAAGACACATATTAATCAAACTAACAAAGATCAAACACAAAGAACAAATATTAAAAGCAGCAAGGGAAAAACAACAAATAACACACAAAGGGATTCCCATAAGGATAACAGCTGACCTATCAATAGAAACCCTCCAGGCCAGAAGGGAATGGCAGGACGTCCTGAAAGTAATGAAAGAGAATAACCTACAACCTAGATTACTGTATCCAGCAAGGATCTCATTCAGATATGAAGGAGAACTCAAAAGCTTTACAGATAAGCAAAAGCTGAGAGAATTCAGCACCACCAAACCAGCTCTTCAACAAATGCTAAAGGATCTTCTCTAGACAGGAAATGCAGAAAGGTTGTATAAACGTGAACCCAAAACAACAAAGTAAATGGCAACGGGACCACACCTATCAATAATTACCTTAAATGTAAATGGGTTGAATGCCCCAACCAAAAGACAAAGATTGGCTGAATGGATACAAAAACAAGACCCCCATATATGCTGTCTACAAGAGACCCACCTCAAAACAAGAGACACATACAGACTAAAAGTGAAGGGCTGGAAAAAAATATTTCATGCAAATGGAGATCAAAAGAAAGCAGGAGTCGCAATACTCATATCAGATAAAATAGACTTTCAAATAAAAGCTGTGAAAAGAGACAAAGAAGGACACTACATAATGATCAAAGGATCAATCCAAGAAGAAGATATAACAATTATAAATATATATGCACCCAACATAGGAGCACCGCAATATGTACGGCAAACACTAACGAGTATGAAAGAGGAAATTAATAGTAACACAATAATAGTGGGAGACTTTAATACCCCACTCACAACTATGGATAGATCAACTAAACAGAAAATTAACAAGGAAACACAAACTTTAAATGACACAATGGACCAGCTAGACCTAATTGATATCTATAGGACATTTCACCCCAAAACAATCAACTTCACCTTTTTCTCAAGTGCACACGGAACCTTCTCCAGAATAGATCACATCCTGGGCCATAAATCTAGTCTTGGAAAATTCAAAAAAATTGAAATCATTCCAGTCATCTTTTCTGACCACAGTGCAGTAAGATTAGATCTCAATTACAGGAAAAAAATTGTTAAAAATTCAAACACCTGGAGGCTAAATAACACGCTTCTGAATAACCAACAAATCATAGAAGAAATCAAAAAAGAAATCAAAATATGTATAGAAATGAATGAAAATGAAAACACAACAACCCAAAACCTATGGGACACTGTAAAAGCAGTGCTAAGGGGAAGGTTCATAGCATTACAGGCTTACATCAAGAAACAAGAAAAAAGCCAAATAAATAACCTAACTCTACACCTAAAGCAATTAGAGAAGGAAGAAATGAAGAACCCCAGGGTTAGCAGAAGGAAAGAAATCTTAAAAATTAAGGCAGAAATAAATGCAATAGAAACTAAAGAGACCATAGCAAAAATCAAAGCTAAAAGCTGGTTTTTTGAAAAAATAAACAAAATTGACAAACCATTAGCAAGACTCGTTAAGAAACAAAGAGAGAAGAACCAAATTAACAAAATTAGAAATGAAAATGGAGAGATCACAACAGACAACACTGAAATACAAAGGATCATAAGAGACTACTACCAGCAGCTCTATGCCAATAAAATGGACAACTTGGATGAAATGGACAAATTCTTAGAAAAGTATAACTTTCCAAAACTGAACCAGGAAGAAATAGAAGATCTTAACAGACCCATCACAGGCAAGGAAATCGAAACTGTAATCAAAAATCTACCAGCAAACAAAAGCCCAGGACCAGATGGCTTCGCAGCTGAATTCTACCAAAAATTTAGAGAAGAGCTAACACCTACCTTACTCAAACTCTTCCAGAAAATTGCAGAAGAAGGTAAACTTCCAAACTCATTCTATGAGGCCACCATCACCCTAATTCCAAAACCTGACAAAGATGCCACAAAAAAAGAAAACTACAGGCCAATATCATTGATGAACATAGATGCAAAAATCCTTAACAAAATTCTAGCAAACAGAATCCAACAACATATTAAAAAAATCATACACCACGACCAAGTGGGCTTTATCCCAGGAATGCAAGGATTCTTCAATATCCGCAAATCAATCAATGTAATACACCACATTAACAAATTGAAAGATAAAAACCATATGATTATCTCAATAGATGCAGAGAAAGCCTTTGACAAAATTCAACACTCATTTATGATTAAAACTCTCCAAAAAGCAGGAATAGAAGGAACATACCTCAACATAATAAAAGCTATATATGACAAACCCACAGCAAGCATCACCCTCAATGGTGAAAAATTGAAAGCATTTCCCCTGAAATCAGGAACAAGACAAGGGTGCCCACTCTCACCACTACTGTTCAACATAGTGTTGGAAGTTTTGGCCACAGCAATCAGAGCAGAAAAAGAAGTAAAAGGAATCCAAATAGGAAAAGAAGAAGTAAAACTCTCACTGTTTGCAGATGACATGATCCTCTACATAGAAAACCCTAAAGACTCTACCAGAAAATTACTAGAACTAATCAATGAATATAGTAAAGTTGCAGGATATAAAATTAACACACAGAAATCCCTTGCATTCCTATATACTAACAATGAAAAAACAGAGAAATTAAGGAAACAATACCATTCACCATTGCAACAAAAAGAATAAAATACTTAGGAGTATATCTACCTAAAGAAACAAAAGACCTATACATAGAAAACTATAAAACACTGATGAAAGAAATCAAAGAGGACACAAACAGATGGAGAAACATACCATGTTCATGGATTGGAAGAATCAATATTGTGAAAATGGCTATTCTACCCAAAGCAATCTATAGATTCAATGCAATCCCTATCAAGCTACCAACGGTATTTTTCACAGAACTAGACCAAAGAATTTCACAATTTGTATGGAAATACAAAAAACCTCGAATAGCCAAAGTAATCTTGAGAAAGAAGAATGGAACTGGAGGAATCAACCTGCCTGACTTCAGACTCTACTACAAAGCCACAGTCATCAAGACAGTGTGGTACTGGCACAAAGACAGAAATATAGACCAATGGAACAGAATAGAAAGCCCAGAGATAAATCCACGAACCTATGGACACCTTATCTTTGACAAAGGAGGCAAGGATATACAATGGAAAAAAGACAACCTCTTTAACAAGTGGTGCTGGGAAAACTGGTCAACCACTTGCAAAAGAATGAAACTAGAACACTTTCTAACACCATACACAAAAACAAACTCAAAATGGATTAAAGATCTAAATGTAAGACCAGAAACTATAAAACTCCTAGAGGAGAACATAGGCAAAACACTCTCCGACATAAATCACAGCAAGATCCTCTATGACCCACCTCCCAGAATATTGGAAATAAAAGCAAAAATAAACAAATGGGATCTAATGAAACTTAAAAGCTTTTGCACTACAAAAGAAACTATAAGTAAGGTGAAAAGACAGCTGTCAGATTGGGAGAAAATAATAGCAAATGAAGAAACAGACAAAGGATTAATCTCAAAAATATACAAGCAACTCCTGCAGCTCAATTCCAGAAAAATAAATGACCCAATCAAAAAATGGGCCAGAGAACTAAACAGACATTTCTCCAAAGAAGACATACAGATGGCTAACAAACACATGAAAAGGTGCTCAACATCACTCATTATTAGAGAAATGCAAATCAAAACCACAATGAGGTACCATTACACACCAGTCAGGATGGCTGCTATCCAAAAGTCTACAAGCAATAAATGCTGGAGAGGGTGTGGAGAAAAGGGAACCCTCTTACACTGTTGGTGGGAATGCAAACTAGTACAGCCACTATGGAGAACAGTGTGGAAATTCCTTAAAAAACTGGAAATAGAACTGCCATATGACCCAGCAATCCCACTTCTGGGCATACACACTGAGGAAACCAGATCTGAAAGAGACACGTGCACCCCAATGTTCATTGCAGCACTGTTTATAATAGCCAGGACATGGAAGCAACCTAGATGCCCATCAGCAGATGAATGGATAAGGAAGCTGTGGTACATATACACCATAGAATATTACTCAGCCGTCAAAAAGAATTCATTTGAACCAGTCCTAATGAGATGGATGAAACTGGAGCCCCTTATACAGAGTGAAGTAAGCCAGAAAGATAAAGAACATTACAGCATACTAACACATATATATGGAATTTAGAAAGATGGTAACGATAACCCTATATGCAAAACAGAAAAAGAGACACAGAAATACAGAACAGACTTTTGAACTCTGTGGGAGAAGGTGAGGGTGGGATGTTTCAAAAGAACAGCATGTATACTATCTATGGTGAAACAGATCACCAGCCCAGGTGGGATGCATGAGACAAGTGCTCTGGCCTGGTACACTGGGAAGACCCAGAGGAATCGGGTGGAGAGGGAGATGGGCGGGGGGATCGGGATGGGGAATAAGTGTAAATCTATGGCTGATTCATATCAATGTATGACAAAACCCACTGAAATGTTGTGAAGTAATTAGCCTCCAACTAATAAAAAAATTAAAAAAAAAAAAGATTCTATGAGTGTAGACAATGGGTCCCTTTCTCTATCTCACATGAAGGCAGCTAGATTCTGATGCTCTGAACACAGAAAGGGCAGGTCCATTGTACACAGCTGCGCAGGCTGAGCAGTGCATGATGAGGATGCTGTTCACGTAGCCTGTGATGTATTAACACCTGCTGTGAGGAGGGGAGTCTCAGATGTGGCCAGACCTGACTTGTGACCCAGTCACAGGTTTATACCTCTCTAGCTAGTATGACTTGGGCAGACTTAACTTTTCTAAACTTCCAAAATGTCATGATTTTGTGAGGTGCATTAAATGAAGATTTTACTGATTATCACATTTATTGAATACTTTATAGTCCCAAGTCCTATTCCAGTACTTTAAGTCATGTATCAATAAATTTCAAAATAACTCTATGAATTAGGTACTATCTCCTCTTCACAGATGAGGAAACAGGCACAGAGAGGTTAAATGATTTGTGCAAAGCCATCCAGCTACTCCATTGTAGAAAGAGGAATCAAATGCAGGCGGTTGACTCCCTAGATCAATTCTAGATAGCCTTTATATGCTCTCAACTCTTTGGGTACCTATACCCAAAGGTAGCAAGTATAAAACTTGGCATCTAGAATGAACTAGTCCAATTGACTTGGGCTTGCCAGACTGTAATCAGTGGTAGGCTCAGCTCTAGATAAGTTACTTTAAAAGAGGCCTAGACTGAAGCAACCTGTAATTTATTATTTATTTTATTTTATTTTCGTCCTTCGAGTCATTCTTTATTTGGTACTCCATCTTCTCAATTCAATTCAGATTTTTTCTCTAGGACTTTTTTTTTTAACTTTTAATGTTATATTGGAGTATAACTGATTAACAGTGTTGTCATAGTTTCAGGTGGATAGTAAAGGGACTCAGCCATACACATACATGTATCCATTCTTCCCCAAACTCCCCTCCCATCCAGGCTGCCACGTAACATTGAGCAGATTCCTTGTGCTGGACAATAGCTCCTTGTTGCCACCTGTAATTTAAATCAGCCCTGTGGTAGGTGGCGCTAGTGGTAAAGAACCTGCTTGCCAATGCAGGAGATATAAGAGATGCAGGTTCAGTCCCTGGGTTGAGAAGATCCCCTGGAGAAGGGCATGGCAACACACTCCAGTATTCTTACCTGAAGAAACCCATGGACAGAAGATCCTGGCGGGCTACAGTCCGTAGGGTCGCTAAGGGTTGGACATGACTGCAGTGACTTAGCACACGCATATCCACAGATCATGGCGTGGGAGGGGGCAGATCCTGTTGAAATGCAGGCTTTGATTCAGTAGATCTGGGGTGAGTCTGAGATTTTGAACATGAATAGTATGAAAAGGCAAAAAGGACACTGAAAGATGAATTCGCGAGGTTGGTAGGTGCCAAATATGTTAGTGGAGATCAGTGGAGAAATAACTCCAGAAAGAATGAAGGGATGGAGCCAAAGCAACAACAAGACCACATTGTGGATGTGACTGGTGATTGAAGCAAGGTCCGATGCTGTAAAGAGCAATATTGCATAGGAATCTGGAATGTTAGGTCCATGAATCAAGGCAAATCGGAAGTGGTCAAACAGGAGATGGCAAGAGTGAACATTGACATTCTAGGAATCAGTGAACTAAGATGGACTGGAATGGGTGAATTTAACTCAGATGACCATTATATCTACTACTGTGGGCAAGAATCCCTTAGAAGAAATGGAGTAGCCATCATAGTCAATAAAAGAGTCTGAAATGCAGTACTTGGATGCAATCTCAAAAACGACAGAATGATCTCTGTTCATTTCCAAGGCAAACCATTCAATATCACAGTAATCCAAGTCTATGCCCCAACCAATAATCCTGAAAAACCTGAAGTTGAACTGTTCTATGAAGACCTACAAGACCTTCTAGAACTAACACCCAAAAAAGATGTCCTTTCATTATAGGGGACTGGAATGCAAAAGTAGGAAGTCAAGAAGTACCTGGAGTAACAGGCAAATTTGGCCTTGGCGTACAGAATGAAGCAGGGCAAAGGCTAATAGAGTATTAGCCAAGAGAATGCACTGGTCATAGCAAACACCCTCTTCCAACAACACAAGAGAAGACTCTACACATGGACATCACCAGATAGTCAATACAACATCAGATTGATTATATTCTTTGCAGTCAAAGATGGAGAAGCTGTATACAGTCAGCAGAAACAGGAGCTGACTGTGGCTCAGATCATGAACTCCTTATTGCCAAATTCAAACTTAAATTGAAGAAAGTAGGGAAAACCACTAGACCATTCAGGTATGACCTAAATCAAATCCCTTATGATTATACAGTGGAAGTGAGAAATGGATTCAAGGGATTAGATCTGATAGAGTGCCTGAAGAACTATAGATGGAGGTTTGTGACATTGTACATGAGGTAGGGATCAAGACCATCCCCAAGAAAAAGAAATGCAAAAAGGCAAAATAGTTGTCTGAGGAGACCTTACAAATAGCTGTGAAAAGAAGAGAAGTGGAAGGCAAAGGAGAAAAGGAAAGATATACCCATTTAAATGCAGAGTTCCAAAGAATAGCAAGGAGAGATAAGAAAGCCTTCTTCAGAGATCAATGCAAAGAAATAGAGGAAAACAATAGAATCAGAAAGACTAGAGATCTCTTCGACAGAATTAGAGATACCAAGGGAACTTTTCATACAAAGATGGGTACAATAAAGAGCAGAAATGGTATGGACCTAACAGAAAAAGAAGATATTAAGATGACGTGACAATACACAGAAGAACTATACAAAAAAAGATCTTCATGACCCAGATAATCATGATGGTGTGATCACTCACCTAGAGCCAGACATCCTGGAATGCGAAGTCAAGTGGGCCTTAGGAAGCATCACCACAAACAAAGCTAGTGGAGGTGATGGAATTCCAGTTGAGCCATTTCAAATCCCAAAAGATGATGCTGTGAAAGTGCTGCACTCAATATGCCAGCAAATTTGGAAAACTCAGCAGTGGCCACAGGACTGGAAAAGGTTAGTTTTCATTCCAGTCCCAAAGAAAGGCAATGCCAAAGAATGCTCAAACTACCACACAGTTGCACTCATCTCACACGCTAACAAAGTAACACTCAAAATTCTCCAAGCCAGGCTTCAACAGTATGTGAACTGTGAACTTCCAGGTGTTCAAGTTGGATTTAGAAAAGGCAGAGGAACCAGAGATCATTGCCAGCATCTGTTGGATCATTGAAAAAGCAAGAGAGTTCCAGACAAGCATCTACTTCTGCTTTATTGACTACGCCAAAGCCTTTGACTGTGTGGATCACAACAAACTGTAGAAAATTCTTAAAGAGATGGGAATACCAGACCACCTGACCTGCCTCCTAAGAAATCTGTATGCAGGTCAAAAAGCAACAGTTAGAACTGGACATGGAACAACAGACTGGTTCCAAATAGGGAAAGGAGTACGTCAAGGCTGTATATTTTCACCCTGCTTATTTAACTTGTATGCAGAGTATATCATGAGAAACACCGGGCTGGATGAAGCACAAGCTGGAAGAAATATCAACAAGATATTGAAATCTTGTTGAAGATATTGAAACAAGAAATATCAGCAAGCAAGTAATATTGCTGGGAGAAATGTCAACAACCTCAGATATGCAGTTGACACCACCCTACGGTAGAAAGTGAAGAAGAACTAAAGAGCCTCTATGTTGAAAGTGGAAGAGGAAAGTGAAAAGTTGGCTTAAAACCCAACATTCAGAAAACAAAGATCATGGCATCTGGTCCTATCACTTCATGGCAATAGATGGGGAAAGTGAGAGACTTTATTTAGGGGGGCTCCAAAATCACTGCAGATGGTGACTGCAGCCATGAAATTAAAAGACGCTCCTTGGAAGAAAAGCTCTGACCAACTTAGACAGCATATTAAAAAACAGAGACATTACTTTGCCAACAAAGGTCTGTCTAGTCAAATTTATGGTTTTTCCAGTAGTCATGTATAGATGTGAGAGTTGGACTGTAAAGAAAGCTGAGCACTGAAGAATTGACGCTTTTGAACTGTGGTGGTGAAGAAGACTCTTGAGAGTCCCTTGGACTGCAAGGAAATCCAACCAGTCCATCCTAAAGGAAATCAGTCCTGAATATTCATCGGAAGGACTGATGCTGAAGCTGAAACTCCAACACTTTGGCCACCTGACTCAATACCTAGTCCACTTTCAAACGGACTCATTGGAAAAGACCCTGATTGATGCTGGGAAGGATTGAAGGCGGGAGAAGAAGGGGATGACAGAGGATGAGATGGTTGGATGGCATCACTGACTCGATGGACATGAGTTTGAGTAGGCTCCAGGAGTTGGTGATGGACAGGGAAGCCTGGCATGGTGCAGTCCATTGGCATGGTGCAGTCCATGGGGTAGCAAAGAGTCAGACACAACTGAGCGACTGAACTGAACTGAACTGACTGAGATTGTCAATGAGAGGTCCTGGACCTTGCCCTTGAGCTTCAGCCTTCTGTATCCAACTGCCAGCAGGACCAGCCCCCTGGGTATCCCTCAGGCAACTCATAATCAATGTGTCCATTTATGATCACAAACTTTCCCCTGATTTTCCACCTCAGTCACTCGCATCAGGAACTTGAACCATCCTGGACCACACTCAATCACCCCAACATTCCATCAGCCCTCAAGACCTGCCCATTTTACCTTTTGTTTCTTCTTTTTTAATTTTTAAAATTGAGATATAATTGACATTTATTAGTTTTAGGTGTATATCATAAGGAGTTGATATATGTAGACATTGCAAAATGATTACCACAAGTTTAGTTAACATTACTACGTATAGTTACGATTTTTTTTTCATGATGAGAACTTTTCAGATTTACTCTCTTAGCAACTTTTAAATGTCAAGTATCATTAACTACAGTCACCATGCTATACATGATATCATATCCCTAGGACTTACTTGCCTTAAAATTGGAAGTTTGTATATTTTGACCCCCTTTAGCCGTCTTTGCTCACCCGCATCCCTGCTTCTGGCAACAGCCAATCTGTTCTCTGTATCTATAAATTAGGATTTAAAAAGTTGTTTATATATGTGATATCCTACAATGTTTGCCTTTCTGTCTGACTTAGTGCAGTGCCCTCAAGGTCCATCCTACCTTCTTTCTCTTTAAAATGCATCCTCCCTTGCCTGCAATGCAGGAGACCCAGATTCAATTCCTGGGTCAGGAAGATATCCTGGAGATGGAAATGGCAACCCACTTCAGTATTTTTGCCTGGAGAATTCCATGTACAGAGGAACCTGGTGGACTACAGTCCATGGGGCTGCAAAGAGTTGGACACGACTGAGTGACTAACACACACACACAGTTTCTTTGCTTCTACCTACTGTGTTACTTGAGTCTCAGCATTTCTTACCTGAACTACTATTAAAACTTCCACGCTGACCTCCAATGTGATTGCAACTCCTTTCTTCACACTTTGTTTGCCAGGATGATCTTTCTTAGGTCCACACCTCATTATAGATCTTCTTGGTTCAATACTCACCTACAGCCCCTCATTGTCCTCAGGATAAAACCCCAGCTCCTTAGAATGGCAAGACTCTTCTCAGCTTGGACTCTGTGCATGCTTCCACCCTCATTTCCTTCTATGCCCTGCCTTTTACACTCACTTCAGGTAATATCCAGTGCTTGGTGTTGTCCTCAGGCCTCAGCCGGGCTAGTCCCACCCCTTGGAAAGATCTTCATCTGTCAAGCTTACAAATCCAACTTTCCTATAGCTATTTCTCCCTTAGAAAGTGGCTGATTCATATCAATGTATGACAAAACCCACTGAAATGTTGTGAAGTAATTAGCCTCCAACTAATAAAAAAAATTTAAAAAAGAAAGAAAGAAAGAAAGAAAGTCCTTCCTGCCTATTTTCTGGGATCCCAAGTATATTCAGTTTAATATTTAGCATAACATTTATTCTTTATTATTATTGGTTTTTAATTTTCAAAATAAAAATCCTAAACTTTTTTAACAGGGTCTTTAATATATTAGGTGATAATATATTAAAATGATCTGGGAATGTGTCTCTCTCTTTCTAGGGAGTACATAAGCCAGCCATGTTTTACTCATAGGGTATCCCCACCATCCTACATGAATATTTGTTGATGTAAAGTTGCTTGTGTGAAGGAAACTTGGAATCATCTCAGACTCTCCTCTTACTCTCATGTTTGTGTGCGTGCTCCGTCACTTCAATTGTGTCCAACTCTTTGGACCCTATGGACTAGAGCCCCCCGGGCTCCTCTACCTAAGGGATTCTTCAGGCAAGAATACTGGAGTGGTTTTCCATTTCCTCCTCCAGGGGATCTTCCCAAACCAGCAATCGAGCTCACATCTCCTGCACTGCGGGTGGATTCTTTACCACTGAGCCACCAGGGCATTCCCAGCTCCCACATGCCTCAACTAAGGAACTTGCATGCCGCAACAAAGATCCCATGTGCCATAACTAAGACCCGATGCAGCTAAAGAAATGAATGAGTAAATAAACATTTTAAAGAGTGAATAAATAAAATACATCTGGAGTCCAACCACTTATAGCCCATTTGCTGCCTGGACAATTAGAGCAACCTCCCCACTGGTCTCCCCTCCTCCCTCTTCTTCACCCTTCTGTCCTCACACAGCAGCTGGGGTGATGCTTTGAAAACATCAGTCAGCGCCTGTCAGTCCTCTGCTCAAAAATCCCTGGCAGTTTCCCATGACTCTTAGCTGGACTCTGAAGTCCTCAGCACGGCCCTCAAGGTCTCCTTGCTCTGCCCTTGTGCTCTCCCCTGCCCTCTCTCCCCTGCCTTTCTCTCTGGAATTCACCATTGGCCAGTCACCCTGGCCTTCCTGCTGTCAGTCAGATAAGCTGAGCAGGCTTCTGCCTCACAACTTGCCCTTGATCCTGCTCCATCAGGAATGTTCTTCCCTCGGATATTCATGAGGCTCCCTCTCTCCCTTCTGTCAGGCCTCCAGGGTCACCTCCCCAGGGTGGCCTGCCCTGACCACCTTCTTAAAAATTGTACCCTCCTCACTCTCAATCCCCTTACCTTGCCTTACTTTCTTCATAGTTCTTAGTACTGTTTTTACTTTTTTTCATATAAACTGTGTTTCTCTCCCACTAGAATCTAAGCTCCTTGGAAATGAGACTTTATCTCTCTTGTTCTCTGTTGTATCCCAGGACTTAGAACACTGCATGGCGCATGGTAGGCCTTCAACAAAGACTTCATGAATATTGATTTCTTGAACAGTATCAGTGAGTAGAAGCTCTGGGGAGAACTCTTCAGTTCATTAGAAGGGAAGATTTTGTGTCATCTGAGATTGAAGATGGAAAGCAGCGGCTCTGGATGGGTTAAGTTCCCTGTCATGGAGACCTTTCATTCACAGAAAAGCTGGGCAGCAACCGTCTCATGGGCATGCAAACAGGAGATTTAGAGCAGTTGGGAGGCTGGACTGGATGAGAAGGTCTCTAGTACCCCTCGGGGCTTCGTGTAGCAGCAAATGATCCTCAGGAAAGCCTAATGGGCACCCTTGAATGTGACTAAGGGAGCTTGGGTGCCAAAAAGTCACAGTTAAATCCTTTTCAACATACAATCTAGTTCTTCAGTTTTTCAAGGAAATATATGATCACTTGATAAGTTCAGAAGGAAGGGGAAGGAAGAAAACATAGACTTAACTCCACTGGAGATGATCATTGTTAATACTTTGGGGTATCTTGTTTATTTAAATATATTTTTTTGCTATTACTTTTACATAGTTACACATTTTGTATACTTACATAGTAATCTATTGCTGCATAAGAAATCACACCAAAACTCAGTGGCCTAAAACGGCAGTAATAATTTATTATCTGTCGGTCAGGAATTCAGGAGCACCTCCGCTGGGACTTCTGGCTGGGGTCATGCATGTGGTTGCAGTTGAGCTGGGGCTGGGGTAAGACTCCTCTTGGTGGCTTCTGTATTCTTGAGTCTGGTGCCTAGACTTGAAGACTCAAGTACCTGAGATTCCTCAGGCATTTTTCATCTCTCTTTGTGGTCTGGCCACACAGTCTTTCCAACATGGGCTTCAGGGACAAGGTGGACATCTCAATGGCAGCTCAGATTCCCAAAGCTATTTGTCTCAAGAGAGAGAACTAGACAGGATTCCTTAATGGGTTAGCTTTGGAAGGCAATAGCAGCATTTCTGTCACTTTTACTGGTAGAGGCAGTTACAAAACTCCACCAAGGGAGGAAGGTTAATGTCAAATTGTGAGAAAAATAACAATCTATCCATCCATCTATCTGTCTATCCATCCATTCTCTCTCTTCTCCTCTCTCCTTCCCCAGCTTTGGAAAATACAATGACTATAAGTTGTAATTATAAAATATTTCCTATATTTAACAAATTTATAACATAAGCTTTCCCTCAAACTATAGACCTTTTCAAACACTTTAACTGCCAATAATATTTACTGTAATTAATTTTACCCGGTTTTGGACCTATATTTGGTTTCTAGGTATTGTTTCATTACTATAAATAATCATGGGGCTTCCCTGGTGGCTCAGATGGTAAAGAATCCACCGGCAATGTGGGATACTGGGGTTTGATCCCTGGATTGGGAAGATCCCCTGGAGGGAGGCATGGCAATCCACTCCAGAATTCTTGCCTGGAAAATCCCCATGGACAGAGGAGCCTGGCAAGCTACAGTCCATGGGGTCACAAAGAGTCGGACATGAGTGAGCAACTAAGCACATAAAAATAATCATGTAATGAACTTATTTGTTAATTATAAAGCTTTTCCTTCTTTATTTCAACAACTGGGGATATAGAACTGTTCTATAAAATTACTGATTTAAAGAATATGAATATTAAGAATACATTTCCCTCTTCTAAGTAGGATAGAAAAGATAAAAATGTTTATTTTAATATTCTAACCACATGCTTCCAAATTGCTTTCCAAAGGTGTTTTATTGGGTTGGCTAAAACATCCGTTCAGCTTTTCCAAATGAACTTTTTGGCCACCTGGTGTATGGATGCATGCTAAGTCATTTCATTCATGTCTGACTCTTTGAGACACTATGGGCTGTAGACTGCCAGGATCCTCTGTCCATGGGATTCTTCAGGCAAGAATAATAGAGTGGGTTGCCAGGCTCTCCTCCAGGGAATCTTCCTGACCCAGGGATTGAAGCTGAGTCTCTTATGTCTCCTGAATTGACAGGTGGGTTCTTTATCACTAGAGACACCAACCCAATACCTACCAGTTTATATTCCTGCTACAATACATGCAAATGTTTCACCTAACCTTAGAAATTACTACTAAAATAAGATTGTTGCTAATTCAATAGGCCAAAAAGTATCTTTCTTTACATTTGTTGAATTACTTGTAAGAGTGAGCATGTTCGCTCTGATAGCCTACAACACTCAAACATTCTCTTTTTTAAAAACCTTTTATAACTGCAAATGTAAAGCATTCAGAAAAGTAGAGAGAATATTGTAGTAAACCTCAATGTACCCATCATCCAACTTTAAGACATACAACCCATGGATGGATGAATTTCATCTATTACCTGCTTCCTCTCCCTCCCACATTAAATTATTTTTAAGGAAATCCCAGACAGCATATCATTTTCCTTGTAAATATTTCAGAATGTATCTCTAAAAGATAAACATTTTTACAAAATGTCACCATAAAACCATTATGACACCTAAAATCTTATTTATTGTTAAGTATCGAAGTATTTCTTAATATTAAACTACCCAGTCAGTGTTCAAGTTTCCCTTCTTATCTCATAATGCTTTTTTAGAGCAGAATTTCCTTGATGTATATCTTAAACCTCTTTTAAATTTATAGATTTCTCCCCTCTTTTTTTTAGTTTTTGCATTTTTTTTTTTAAAAGAAAACAGTTCACTTACCCTATGGAACTTCCCATATCCTGAATTTTACTAATTGCATCCCTCTACTGTTCAACATGTTCCTCTGTCCCATGTATTTTCTGTGAATTAGTAGTTAGATGGAGGGGGTTTGTCTGATTCAGGTTTGAATTTTGGCAGACAGTAACTTACAGATGACATTGCACACTTTTATTAGGAGCCATGATGTCTAGCTCTGTCTTCTTGTGATGGCAGCTACTGTTGATGACCATTGCCTGGAACCACTGCTTCCTAAAGGGCTTTGCAAAATAGTTATTTAATTTATTTTCATCCCTTCTTGATTTATCAGGGCTTCCCTGGTAGCTCAGATGGTAAAGAATTGGCCTACAATGCAGGAAGACACAGGTTCAATCCCTGGATTGGGAAGTCCCCTGGAGAAGGAATGGCTACCCACTCTAGTATTCTTATCTGGAGAATTCCATGTACAGAGGAGCCTGGCAGGCTGCAGTCCATGAGGTCACAAAGAGTCAGACATGACTGGGTGACTAACACATTTTGATTTATTAGATGGAATATATTCATAAGGAGAAACTTTTCCTCAACTGTTTGAGGAAAAGGTATGTAGGAAAGGCAGGATAAATGTTTGATTCTTTCCCTTTACTTAGCAAATTTCAAAGTGATAAGTTGATGTATTAATTTACTAGGGCCACCACAACAACTGCCACAGACTGGGTGACTTAAAAAACAGAAGTTAATTTTCTCACAGTTCTGGAGACTGGAAGTCTGAGATCAAGGTGTTATCAGGGTTGGTTTCTTCTGAGCCTCTCTCCTTGGTTGTAGGTGGCTGTCTTCTTGCCGCTTCTTCACATGGTCATCCCTCTGTGTGTGTCTATGTCCCAGTCTCCTCTTCTTATAAGGACACAAGTCATGTTGGATTAGGATCCACCCCAAAGACCTTGCTTTACCTTAGTCACCTCCTTAAATGCCCTGTCTCCAAATACAGTCATATTCTGAGATCCTGGGTGTTAAGATTTCAACTGATGGGACACAGTTCAGCCCATAACAGTTGATTCCCTACTATTCTCTAAAGGTGATCAATGAGAGTCACCCCCGCCCCACCTAGTATCATTATGAACTCATGGATGTAAGCATACTTGACATATTTTAATTGATTGTAGTTATTCTAATTGCTGCTGAAATTGTCCCTCCTTGACTAGTGGGAGACTCTTAAAGTTGACTCCTGAGTCCTTTAGACATAGCACAGTTGTCTTTGATAGATTTCTTGTTTTCTGACACAACAAAATATTCCAGGCTCATCTATATATTTCTTGCCTTAGACAGAGATTCAGTCTTTTCTACAAGCAGCTGTGTTCCTTATTTCATGGATCAGGGCCCACACTGTAGGTATGAGGGATGCTCAGTACTACTGGATTGGTTATGAAATGTTTATATTTGTAAAAGTAAAATGCCAAAATATTGATGGAAGGTGTTGAGATTACACAGCAACCACAAAACTCAAACTCCTAGAGAGGTGGGATACACTCCTTTACTCACAACAGATCTGCTTCACTCATTCACCTTTCATTGCTTCCTGTGTCCTTTAGCTTAACAATGAGTGATCCCTAAGGCAGGGCACCTGCAGTGTGTTGGGGACACAAAGATGAGTAAGGCATGGTTCCTCCTCGCAATTTATTTTCAATCTAATAGATGTGCCCACACGCCATTATTCTCTTTGGGTTGCTTCAGTAATATTCAATTACTTCAATAATAGGTCTAACATTGATCGGGCACTTCAAACGCTGGTTCTGTGAGTTGCTAACAGGTTTAAATGAATTAATCCATAAAAAGCACTCAGTCCAGCGCTTGGCTTATGGTAAGAGCTCAATAATGTCAGCCATTGCCAGTTAATTGCCTGTTTGCACTCAGATTCCTCCCTGCCCTTCTTTTGCTCTGCTCTGTATTTCAGGGTACGACATTTTCTCAGCTCTTTGACCTTTATCTCCTAGTGGGATTCAGTCATGAAAGGCCTTAGTAGAAAACTGGAAGATAGGATTTGAGGAGAGGCCAGAGTATTTCTCCTCCTCTTTGCATGTGGTGGTATTTCCTCCATGGTTCCAGCCCAGATCCTGCTGTGGTTTCAGTCCCTGCAGGACAGCCTCCTACTGTCCCTTTGGCCCTAACTGTGACCCACTATTTCTAACCTCTGAGTTGCTTTATGTGCATCTATTTCGTGTCTGAGCTCTGTTGTCTCCTGAATCATTTAATTTCCTGTATTAAATTCCTGCTGATTGAAAGACCTAGAGTGATTCGTGTTTCCTGAAAGAGTTAACTGCTAATGTTAATATTAGTAACACACTTAGCTGTATAATCACTCTATCAGGTGAATACTATATTATGCTCATCATACAGGTGAGGAAACTGAGGCAGAGGGAGGTTAAGTCACTTGTCCCCAGCCACGTACTTAGTAAGTGATGGAGCCGGTATTATGAACCCAGAAGTATGTCTTCAGTCTCATTCTTGATGTGCACAATTAGGTAAGACAGCAACCTCCTCACTCACTGTGCTTTAAGAACCCCCTTCTCATGCTTTCTAGCCTGTCCCTAAGCTGAGGAGGCGTGCCTCTTGATATCATGGGGTTATTTCTCTTCAGGGAGTCTTTCTAGGCCATTTTCTCATGAAGCCCTTCTTCCTGAGAACTCATGAATGAATAAAATGTTGTGGTTCTTTCCTGCATCGTTCTATTTTAGTGATTTATTGATAATTTAGAAGACTTTGCTGTCTAATGTAAGGCATGTAATGGACGACTGAGTAAACACAGGGTTTGTGGTCATGTCTATAAAACGGAGTATCAGCCCTCAGGAGGCCTGTGACTCCACATGTAATTGTTTCCCCCATGGCACCTAGAATCAAACGGCAATATCTGTTTCTAAAAAGCCATCCTTAGTAGTCCCAGGAATGCCCCTGTTACACAAAAGACACCCAAAATTTAGAACAGCTGTCTTTGAGTGGGATGAAAAGTGAGAGAAAGCTTTACAAAGTGGAAAATTACTATTGTTCCCTAGAGCCCAGTATGAGAAATGGAACATCAGATTAATCTCACAGATGAAATAAAAAGTATTAAAAATCCCTATCATCCCAGAAAGGTATTAAACATGGACACTGATGAAAGATTACTTTGTATCAGAGAACTCGGGCTTTTTCCCTACAACTGATATCATTGTTATTACTGAGAAGGTATTTTACCAGTTTAATCATGAATGGACTGTCAGATTTTGTCAATTAGGTGGGGACTAAATTTGGAGAGAACTGATCACTTGGGGCTTCACGAGAGTCTATGTCACCTTGGTGAGTCTGGTTGAGCCGCTTATGTAACAGGGTTGCTGTATTTGTGAATTCCACCTTCCTAGGCTCCAGCCACGAAAATCATTTCTCTTCACTGATTTGAAGATTGGTTACATCCTCCCCAGTCTGGTGTTTTTACTGTAAACAATACTGGAATGAGAGTCTTTAATGAGGACTTTTGAAATGGGATCCAGTTTCAGCGGGATGCTAGAGAGGGTCAGGAGAAAGACATGCCATCCCCTTCATCACACACCCCTGCTCCCTGCCCCAGGAAACTAGTGAGTCCTTTCTTTATGGTCTTTTCCTGTTTCTCAAAGCATCCTCTGTTCCCAATGACACCAAAGCTCAAGGCCACACCTAAGTAGTAAATTTAGAGAAACCATTCTGCAGCTTTAATTCCTTAGCTTTTTTTTTTTTTTTTTGTTCCTGACCATTATTCATGATTGCAAGACACTGTAGTCAATTAATTTTCACTTAATCCAGAAGAGCTCACCTGATAAGTCTGTTGGAGCCTTTTCTATGGTAATTTCAAAGGTCCAAAGTCAGTTGAATCACAAGATGAGTCTCATTAAATCCCGAACTCACTAAATGAGAATCATGGGGACAGGCATGGTGTACCAGCCTCTGCTTGAAGGAGGCATTTGAGGCTGGCTCATGGCGCTGATGACCTTTCAGAGTCTCTGCCGTCATCAGTAATGCAAAGAGCAGCCCTCATAGCTTAGAGCAGGCCGGAACACATCACTCCTAAGGACCAGGTACATCCCTACTGCTGTTCCAGAGAATAAATATGGAGAAGAGGGTGGCCAGCATGCATCCAGAGAGCAGGCTGCAGCCAGCACCTTGGCTAAGGGCCTGGGCTGACCCTGACAATAGCTAATTAGTGAGGAACATAAAGAAGATATCAGCCTATTTGCACATGTCATCATATCAGTTTTTAGCATGAGGCAGAGAGCTTTCCCAGTTTATAACCATCCAACTCAGAAGAGTAGAGTCTCCAGGCACTACTTCTTCCAGTCCCATCATACCCATGAACAGTTCTTGAGGCCATTGTGGGGTGGGGATAAAATTTTGCTGTAATAGTCAGTGATTGCTAATAACTGTAAGTCTCCTCCTTTCAAAAGGCTGATTCAGAATGAACTAGAATCTTCTAGTCCCAGACCCAAACACTCAGGATATGGGTTGTGATTGGCTCAACATGAGTCACATATCATAGTTGGTCCAATCAACTTTGGGTAGGGTAGCAGAGGGCCTCATAAAACTCACACGGCTACCTGGGCCCACCCCTGTAGGTGAGGGGCAAAATAGGATCCTTGTGAACTTAGCAGAATGTGCAACATGTATGCAAGATATCTTGCAAAGAAAGAATGGGTAACGATTTTTGTTCTTCTGAAAATAGAATGCCACTGCTCTAACACTACCCTCATTCTTTATTAAATAAATTCTGCACTTTCTGATTTAATTGTACTTTCAGAATTCAGAGCATATACTGTTAAATGGACACAGTGCTAAGGACTCCAGGTCCTAGTTTTTGAATTTTGCAACATGTTTGCACATTCCTCTAGGCTCAATCTTAGCTAGGTCCACCCACATGTTAGCCACCTTAGATGAATTTGCCAACTATCATGCTTAGGTGCCAACATGTGCTGGACATTTTCAATCTCTCATCCTTTGTCATTGCTGTTTTCTCAGCCTGGAATAGTCTTAAATAATCCAGCTATTGAAATCCTATTCATTATCCCTCAAGGCACAATTCAAATGCCAATTTCTCTCTGAAGTCTCCCTTCATCCTCCTAAGCTTAAACTTGCCAGATTTAGCAAATAAAAATATAGGATACCAGTTAAACTTGTTAAAAATATTTCTCAAGTATTTCATAGAACATACATACACTAAAATTTTATTTGCTGTTTATCTGAAAATAAAATTGAACTGGGTATTTTTTATTTTTATCTGGTAACTCTGCTTCAGTTGGATTTAGGTACAATCTCTTCTCACTTCCAGTATTTAACCTACACTCTTTTTTCATATTTTTTTTATTCTGTTGTGGTTTAATTGGTTGTTCCTGTTTTCTTCTTTCTCACTAAATTATAAGATACTTGAAGGCAATATTCTTACTTGTTTCTAAAGACTTTTTTAAAAGAGAAGTTTTAGGTTTACAATAAAATCAAGTGGAAGGTAGAGAGATTTCCCATATAACTCCCTCCCCAACCCTATGCATAGCTTCCCCAATGTCAACATCACTCATCAGATTGGTGTATATATATATATATATATATATATATACACACACAAATATATATATATATATATATTTTTTTTTTTTTTTAAACAAAAGATGAACCTACATTGACACATCATAACACCCAAAGCCTACAGTTTACCTTAGGGTTTACTAGTGATGTTGTATACTCTATGACCTTGGACAAATGTATCATAATTATCTATCATCATAAAATCCTAGAGTATTTTTTACTTGCCCTAGAAATCCTCTGTTCTCTGCCTACTTCTCACGATCCTCCCAGAAGCACTCATCTTTTTTATCATTTCCACAGTTTTACCTTTTCTGGAATGGCATATAGTTGGAATCATACCATATATAGCCTTCTCCAGTTGGCTTTTGCTTAGTTAATATGCATTTAAATATCCTCCATATGTTTTTGTGGCTGGATAGCTCATTTGTTTTTAGTAGTGAAAAACATTCCATTGTTTGGATATACCACAGTTTATTTATCTGTTCACCTACTGAAGGACATTTTGGTTGCTCCCACGTTTTAGCCAAAACTTAGGCACAGAGCCACATCTTGCAGCAAGGGAAGCTGGTGGATGTAGTCTTTAGGTGGATGTCCACATGCCCAGCAAAAAGTTCAAGGGTTCTTTCCTGGACGGGAGAGATGGGGAATGGGTTTTGGGTACATCCAACAGTCTCTGTGATAATCATCAGAATTAAGGAGGCAGAGGAGATGTTAGTGTATAAGAATATGAATGCAGAGAACTGGAGAGACAGAGGGGTGAGAACATAGAGAAAGTAAGGGAAGTCACAGGTGAATGGCTAGATCAAAGGCTGTGCTGGATTTTCACATCTTCCTGAGCTCTATTGTGAAGGTGGGTGTAGTGGACATTTGGCCACCAATATCTTAAACAGCCTTCCAATGCTTGAGACATTCTCTATTTAATGAATCAACTTCCCCATCTCCATCTTCGGTAGAAGCCAGAAACTTGTTTTTGCAGCCTCCTTGATAGCCAAGATACAGTCCATGGGATGCGCCTGCTCTAAATAGTAAATCGGAAACTAGTGAAGCAGAAAAGCAGTTTCTGGTAGAATCCATCCTGTTGAGGATTCTGGTAAATGCCTCCATTTACAAGAGGCTGTAGGGACGGAGGTTCCAGGAGAGCATCTAGTACCCACTGCTGGTGGTATAAACTGAAGGGGCTGTGCCTATGGGTGGCACAGTGGGAGTATGGTAGATGAGAAAATTGTCTCTATTCTTCATTCCCTCTCTATAATAGAATCCATGCCTTTGGACATGTGCTTTGCAGTGCCTCCCATGAGTGTAGACAAAGTCTACATTCCAGACCCATTCACCTTGAGCTTGGCTATATGACTATTTTGAGCCATGGAAACTGGATGGAAGGGACGATGTCTTAATTCTTAGCCTGAGAGTTTTAGAAGCATAGTGAGTTTCCACTAAGCCACTGGAGTTTTCACCCTCACTGTGAAGAAATCATGCTTCATGTAGCCATTGTCCCTTCAGCCTGGATCCTAGAATGAAGATACTTAAAATAGACCTGATCTTGACCTAAAATCTGGGCCCAAACCCCAATTCAGCTCATCTGAACCCAGCCAAGATGAGCCAAACCACAACTGACCCAGGAAGATAAAATAAAACGCATGTTGTTGCAATTGGAGATTAATTTGCTATGTGGCATTATCATAGAAGAAACCTGACTAATACAAAGCTCTTACTGCAGTGCTTCCAAAGTTTGATTTGAACAGGGCTGGTATTCAGCGACTGTGTTCCAGAACAGCTGTAGAGGTTATTTACCATGCTCTGCTATTCTGATTAGTTGGAGTCTATGTCTAACTGTTCTCATATATTTGACAGTCATCCCTAGGTTTGTTTGTCCCAGCTATGTGGCTACTAAGCTTGGTTCTTTAGACTTTCTGGAGATTCTATGATGTAGCTAATGTCCTTGAATAAATTAATTTATCCATATAATGAAAGGAGTAAGTATGCATTGATTTGCAACTTAAAACCTTGACTAAAAGAGACAAGAGTGTCAAAGTCAAGGCCATTGATGGAGGTCTCTCACCTCCCTCGGTGACCACAGTACATTTTCAAATTTGCTTCATGAAAGGGTTTCAGCACTTTCTATCTTTGGATTTTGGGTAAAAATGTCAACAACCTAAGAACTCCTGATTTTGCAAACTTGGCACCAGTACTTAAGACTCTTCTCATTGGTGCCCCTGGGGCAGATTTCTTTTTCAGTCCGGTGGAAAGAAGACTTGGCCCTGACCCAAGAGACCAAGGCTCCCGTCTCAGCTGTGCCAGCAGTCTGTGTGACCTTGAGAAAGTGACTTTGCTTTTTTGGGTCTTAGTTTTACTGGATGCAGAATCCCAAGACAGTTAACATCTGCTTTCCTTTTTATGATGGTGGCCCGGGAATAAAGAAGTGATGGGAATGTGTTATGGAAAGTCACAGGATCTAAATATATATACAGTGTATGGCATGCACTTCTGTTTAACATGATAGTCTGACACTAACTATGCACGAATGTATATGTAAGCATACTTAAATAACAGTCTGGAAGGAGACATGCACGTATACTAGTTCTGGTTTCCTCAGGATGCCGAGATTATGGGTGATTTAAATATTCCATTTTAAATGCTTCTGAATTTTCCACATTTTCTATAATGAGCATTTATTACTTTTGTAATGAGGAGATTGTTTTTTAAAAGGAAAGGAAGGCACTCCCAATCTCCCAGTTCCTCCCGCCTCCCCTCCTTTCCCCCTCGGTATCCATACATTTGCTCTCTGCATCTGTGTGTCTGTTTCTGTATGGCTGATTCATTTTTCTGTACAGTAGAATCTAACCCAACTTTGTAAAGCAACTATACTCCAATAAAAATTAATTTTGAAAAAGAAAAGGATGGCACTAATATACTATATTAACGTAGAGCATTTATTATAATTTCTCTTGAAAGCACTTTGACTCAGAGCAGGACCTTTGTTCAAGTAAAAGTAAACACAAGGAAAGGCAGGGGAAATGGAAAGAGAGAACAAGGAATGGTAGCAGGGAGGGGCCCCCGTTACAGTCAGGCCCCTTTGCAGGAAGGGAGATGAGGAGAGGGAATAAGAATACCCCTTGTAAACCCAGGGACCACTCCCCCACCCCCCACCCCCGCCCCATAATATGGCACTTTGAGTCATGGAATCATTCATCAACAAAGCCATGACCGTTCATCAGTCAAGCCATGACCATCAAATGCACAGGAAGTCGAGTAGAAACCTGACCGCCGAGCATTAAGCTATAGGTGACTGTTATCCCTGTCTCTGAGCACAGGGCGATAAAGGATCAGGTTACACACATCCTCAGGAAATCCCCAGGAAGTAATCTGGGCACGTGACCCTGGTGAAGAGGGGCCAAAAACTTTCTCTGGGTCCCGGGTTTTTTGAGATGCCTGAAGCAACCATCTCCAAAAACGTTTCCTGTTGTAAATGTAATGGAGAGGAGGGGAACTGAAGCTACAGGCTGAGAGTGGGCAGAGGCTGCAGAGTTCAGTTGCCACCATATCCTAACTTTTTCTTCACAACTTTGGCCCTACCAAAACAATGAGAGAGGAAAATCGGTTATGATTGCATTGCTTCTAAAGCCTAAAGACAGCACTCTCCTCCCTTCCCTCAATGCGTTCTTCCTGAAAAGTGGCCAGATTCATTCACAAATGGAGCACATCATATGTTCCAGGCACAGGGCAAGGCTAGGGGTGCAAGGCATGTGCCAAGATTACAGTCTGGTGAGGGAGATAAACAGACATGCAGGTTTCAGTACCGACTGGTGGGTTCACCACGAAAGACAGTTAATAATAATAATTGCTGGGACTTCCCTGGTGGTCCTGTGGTTAAGAATCTACCTGCCAGTGCAGAGGACACAGGTTTGATCCTTGGTCCTGGAAGATTCCACATGCCGCAGGGCAACTATGTTCATGCCCCACAACTACTGAGCCTGTGCTTAGAGCCTGTGAGCCACAACTACTGAAGCCCATGCACCCTAGAGCTGGTGCTCTGCAACAAGAGAAGACACCGCAATGAGAAAGTCCACACACGGTAAGCAAGAGGAGCTCCAGCCCGCTACAACCAGAGAAAGCCTCAGTGCAGCAACCAAGATTCAGCACAGCCCAAAAAGTAAAGCCAAAAAGCAATAATTATAATAAGGATAATTGCTAATATTTATTGAGGGCTCAGTATACACAAGTTATGTGCTAGACACTTTACATGGTTTATCTCATTTAAGCTTCACATCAATACATGAAGTAGGTGTTATCATCAACCCCATTTACCAGAGGGGAAAACCACAGCTTAGGGCATTTAAGTAACTGGCTGAGGTCACAGAGTTTTCTAGCAGAGGAGCAAATCTCTGAATTTAATTTGCCTAACTCCAAATCCACTTGCTTAATCCCTCTGCTCTACAGCACAGAGAGGAAAGACAGAGGAAGAACAGTCTAATCAGCATGGGGAGGCTCAGAGAAAGCTTCATGGAAGGGGTGACTCTTGAATTGGGTCTTAAAAGAGGAGCAGGAGTTTGTTTGAGGACAAGGAGGCAAGAAGGACATGCCAGGCGGCGGGGGCGGCGGCGGGGGAGGGCAGAATATTGAGGCAAGGGGTAGAGAAGCAACTTGGCTTCTTCTGAAAATACCAAATATTCTGGTGCAACTGGAAGGTAGGGGGCCAGCGAAGGTAGGCTGTGAAGGATGAGGAGCCTGTTGAGGCCCTTGGCTCAGCTGCTCCCTGTAGCTGGTGGCTTCTCTGTGGAATCTTTACCAACACGTGGTGCCGCCAGCAAGCAGGGTGTGAGCCAGCAGTGGCCTCAAAGGGCCTGGGACTCCCAGCCCAGCAGAGCTCCTTCCCAAGGAGCTGAGTTGGGTATTTTCCGAGATGTTCCCTGGTGGACCTGAAGGCAGCCTGACTGCATGCCAGATACAGCAGTGGTGTTGGAATGTGACAGGCAGAGTTTTGGCAAGGAGAGATGGGACAAGTCTTTCACCTGGCTGCAGGCTTTGCCTACAGAATGGTAGACCTGAAGCCCAGCTCCTCCGCTTACCTACTCAGTGACCCTGAGCAAGTCACTTACCAGCTCTGCCCCTCCTGTGGGCATCATCACACTGATTTCTTAGGCTATTTGTGAAGATTAAATGAAGCGATTCACATCAAGTAATTTGCATGATGCCTTGTACAAATTAAACACTCAGTTTATCGTGGTCTTTTTGTAAGCAGTCATGGTTACTCATTCAACACTCACTCAGCAGAGATTTTTGAGTGTTTTTTCAGGCCTTGAACAAGGAACACAAAGTCCTTGTCTTCCTGGAGCTTATGTTCTAGGAAGGGAGTCAGACAATAAGCAATTAATACATATAAAAATTTCAGATACTGATGAGTGCTATGCAGATAGTAAAAGGGTGAAGAGTGAAATGTGTATATGTGTACGTGTGTGTGTACATGTGAGCTTTAGATAAGATAATTGGCTACAGTTTCCTTGAGGAGGTGACATTTGAGCAAAGTCCTGAATCAGAGAAGTTTTTCTCATAAAAATGTAGAGTAAAAATGATTTCAGTGGAGAACACAGCAAATGTAAAGGCCCAGCGGCAGGAAAGAACTTGACATATTCAAGGAATTATAAGAAAGTCAATGGCCTGGAAGGGAGAAGAGTCATAGAAGATGAAGGGGTAATAGTAATAATAACAATAACAACAACAATAATAATTTGTATGAAATATTTGCTTAGGGTTAGATGATTCACACTCATTTTCACAACTGCTCTATGAAAAAGGGACTATTAGAGCTCCCATTTTTAAACTGGGAAATTAAGGCTCAACAAAGCAAAGAAACTTGCCCAAGATCACACAGCCCTCATAGGACTAGAGAGGATTTGTAGTCTCATTTGTTGGGATTTGAGCCCAACAGATGACTCCAGAATCTATTCACTGCCTGATTCCACCTCCACGGGAAGGCCTCCACTGTGTACCCAGCTCTGTGTGTGGCAGATGGGTGTGCAAGCGTGTGTGTGCCTGTGACTGCATGCATGCCTACATGTGGGGTTAGAGGAGGACAACGCAAATTATAGATATGTCTGAGCTCTGAGTTGTGGAGGCAAAAATAACACACAAGCACGTGTTATTTCTTTAAGACAAAGTACTGTTAAGTGACAAATTGCCCCAAGCACCTTAGGAACTCTCTAGGGAAGGGGGAATGGATAAAGGGAGCAGAGGGAAGCAGTACAGTTTAGTGGTAAAAAAAAACAACTCCAGACTTGATGCCCAGGGCTCAAGTCTCACCTGCTCCACCTGTCAACTTACCTCTCTGTGCCAGTTTCCTCCTCTATAAATTGGGGATAATAACAATATCTATCTCATAGAATTGTTGTATTAAATGAATTAATCTCTATAAAGTACTTAAAATAGTGTCAAGCAGAGAGTGTTTGCCATTATTAAGTTTTGTGGTTTTCTTGCTATTTGGGTCTAGATTTTTTATTTTTATTGACTTCACCAGTAAAACATACATTTTCATTAATAACCTCTTTATAATTTATTAATTTATTTCCACTACCTCCCAGTTCAGCAATTTCAATACAGATGATCTATCTCCCCCTCCCACCACCTGACACCTTGGTGTTTCAGTCATTTGAACTTCTTTCCTCCAATGATCTTCTCCTCCACCCTCTCTCAGTCACTCTCTCTCGTAGCCACATCCTATAGCTCCACTCCACCTTTCATCCTGATTTCTGTGTCTCCTCTCTAACGGCTATGGTCTTTCTCTAAAGTTCCCCAACTCCAGCAATCTTTTGTCCCCACTGGGGCCTCCAGTTTATTGACCTACCATGTCACTATCCATGGTCAATCGTTGTAGTATTATATATTATAGTATGTCGTGTTGTGTGTGCGTGCGTGTGTGCTGCATGCACAGTCATGTCCCCCTCTTTGTGACCCTGCGGACTGTAAACCGCCAGGCTCCTCTGTCCATGGGATTTCCCAGGCAAGAATATTGGAGTGGGTTGCCATTTCCTCCTCCAGGGGATCTTCCCTACCCAGGGATAGAACCACATCTCCTAAAAGTCTCGTGCATTGCAGGTGGATTCTTTACTGCTGAGACACTGGGGAATCTCCAGATATCATGTATTTTGTACATACCTTATGTATAGTATATACACATACCTATGCTATTATATATACTACAACTATACTATGTGTACTAAAATATATACAATATAGTATATATATATATATATATATATATCCCTTGCCCCCGTTAGCTTAGTCATCCTTTCTTGGCAGAAGGAAACCCCAGTTAAATCCAGCACCACTGACTCTGTGTCCAAACCCATGCAGCTAAACGTGGATGGAGAAAAATACACAGACTTATTGCTGGTTTCACTTTAAATTCATGACCACAAACTTCACATGATATTTCTCTAGTGAATTCACTCTCTCACCATGTAGACGAAGTTTGGCTTCTGTTTAAAGTCAGTGCTTCCTCCTGTACACAAGATCTCATCCCCCTACCAAAGGGCATCACTTGAGCAGTTCTCTCCTCTCTCTCCCGGACTTTTCCCTCTACAAGATCATTTACAACAGCACACAATCTATTTTCTTTCTTTCATCTTAAGAAACCTTTATCTAGCTCCACTCCATTAGATCTCTGTTGCTGCTTAACAAATGACACCTCAAACGTAGCAGCTTAAGACAACAAACACTTATTATCTCAAAGTTCTTTTGGGCTGGGAATCCAAGCATGGCTTAGTTGGATGTCTCTGGCTCAAGGTCTCCTTCAAGGCTGAAATCAAGATGTCCTTGGGGGCTGTAGTCATTTCAAGGCTCAAGGGGGGAATGACCCCCTTCCAAGCTCACACACTTGGCTGTTGGCAGGCCTCGGGTACTTCCTGACTCTTGGCTGGACACATTAGTTCCTTATCACGTGGGCCTCTCCATATGGGCAGCTCACAGCATGGCAGTTTGCTTCCCTCAGAGTCCGCAGACCCAGAGACAAGCCTTTTATAACCTAACATTGGAAGTAACTTCCTATGACTTCATCCTCATTCTATTTGTTAGAAGGGAGTCAATAAGTCAGCCTGGAGGAAATAGTGCCCTGGGAATGTAAAACGATGCAGTCATTTTGGAAAACAGAATGGTAGTTCCTCAAAAAATGAAAAATAAAATTACCTTATGATCCAGTAATTTTATTTCTGGGTATGTACATGAAAGAATTGAAAGTAGGGACTCAAACACATGTTTATACACTCATGTTCAAAGAGCATTGTTCACAATAGCCAAAAGGGGGAACAACCCAAATATCCATTAACAAGTGAATGGGTGAACAAAATGTGGTATACACATGCAACAGAACATTATTCAGCTCTAAAAAGAATGAAATTCTGAGGTATGTTAGAACATGGATAAACCTTCAAGACATCATGCCAAGTAAAATAAGCCAGTCACAGAGGACAAATACTGTATGAATCTGTTTACATAAGGTATCAGGAATGGTCAAATTTATAGGGCCAGAAAGAAAATAGAGCAGTGACTACCAGGGGCTGGAGCAGAGGCGGGGAATGGGGAGCTGGTGTTTAGTGGGTGCAGTTTCAGTTTGGGATGACGAGAAAGTTCTGGAGATGGATGGTGCTGCTAGTTGCATGGCAATATGAATACACCTAAGGCCACTCAACAGTACACTTAGAAGTGGTTAAAATGGTGAATTTTAAAAGTGTATTTTACCACATTTTTTTAAACTGGTAGGCAAAAAAGGCCTACCTGCCCACACTCAAGAGAGGAAATGAATATGTGAACACTAGATCATGAACACCAGAAAACAGAAGCAGATGGACAGAATATCTGTATTATTCACATTTCATGGGAAATCTATTAGGCAAAAGGTGCTCCTTTAGGTAGGGCATTAATACAGGCATAAGGCATAAAACTGGCCTCTTCTGGCCACAGTTTTGTGAGGTGGGGTTGTGGGAACCCAAAATCAATTATGAGGATCGCTTATATTGATCATACTCCATAGAATTTACCAAGGGCTCTCGAGTATGGTGGATGTTCTTAGTTCTAGATCAATGGGCTTTTAAGTGACAGTGGATGGGTTTTGGGTGGGTAAATCTGTGACTTTCCTGACCTGTATGCACAATGTAGGTGCCCTTGTATGAGGAGCAATAAAGCATCATCATTAAACTACTGAATTTGAGTCAGATGACCTGGGTTCACATTCTGGTCTTGCTGCTTACTGTGTGGCTTGAACAAGTTATTTAACCTCTCTGAGTTAGTAACAAATCACAGTTTGCTAAGATGATTAAATAAATGAAGCTTCTATAACATGGCTAGAACATAGTGAGTGTTTAACAAATGTTAGCTATTATTTCCACACATGCTAATATTTCTGGGAAGAGAGTATACAGATTTCAGAAATTCTGGAGGGATCCATGACTTCCAAAAACCTAAGAATCTTGGAAATGCAAGAACTATTCTCATCAGAAACCCATGAGGTAATGTACAGTCCCCACCCTGCTTCTCCACATTGAAAGAACTTGTCCGTGTGCTGTCTGTTCAATTACTATTGCTACTTTGTTGTTGTTGTTGTTGGGTCACTAAGTCATGTCTGCCTCTTTGTGACCCCAAGGACTATAGCCCGCAAGGCTCCTCTGTCTACGGAATTCTCCAGGCAAGAATACTGGAGTGGGTTGCCATTTCCTTCTCCAGGGGATGTTCCTGACCCAGGGATCAAACCACATCTCCTGCTTCTCCTGCACTAGCAGGCAGCTTCTTTAGTACTGAGCCACCAGAGAAGCCCACTATATACCTACTATCTTATCCCAGTCACTCACCATCTCACTCTTGGTCAGTTTCAACAGCCATTTCCCCCAGTCCCTCACTCCTACCATCTCTACATCCCTTTGTCTCCCATTGTTTCCTTTTTCAGTCATCTAGAATTGTTAACTTGTCTATTGGTTGGTTTTTTTAAATCTTTCAAGTTCTAGCCAATCTCTCCCCTACTGAAAATTCTTCAGTGACTCATGACAACTTTTAGAATAAAGTCCCAACTCCTTTGCATGACATAGTCGTGACCCAGCCTCACCCACCTCTCCTGGCTGATGGGGGACCCTCCCAGCTTCCTACACTTTGCCAGAGCCATCCTAGCCCGACTCCTCTCCATCCTTCATGCCTTTGCAGATACTCTTCTCTATCTAGAATGCCCTTGTCTCTCTAGCAGCAGGGCTCAAGGTCAAAGCATTACTTATATCATCTGCTAGTCAGACTTTTGTGCTTTCTCTATACTCCTGGTGAATTTTAGAACAACTTTTCTATTGTTCTTTCTTTTTTTCTTTTTTTGGTTTCTCAATAATACTGTGAGCTCCTTAATGACAAGGATAGTTGCATATTTCAGCCTCAGTGCCAAGCTCAGTCTATAGAACTTAGTATATGCTCAATAAAGATATGTTAAATAAGAGAATGTAAATAAATGAAAGAATGAATAAAGTTTAATAACTTTCCCAGGTTCATATGTTAGTAAGTGGAATGGTTGAATCTAGAATTCAGTAAATTCAGACTCTTTTTGATAATAGGGGACAACAAAACCTCAAGTCAGCATAGCTCAGTTGCAAAGAACAACAGGCCCTATACTTGAAGTCCAAGGGGTGGGTTTCAGTCCAGGTATAGCTGGGCCCCAGGGGTCCAAAGACAGCATTTCTGTCCACCCCTCGGCTCTGTTTCAGCTCTTCAGTTTTCCCTGGGCTCTGTTCATTACAGATGGCCTCTTTCAGGAGCAGGATTAGTTCATCCTTAGAGCACCATGATTCTAGAAAAAATAAAACAAAACAAATCCCTCTCCTTACCATCACAGATTGAATTTCAGATTTTCCTCAGTTTACAGTGGGGTTACATCCTGATAAACCCATCATAAAAACTGCATGTGGAAAACATCGGTAGTTGAAAATATACTTAATACACCTCACCTACTGAATCATCACTCAGCCTAGACCATCTTACACATGCTCAAAACACTTATACTGGCCTACAATTGGGCATAATCATCTAACACAAAGCCTATTTTATAATCAAGTGTCGAATATCTTATGTAATTTATTGAATACTGTACTGAAAGTGAAAACCAGAATGGTTGTCTGTGTGCAGGATGGTTATAAGTGTATCTGGTTGTTTACCCTCATGGTCACGTGCTGGCTGGGAGCTGCAGCTCAATGCCAGTGCCCAGCATCACCGGAGAGTATTGGACTACGTATCACTAGCCTAGGAAAAGATCAAATCCAAAATGTGAAGTATGGTTTCTACTGAGTGTGTATCACTTTAGCACCATTATAACGTTGAAAAATTATTAAGTCCAATCACCATAAGTTGGGAATTGTCTGTAATTGGAGGGGCTCTACTTGGGTCTGTGTCCCCCCCACCCCCATCTCATGACACGAATCATTGTCAGGAGAAGATGGGGTGTCATGATTGGATAAGCCTGAATCACAAGTCCTCCCGTGGGGCCTCTGTTTGATGGGGTGCTCTGTGTAGATGGTATGAGTGGTTACCTAGGGGCAATCCTGAGCCTCATCCTGATCCCTGCTGTCCATGACCATCTCATTCCCTGCCAGTGGCCCCTCACCTTGTGGGATATCCTTTTTCTTGGCTCTGTTGGACAGCCCACATCTCCTCTTCCTTCCTCTAACCTCTGCTGTCTGACAGGGAGCCCTGGGTATCTCTGATTCCCTCTTTGCCACTCAGATGGCTGCAGGAAACTGGGCTGGGGTGGAGGATGCCCCATTTTTATCACGTGCTCACTATCCATGGCCCCCTCTCTGAGCCATCACAGGCAACTCCAGAAAGCCTCTTGCCTTCAAAAATGTCCAGGCAAGACACTCTTGGGTACATGCCAGCCCCCCATACAGAGCTGCCACTAAATACACACTCTACCTAATGCAGATTGTAAAAGGGCACCCCATCTGAGTGGAGAAGTTTACCAAAAAGTTTCCCTTTTCCATTGCTCCTCAGCCCCTATTCATTCCTTCAGTTAGGTGACATAACGCAGGGCAAATATGCACAATCCTATACGTGACCCTCCCAAATTCTAGGGGACACACACCAGGTCCTCAGAAGAATCCCCTTACCTTGATGGCAGCCCAGGGGTTACCTACTAACTGCAGTTCCTCAAGTATCCAGAGAGGGAGCCAGTCTCCACTTCTCACACGCACCTCCTGCTCAGTGATTTTCTTGGCACTTCACTTTCCCTCAATTTGCTAGCGCAGTGGTTCTTATAGTGTGGTCTGTGGACCCCTGGGGGTCTTCAAGAAATTTTCAAGGCATCTACAAGGTCAAAATTGTTTTAATAATAAAATATTATCGCCTTTTCACTCTGTTGATATTTGCATTTGTTGGTACAAAAATAATTGGTATGTAGAACTGCTGGTCCTTGAGCTCAAAGTAGGGCAGTGGCACCTGAATGTTCTAGTTGGTGCTGGATTCACTAGGCACTCAGCAGTAGAAAAAATTCCAGTGTCACTTAAGAATGTCTTGATGAAGCAGTAAAAATGATTACATTTCACCTCAGCCCTTGAGTATATGTCTTTATAATAATATTCTGTGTGGGAGAATGGGAAGTACATGAAAAGCATTTCAGCTACATGCTGAAGTATTATGGTTGTCTTAAGAAATAAACACTTGCAGCTGAGTTGTGGACTGAACTAGCCTCTTCATTCATGGAACACCAGTTTTTACTTGAAAGAAAGACTGATGTATAAATTATTGCTATCCTGACTTGGGTAGCTGGAGGCTATTTTCCTGAAAAGGAAACTGACCTTGTCAGTTCCAGAAAAAAAATAGTTGACAGTATTTGTCACCAGTGATGAAAGTTGAGTTTTCAAGCAGTAATTGGAATTTTCCAAAACTTGTACCTGAAACCATTAACTTGATAGCTTCCTGGACTTAGATTTTTCTGATGTCACTGTGGGTAAAGATAATTAATGTGATTTCTGACTAGTAAATATCATGTTCTTATTTGAGAGATCTACATAACTCAGTGAACTAAAATTTTCAAATGACCAATCAGTGAATGATGTTACAAAAATTGGTAAAAGATCCATTCCTAGTAGAAGATAGACCAATGGATTAAAACAATTTTTAATTGAGATATAATGACATGTAATATTATATTAGTTTCAGATGTACAACAAAACGATTTGATATATGTACTTATTGCAAAAGTGTCATTATAATATGTCTAGTTAACATCCATCACCACATGTAGTTTCAAAATTCTTTTGAATTTTGAAGGTTACTCTTAACAAATATATATTTGCTAAATGATTACCACAATGTTTAGCTAACATCCAGACCACACATGGTTGCAATTTTTTTCTTGTGATCAGAACTTTTAAGATCTATTCTCTTAGCAACTTTCAAATATTCAGTGTTTGCTAACTATAGTCACCATGCTGTACATTTACATCCCTAGGGCTTGTCTTAAAACTGGGAATGTATATCTTTTGACCAAATTTATCCATTTCACTCACTGGGCTTTAATATAACAAAGTACAAACAAAGATTGAAATGGTTTCAGATTCCACTTAAGAAATTATACTTGTTGAGTTTTGGTGTAATAGCAAAGCAGAATATCCACAGTTATACAAAATGAAATATTACTCTTTTCCAATTGCATATTTTCTTCATATTTTTCAATCAAAGAAACATAGTACAACAGATTGAATGGAAAACAATTATTTTTTAATAAAATGTTATTGATGTTAACAGGTAATAGGTGTATTATTTTTTAAATGAGTTGTAAGTATATAATTAAAAATTTTCTAGTTTTAACTTCTAATTCTCTGAGTATTCATAGATAGAACTCACATAAATAAAAGCTCCTTAGGGTCATCAATAATTTTTAAGAGTGTAAAGGAGTCTTGAATCTAAAAAATTTGATAAGTGCTATGTTAGGAAATGAGGAAGCATCCCTCCTACCCACTATAGAAGAAAAACTCTCTGACCTCAAATGCAGTAGGACCCACTAGGCCTGTGACTAAATACCCAGACCTCCACAACTCCTCTCATCCTGATATAGAACATGTCCTTCTGCTGCTCTTCTGAAGTCCTGGGTGGATAACTGGCACAGTTATTTATGGCTCTATTAGAAGGCTAGTTGCATGGAATCTCTGTTCAGTCTTAGTTATCAATTCCAGGAACTAAGATACTTTCCCCTTAATATCTTATTAAATAAGCTTTTTAAAGGGATATCGTGAGTACAAATTTTCCATTTTATTTATTTTTACTTTTTATTTTATTTTTAAATTGAAGTATATACAGTTCAGTTCAGCCGCTCAGTCATGTCTGACTCTTTGTGACCACATGAACCGCAGCATGCCAGGCCTCCCTGTCCATCACCAACTCCTGGAGTCCACCCAAACCCATGTCCATTGAGTCGGTGATACCATCCAACCATCTCATCCTCTGTCATCCCCTTCTCCTCCCGCCTTCAATCTTTCCCAGCATCAGGGTCTTTTCCAGTGAGTCAGCTCTTCGCATCAGGTGGTCAAAGTATTGGAGTTTCAGCTTCAACATCAGTCCTTGTGGTAAATCAACTTGTTAATTCCAGGTACAGAGCAAAGTGATTGAGTTATACATACATTTTTTTTTCAGATTCTTTTCTCTTATAGGTTATTACTTGAGTATAGTTTCTTGTGCTATACAGTAGGTCTTTGTTGGTTACCTATTTAAAAAAATAGTAGTGTCTATATGTTAATCCCAAAATAATCTTTAATAACTGGACAGTATTTATTTTTCTTTCTCTAAGGGATAACAGTTATTCTACTGTAGTGTAGGTTCACTCTCATTGAAAAATATCCATTACCATTTGGTATGACAATGAAGAGAAATCAGAAGATAGGGTAGTGTTTTGAAAAGAACATTGGCTTTAATTTAGCATCCTATCTTCACCATTTACAGAGAAACTGTCTCAAAGTACTCAATCTTTCTAACTTTATCTTCTTATCTGTAAACTAGTATAAAAATACCTAACTTTCAGGTTGCTTAGAGATAATGCATACAGATCATCTGGAAAAGGAAACGGCAGTCCACTCAAGTATTCTTCCCTGGGAAATCCCACGGACAGAGGAGCCTGGTGGACTACAGCTCATGGGGTTGAAAAAGTTGGACACAACTTAGTGACTAAACCATCACCACCACCATATAAGATCATTGGACACATAATAGCCTATCAAATGAACTATCATCATCATTATCCTGGTACATGAGTTGGGAAAGAGTTTCTGTTGGAATTCTCTGAGACAAGTGCCATAAATCCTTTTTGATGCCCTTGCTAAGTTCTTGGTTACTTTCTGATCAGAAACTCAAGAGTTTATCTCTGAATACTGGGGAACAGCAGATTGACTGGATAAGATGAATATAGCCACCTTCATCCACATTCTGTCTTGACAAACAGGAATTGTTTCACCTTAACTGAAGGGTTATTCTCCCCAGGAGGCTTCTTACCTCCAATGTCCCTCAAAGCAAACACCGTTCTCTGGGCTTCTCCCAAATTCTAGGCTTCAGTGCAGGCTGTGCTTAGTCATTCAGTCGTGTCCAACTCTTGGCAACCCCCATGGACTGTACCCTCTAGGCTCTTCTGTTGTCCGTGGGGATTCTCCAGGCAAGAATACTGGAGTGGGTTGCCATGCCCTCCTCCAGGGAATCTTCCCAACCCAGGGATGAAACCCAGGTCTCCCGCAGTGTGAGCAGATTCTTTACCATCTGAGCCACTAGGGAAGCCCCTCAGTGCAGGCTAGAATGAGCCAAAAAACAACCAATGAGTATCACTTTTGGCTGATAGTGGAAAAAATAAACAGCTGGGTGAATTTTTATGGGGTAAGATTAGCTAAATAATGAGTTATGTGATGCTGCAGAGAATCTTCCCTTGAGTACTTCTTTGTTTTCTTAGATAAGGACTCCAGGTGGGGATTTTTATGGAATGATGTGTGAAAATGGTATGCTTCCTCATGCTGGTAAAATGGAAGCCCTGGGTCTCTTTCAGATCCGAGAGAGGCAGATTAATGAGTTGGGGGGATGTGACTGCTGCCTCCCAGCAGCTGGCTCAATTACCTCTCCTGCTCACGCTGTGCTCTGAGCCTTGGAACACAAGTCTGATGGAGTTCTGACCTTGCTGGAGTACTTGTTCCCTCACTGAGGCTGCCTACTTTTAGCTTGAACATGTCCTTTACTTCTCATTAGACAGGTTTGGTGGAAACATGGGTGTGAGGGAATTATCCAGGGAGTTTTGTTTTAAAAAATAAGGAGGATGTTAATAAATGAGATGCTCTAGGAAGAAAAATTATATCTATTTGGGAAAAGGATCTTAGTACATTTCATTCTTATGAAGCTTTTTTGAGGGAGAAGTGACTTGTCCAAAGAGCTTGGTCAGTGATTATCTGTTTGCAAGTGACAGAAATCCACTCAGATTAACTCAAGTAAAACATGGCTTTAATGTAAGGTGTTAGGTACACCTCATGGATTCCAATTCCAGAAACAACTGAGAATTAAGAATTTTATAGTCCTATGGCTAAGTGTAAGTTTCTAAGTCAAGTTGCCTGACTTCAAATTCTAGATCTACTACTTACCTTGTATGGTTTTGGACAAACTATTTATCTTTCTATGCATCAGTTCTTTTCTCTGTAAAGTGAGGGAAAATAATTTAATAAATAAGAATTATATTTTAGAATTGGATGAGGTTAAAATGAGTAGATACCCATGAAGTGCATGGAACAGTGCCAGGCATGTACTAAGCCCTTAATAAGTGTTAGCTATGGAGGATTTCCATAATAGCTATCTTGTTTCAGACCAACTCTCCCACCAAAGACAGACAAGCTGGATGAAAATTTCAAAAGTCATTCCAAAGATATTGGAAAACTACTAAAGCAAGTCTTTTAAGAGACTAAGATCTCAGAAAAAAGGGAAACAAAGAACAATGAGCCCGACTTTCTGGGCTGCTTTTCCTGCAGGGCATTTGCTAGTTGACAAGCATTACCTAAGATACTGAGAACTGCAGAGAAAACCTGACAAGTGAAAAGCTGAGGGTCACTACCGGCAGTTTTAGCGGGGTAGAAGAGACAAAAACGGAATTTAGGGCCTACCAAAGGAAAGGCAACCTCATGTTTATCCTGTTCTTTCTAATTAGAACTCCCAAGGGTTGTAACCCAGAAATATGGATGAACTATAAATGCATCAACCTTCATAAAGACTGAAGCCTGGTTCTGAATCTGTTCACTCACTGATTTAATTAAGGTGGGCCAATCTTGCCAGAAGCAAAAATAATCCTCTCTGGAGGAAGATAACACCGTCCAGAACCTGGTATATCATGTCTTATAGCCAATCCAAAATCACCAGACTCACCTGGAAGCAAGAAAAAATGTCCAAAAACCATTAGAAAAGAAACTCAGACAACATCAAGAGACTAACAGGAAATAAAAATGTTGGCGTTAGTATAGGCACTAAAACAGCTGTCCTTAATACATTCAAGAAATTAGATGACGGAGAATTCCCTAGTAGTTACTGGGACTCCACACTTTCCAGAAGAGAGAAAAAAAAAAAATGGAAAAAGGAACATAAAATAGGTGAGACAGTGAAAACAACCTAATAGTCAGATTTAAAAATTTACCCAAGTGTGTGGCTGCTCCCATGAAATACAGAAAGACGTAGTATTCTGATTAAAAGCCAAAGGTTGAAAAACTAAAATGGAAAAATAAAGCCACATTCCTCTTACAACATATACTTTAAATACTAATATGCAGAGGGGAAAGGTGGACAGTAGTAAGGTGGGAAAAAGGTATAGCATGCAGTGCCCACCAAAAGAGACCTGACATAGTTATACTAACAGCAGACTAAGTAGACTTTAAAGCAAGAAGAATTACTAGTGATGAGAAATACTTCAAGATGGTGAAAGAGACCATCCACAGAAAAATAAATATTCTGTTTCTATGAACCTATTAACAATACCTCAAAAATTTGGAAGCAGTAATGACATAACTAAAAAGAGAAATAGACAGGGACTTCCCTGGAGGTCCAGTGGTGAAGACTTTGCCTTCCAATGCAGGTAGTGCGGGTTCAATCCATGGTCAAAGAACTAGGATCCCACATGCATTGAAGCTAAAAAAACCCCAAAGCATAAGATAGAAACAATATTCTAACAAATTCAATAAAGCCATTTAAAATGGTCTACATCCAAAAAAAATCTTAAAAAAAAAAAAAGAGAAATAGATATCTATAAGCATACTTGGAGATTTTAGCATTCATTTCTCAGTAACTGACAGAATAAACAGACCAAAGGTTGACATGATTATAAAACTTGGTTTAGTTGAAACACCTAGAACTCTACATCCAAAAACTGTAGAATAGTTTCTCTCCAAGTTCACATGGACATTTACCAAAATTGGCCAGATGCTGAGCCTTAAAGCAAATCTCAACAAGTTTTAAAGGATTGAAATTAAAAAAAAAAAAACAACAACTCTCTAGCCATAACAGAATTAAGCTCAAAATAAATAAAAATGGGCAACCAGAATATCTCTAATTATTTGGAAATTATGCAACATACTTCTAAACTATCCATGAATCAAAGATAAAAATCAGACTGGAAACCAGAAAATATTTAGAACTAGATGGTTATGAAAATATGGCACATCAAAACTTGTGGGCAACAGCTGAAGAATTGCTTAAAAGGAGATATATAGCATTAAATGCATATATTGGAAAAGAAGAAAGGCTGAAATTCAATTATATAAGAATCCATTTTGAGAAGTTTATAAATATTCAGCGATATACCCCTAGAAAGTAGAAGCAAAGAAATAATAAATATAAGAGCAACAGTTAATAAAACAAAAAATTAAAAAAAGGAAGTCAAGAAAACCAAAAGTTCTTTGAGAAGACTCATGAAATCAATAAATCATTGGAGAAAGAAGAAAAAAGAAAAAGAAGAAAGAAGGTAGAGATTTCAGGGGGAAAAAAGGAGATATTACTACAGATTCTATGGATATTAAAAATAGTCTAAACAACTCAAGACTATTTGAAAACTTGGAGTTTTAAAGGAAATGAATAAATCCATAGGAAAACAAAACTTAAAATTGGCATGTGAGGAAATGAAAGATATGAACAGTATTAAATCTATAAATGAAATATAATGAATAATTTCTAATTTTCCCACACTTTAGCCTTCAGGCCCAGACAGTTCAATGTTGAGAGAGGTGGAAGAAATTTTCACATATTGAGGTATAGAGAAGTCATTCTGGCTTATACCTGACTTGGCTTGAACTTTATACAGTCTTATGGCCTGTCAAACATGCAATGTACATGTATAGTGCATGTACATCTACTTTAACTGTTAAAGAAAAGAATGCATTTAAAAATCAAAATGGAGTAACTATGGTTCCGGCATTCAAAATGGAGCCAGGTGGCCATTGCAGCTATGGTTTCAGACACATTCCTGAATCTCTGAGAACTTGAATTTGCTGAATTGTTTCAAACTCAAGGACACAACCAGCTGTTTTCTAAACAATATCTACTAGTAGTTGCCAACTGCACCTTTATGGACTTAAGGCGTCTCCCCTTGTAATCAGGCAACTGTTTAGGAGTCCAATCAATCCCAGCTTAACAACCACCCTTGCTTCTTGCCAGTTCCAATCCTAATCTCTGACAAACAAGTTAGGTGATTTTGAGGTTTTTTCCTATATAAGCCTCCCTCATTTGTAGTCTGGCATAGCACAATTCAAGTGTTTCTTCAATCTGTATCTCCAAGACACTAGTCCTCAGTCTAACTTGAATAAAACTCTCTTCTTGTTTTTATTATAGATTGTTGACTATTTATATCAACAGGAGAATAGACAAAGCAAGAACTCCTCTCAGCTTCTTTGTTACAAAGAAAGAAAAATCACCAATGAATTTATCTCATAATTATAGATCTAAGAACTCCTAAGCTAAATATTAGCAAATCAAATTCAGCAACATATTAAAAGGATAATATTTAATGCATTACAACTAAGTTAGATTTACTTCAGGAATGCATGGTAGATTTAACAGTAGAAGTGATCAATGTAATTCATTATACTTGCAGAATAAAAGGGAAAAATCATGAACATGAAATAGTTACAGAGGAAATTTGCTAAAACATCCAGGAGCACATCAAGGGTTTGCAAGGCTTGATGCTGATACAATTTCTAATATTAATAAAAATGATACAAAATTATCAGCAAAATATAAAATGCATGGAAGTGAAGTTTTATATAGTATGTGAAAGAAATCCCAATAAGTTACAAATAGTAAAAAGCTGACAAATATCATAAGCATTATAGAGCCTAGAAAAAATTTTTAAATTATTTTAATTGTCTGACATAACCCTATAACATTTTCCTTTACACTTTTTGGCTGAATAAATCTTTGGTCACTCCTTTTTATGATGATTATTTTTGCAATACTTTCTACAGAGAAAATAAAAAGATAATTGGGTCTTTTTTCTAGCATGATGTTTTTTAAAATTTTTATTACTTATTTGGAAAAATATATTTTATCTTAAAAACTTGTTCTTGGTACATTCAATGACATAAAGCAAGATCCTTTATGACCCACCTCCTAGAATAATGGAAATAAAACCAAAGCAAACAAGTGGGCCCTGATTAAACTTAAAAGCTTAGGAAACTATAAATAATGTGAAAAGACAACCCTCAGAATGGGAGAAAACAATAGGAAATGAAACAACTGACAAAGGATTAATTTCCAAAATATATAAGCTGCTCACACAACTCAATACCAGAAAAACAAACAACCCAATCAAAAAGTGGGAAAAAGACCTAAACAGACATTTCTCCAAAGAAGACATACAAATGGCTAACAAACACATGAAATGAAGCTCAGCATTGCTCTTTATTAGAGAAATGCAAATCAAAACCACAATGAGATATCACCTCACACCAGTCAGAATGGCCATCATCAAAAAGTCTACAAAATGCTGCAGAGGGTGTGAAGAAAAGGGAATGCTCTTGCACTGTTGGTGGGAATGTAAACTGATATAGCCACTATGGAAGACGGTATGGAGATTCCTTAAAAAACTAGGAATAAAACCACCATATGACCCAGCAATCCCACTCCTAGGCATATACCCTGAGGGAACCAAAATTGAAAAAGACACATGTATCCCATTGTTCACTGCAGCACTATTTACAATAGCCAGAACATGGAAGCAACCTAGATGTCCATTGGCAAATGAATGGATAAAGAAGTTGTAGTATATATACACAGTGGAATATTACTCAGCCATAAAAGGGAATGCCTTTGAGTCAGTTCCAAGGTGGGTGAACCTAGAACCTATTATACAGAGTGAAGTAAGACAGAAAGAGAAAGATAAATATTGTATTCTAATGCATATACACGGAATCTAGAAAAATGGTACTCAAGAATTTATTTACAGGGCAGCAATAGAGAAACAGACATGGAGAATAAACTTATGGACATGGGGAGAGGGGAGGAGAGGGTGAGACGTATGGAAAGAGTAACATGGAAACTTACATTACCTTGTGTAAAATAGATGGCCAAGGGGAATTTGCTGTTTGGCTCAGGAAACTCAAACAGGGGCTCTGTGTCAACCTGGAGGCGTGGGATGGGGAGGGGGATGGGAGCGGGGTTCAGGAAGGAGGGGATATATGTGTCCCTATGGCTGATTCATGTTGAGGTTTGATAGAAAACAACAAAATTCTGTAAAGTAATTATCCTTCAATTAAAAAATCAATAAATTAAAAAATGTTACAGAAAAAAAAAACTTGTTCTTGGTAATGAAATATAAATATTAAGGGTTGTTGTCAATTTGGGGGAAATCCATCAAATTTTTTTCATATAAAATTTCTAACATTTCAGGGCATATGAATTTTTCTTCTGTAGTGGCTTTTCTTAAGAACTTTTTGAACTGATAACATTCATTAATCAATAGGCATATTCTCAGAAGTCATTTCTACATTAGGACAGCAGCAATGACTCCACTATTTACAGATATGACTGAAAACCACATAAATATATCCCACAAACTAAGTATATTCCAGACTGAATTTCTACCTTTCCTACATTCCCCACAAATGATCACAGCCACTTCAATACTACCTGACATAAAACAAAGTATAATGAGATCAAGCTGAAGTGGAAAAACACAGTGATCTAAACTGATCATAGTGTGTATATCTTTTTCACATTTAATACAATACATCTTCATGTAAACACTTTGCTAGGGCCTTTCTCAGAGCCCTAAAGAAAGTCCTTGGAAGTAAGCCATCTTGAAGCTGAAGCCTCATTAGTTCCCATAAATCTGCCTGTGTATACCTATTCATGTTAAAAACCCACAGCAAACCAGGGATAGAAGATGTATCAGACAACTATCGCTAGCTAATGAACAACCATAAAATAGTAGTGATGTAAAACAATAAGCACTTATTTCTTGCACATTTATCTAACGGTTGACTGGGGCAGCTATGATTCAGCTTAAGAGTCCAAGGATTGGCTGAGGTGTCTCTGCTCCTTTCCTCATATTCTATGGCTCAGGCTCCCCAGAGTATATTCCTGTGGCAGTTAAAGAGTACAGGAGTACTATATCCCATTTGTCAAGGCATCTCATGTGATCAACGTCAAATTCAAAGGGGAGAAATGCATTTTGACTGCTTTGAAGCAACAGAATTCTCAATTCCCTCCAAGTTCAGAACTCTCAGTAACAGTCCAGGAAGAGGCAGTCCCCAGTCCCCACCTCCTAACCTGCTCTGCCTCTCATCCCATCTCTGACTCTCTGCAAAGCGGCTTGTACATTCCTGTGGATGTGCCAGCCGCCCAGGCATGCTCCTTCCACACTCCCAGCAAACTAGCTGCCCCATGGCTAGCCCTCAGGTTCAGGGACACATAAGCCAGCAGTGTGGCCCAGTTTTAGGAAGACAGATCTAGAGAAGAAGTCTGTAAGGTCTTGGGGTCAGACTCCAGAACACTGTGGCAGAGGATACAGTCACAGGTACAAAGGGCATGGTGTAGGAGGGTGACATGCAGCTTTGGAGTGGATGTATATCCTTAGCCTCATAGGCTCTCTCTGTGTGCAGGCACGTGGGCAGAGAAAGGTCAGAGCAGGACCCTCCAATGTGTGGGCCAAGGATAGAGTCTCTTGCCCAGTTGTAAAGGAAATGTGCACTTTCTTATAAAAACCAACTATGCCTTTTTAACCATTAAAGAAACAGAGGTTTCCCTGGTGGTCCAGTGGTTAAGAATCCAGCTTGCAATGCAAGGAACACCAGTTTGATCCTTGGTCCAGGAAGATCCCACATGCTGCAGAACACCTAAGCCCACACTCCACAATACTGCCCATGAGCCAAGAGCCCGGGAGCTGCAGCTACTGAAGCCTGTGCACCTGGACCCTGTGCTCTGCAGTGGGAGAAGCCATGGCAATGAGAAGCCCACACATCCCCACGAAGAGTAGCCCCCGCTCTCTGCAACTAGAAGGAGCCCGTGTACAGCAAGAAAGATCCACCAGAGCCAAAAGGTTAAACGAACAAACAAATAAATCTTTTTAAAAAAAGAAGAAGAAGAAAAGAAATAAACCTTCCTCTCACCACCGCCCTGGAGGTCCAGGAGGGAAGGGATATATGTATATATACAGCTGATTCACTTTATTGTACAGTAGAAACTAACAGCATTGTAAAGCAATCATACTCCCATTAAAAAAGAGAGAGACAGACAGACAGACATACACACACATAGAGAGAGAGAGAGAGGGAGAGAGGCAGAAAAAGATTTTTAAGTAGAATGGGGCATTCCACTCAATGAGCATATGTCCTGATACAAATCTCCCTTCAGAATATAAATGCCATGAATGTGGGGACTTGTTTTGTTTTGCTCACTACTATATACACCCAGAGCCTGTGCCTAGGAAGACTCAATAAATATTTGACCAAAATATGGATCTGCATTTCCCTCCATTGTTATCAGATGCTGCGTGCCTATTCTAGTGTGAGCATCTTGCTGATGGTAGTGTTTAAAGATGTATCACAAGTATTTTGAACAACAGTGAAAAGGGGGTAAAGTATACTGGCCCCAGATTGAAGAGTTCGGGATTATGGACCAGAAAGCTGGAAAGGGCCTTACTGGTCTGTTAGATCAGCATCTCGGGGAGTCCAAGCACCCCAGAAGCAAATATGTGAGTGTGTTCGAATGTTTGTTTTCCTGGGGAAATGTCAAGAGCTTTCATGATAATTTCTAAAGTGTCCATGACTCCCAAAATGTCAAAGCAGAACTGTCAGTGAAAACTCTTGTTTTGCAGATGGTAGGTGTGTAGTGCAGGAAAGTGAAGAAATTCAAGATCACTCAGAGCTCTACCTAAATCTACTGACTCCTGAAGTTTCTTTTTACTGCCTCTTAGCAGAACTCATGTCCTCAGGTGGAAAGGGGTAGGAGGAATTATTAAGCCCTGCTTTGCAAAGGTTTTCGAGTTTAGCCACACATTAGAACCATAGTGATTTCAGGTGCAGAAGCTGATTCTAACCTGCAGCCAGGGTTGAGAGTCACCGGGTTAAGATATTTCATTAAAAAGTGTGTTGTGGGGATGGTGTGGTGGGATTTTAGTGCCAAACCCTGCTCTTTGAATGTCCCACTCCCAGAATTTTGACTATGAGAACCTAGAGTCCAGATAACAAGGAAAAAGACCTGAACGAGAACTAAAGTTCCATTCTATTAATCGATGAGGAGGTATCCCATTACTCCACCATCACTCAGGTAACTTAGTGCTTCTCTGGTAAACAGAGCCCGACAGCTGGACTTCAGCTGGGAAACCCAAGTAGGGCTTCCAATTTCTTTGCCCTAAAAAAGACAATATAGCCTACAGACCATACCCCACCCAGATGACCTATGTGAGTGCGTAAAGAGGCGGGCACAGAGAAGAGAGGGGGTCCTTGCAGGGCAGGGCTGCCTGGTCTTCATCATACAGAGGGCTGCATATTCTCTTACTTTACCAACTGCACAAAGAGAAGTGAAATAAAAAGAGAGTTGACCAAGTTACCTCCCAGACCCTCTGTTGGTGTTAGGGGAAGTCCAGAAAAGTCTTGACCCTCTCCAGGAAGGACAAAGTGGTCTTACCATGGCAACCTCACTCACTAATAAAATGTGGCTGAGTCAATATCTTAGGTGCTCCAAATTAGCAATTACTTTCCCATTAGGTGGGGGATGGGGAAAGATGGGAATTGGAAAAGAGAGTGACTTCACAGGGGAAAGAGAAGAACATTTCACCTCAACAGCAAAGACTGATGAGAGTTAATGTCAGGGTTTACTGGGCTGTGGAAGAAAGTGCTGTTGACTTGTGTGGACGGAAAGTGAAAGGCCAAGGGCAGCTTTATGGAGGAGGTGCCTCTTTAGCCAAAATCTGAAGGAAGAATGCAAATTTTCCAGATGGACAGGCAGAGGGAAATGAATTTTCACAGAAATCATGGCATAGAGGGTGAATAATATGGTATTTGAGAGGACTGTAAGAGTTGAGTCTGACTAGAATGTAAATTGCATGAAGAAGGTATATTTGTAATGGTTTATTAAAATACAAAAATTAGGGATGGCACCACTCAACAAATATTGCTTAGGATGAATGAGTTACTTAGCTGACTCCCAAATTAAAGAAATTCTTATAATCTTGGTTTGGAAAATTTCCACCTATTTTGACCAGCTTCTTTTTTTTTTTTCTTCATTAGACTCTGGATAATTCTCCAAGGACAAGACTGCTTTGAATTTGTTCAATCAGAGATACAAATAACAATGCCTGACTTTTCATCAGTTCTGAGTTAGTGAATTTTAAATACACTTTCTAAGACCAGACTTCCACAGGAGAATCTCAGAATTACTGAAAGCTATTGAATTGGCCCATGTATAAATAAAGCATAACCCTCAGAGTGGAGATGTCTTGTGCAGGTTAAAGAGAAAATGTTCTTGTAGTCAGCTGTTGATTCCAACACTGACAATGTCTCCTATGTGTGGCAGGGGGGGAGGGGGTGGTGTGCTGAAGTCTGGAGCTGGACAAGCCTGGGTTTGAATCTGAGTCAACCACTTACTAGCTAAGAGCTTCAGCAGATCATGTTGCCCCTCTAAGCCTTGGTATCCACATTAATACTGAGAAAGAATACGTATCCCATTGAATTGTAAGGATTAACCTAGAAAAATGTTTGTGAGCAGACCATCCTGACCAAGGCTCTTTTTACTGCAAGGAACAGGAAACCACTTAAACTATTAATAGTTCAACTGAAATCAAGGAACAGGAAATAAAATATTTCTCAGGGAGGAACCAAGAACTGGATCGCTGGAATCCAGGTACACGCTCCATCTCCCAGAAATCACAGACTTTGTCTTCTGGGGTCTCCAAATGTTCTTCACACATTCTCCCCTTTGCTCTCCGCACACTGGTGTCCTCAGCTTTCCTCAGTTTCATTCCACTTCTTACTACTTCCTCCTTCACTAGATCTTTCTACACCCTAGGCTTTCTAGAGAAAGTCCTGTTCAGTTTTCTGGTGCCCAGTGCTGTATTTCTGGGAGCAGAACTAGATTGATGGAGTTTAGGTCCGATGATCTGTAACCAGGACATGAGATTGTCGCTCAGATACAAACATGGCCCTCGCTAGCCCACTCCTTCAGCTCTGTATGGGGATGATTCCTAGAGAGAAGACCTGCAGGAGTGCAGACACTAAAACATTTCAGCTGCAAGCATCTCACACAACAGATGTGAGCCTCCATCTCTTTCCCCTCTCCTCACTCTAGCACAGCAGGTTTCCATAATAAGCCCCAGACAAATTCATGATTCACTTTAGGTTTTCACTTCTGCTTGGACTATACCTCTTACTAAGGATATCCTACCCCATCCATCCATCCCTCCCCCCCATTAACCCATCCCTCCCTCCTTCCATCTCTCCCTCCTTCCCTCCCTCCCTCCCTCCATCTCTATCTTCCTTTTACCTTCTATGTCCTGCATGAAATCTCTGATATCTTCAGCCCCTCTTGTTCTTCCTTATTTCTGACAGTTCCTTATAGTTTAGAGCATACAATTTAGCACAAAATTGTACAATGGCTTGAATTTATGTCTCAGTTACTCTCAGGAAAAGGAAGTGATTTGTCCAAGCTCATGCGTGTATTCAGTGGCAGAACTGGGGCCGGACTCCCCATCTCCTTTTACTCACTCCTACAATTTTCCCTTGCCCTCCACTGTCACCACATCTTGCCTATGGCCATAAGTATTCTCATCCTCCCCACCAAACCATGCAGCACCTGGCACCACGAGAGAGGTGAGCATCAGACTCACTCGCTCTTTACAGTATTTATTGCCTTACCTGCCGTGATCTGTTCCTTATACCGTATTCCTTTTGGCCTCCTCTCCCTCCGGTTTGCTTTCCCTCTACTCTCTTTGTCATTTTTTTGCCTTGCTTTGCCCTGTGGACTACATGGGACTAAATGCTTTGTCCTGTCTCCTTGGCTATAACTTTGCTTCTGCTCCTAACCTCTGGCTGGTATAAATACCCTTCCCATCTCAGCCTGGCCTCAGGAATGGGTGTTGCCCACTACTGGTTAATTTGTGCATTGATTTAATACAAATGTACTGTGCTTGTCCTCTGTGAAAGGTTCTGAATTCTGAGGGATTCAGAGATGAAGAACTCTTAGTCCTCACCTCAGTAAGCTCTCAATCTGGTGATGAGAGGTAGATATTTTTAAACAATGTGGCATGCATCTTCCTTTCAGAGACTTATTCATACGGGAGCCCAAAACAGAGCCTGGAGTGGTGGAAGGGTGACAGTCAGGGAACACTTCCTGGATGAGGTGTCCCTGAAATGAGGCATTAAGGAGAGATAATTGGATAAGTGTTAGGAGATCAAGCAGTAGTATGGGGGAGAGTGGATATACAGGCAGAAGAAATAATATAAGCAAAGACATAAAAGTATGAAATAGCAAGAACCATGAACGAAATTATAAACACCCTGATATCCTTGAAGGATAAACCAAGAGCAATGGGCAGTGTAAGATGAAGCTGATGAGGTGGGTAACCAAATTGGAGGGCCTGTCTGCAAGTAAAGATAATTCTACTGTTGGGATTTAGGGCACTCATAAATGACACCTCTGTTCCCTGCCCAGGTTCCTAATTAATTGAGAAAAACCCTAAGGAGTCATCCTGATGGAGCTTAAAATGTCAGTTTTATTGCTGATAAAACAATAAGTATGGCTTAGATCTGACCAAATTGCTTGCTACCACTTCCCAGTACTGAGCTTAATTCCCCAAGCACAGACCTCTCCTGCAGGGACAGATCTGCTTAGAGCTGATGAGCATACGGCCCATAGAGAAAGAGAGAGATGAAACTGAGCATGCTTACCTCCTTGTCTTAAATGCACCAATCCAGTAAGGCACACCTCCTCTGGGGGAAGAGAAAAGATGTGTTACTCTAATGGTGGTCCCTCCATTTGGAAACATGAAGTAAAGGGAAAGGAGGTTCCCACTTAACATGTATCCACCATTTACTGAGCACCTACTATGTGCTGCCATGCAAAATGCCCTGGTTCCACAAACTGGAACTGGACAGAATCAGAATTAGGTTGGGAAGATTCTCTAACAGAGTGGGCAAAAGGACATGGAAACCTCCACCCTAGGATGTCAGGATTGAAAGAAACTTGAAAACTTATTGAATTCCTGGTTCTCCATCAATGCTTAAAAATATCTATACCATCTTATCCATGCAAAATGGCCGTTCAACCTCTACCTGAATGTCATTGACAGGAAACTCCCTATCTCCCACTGCACAGACACAGCAGAGAAAATGGCTGCTGTTAGCTTAGATGGGGGAGGGCTCCCGAGAAGATGATGGCTAGAATCTTTGTTTTTAGTTTCCATTTGGCTGAAATTTTCTCAGTTTTATGTTACTATGGGGAAAAGAGAACACCGCTTTATATTTTCCATTTTTGCTTTTGTGTACTTTGGACAGGTTAGAACTGTACATGGAACGACAGCCTGGTTCCAAATCGGGAAAGGAGTATGTCAAGGCTGTATATTGTCACCCTGCTTATTTACCTTATATGCAGAGTACATCATGTGAAATGTCGGGCTGGAGGAAGCACAAGCTGGAATCAAGATTGCTGGGAGAAATATCAATAACTTCAGATATGCAGATGACACCACCCTTATGGCAGAAAGTGAAGATGAACTAAAGAGCCTCTTGATGAAAGTGAAAGAAGAGAATGCAAAAGTTGGCTTAAAACTCAACGTTCAGAAAACTAAGATCATGGCATCTGGTCCCTTCATGGCAAATAGATGGAGAAACAGTGGAAACGGTGAGAGACTTTGTTTTGGGGAGCTCCAAAATCACTGCAGATGGTGACTGCAGGAATGAAATTAAAAGATGCTTGCTCCTTGGAAGAAAAGCTATGACAAACCCTAGACAGCATATTAAAAAGCAGAGACATTACTTTGCCAACAAATGTCTGTCTTGTCAAAGCTATTGTTTTTCCAGTAGTCACGTACGGATGTGAGAGTTGGACCATAAAGAAAGCTGAGTGCTGAAGAATTGATGCTTTTGAACTGTGGTGCTGAGGAAGAATCTTGAGAATCCCTCGGACTGCAAGGAGATCCAACCAGTCCATCCTAAAGGAAATCAGTCCTGAATATTCATTGGAAGGACTGATGCTGAAGCTGAAACTCCAAAACTTTGGCCACCTGATGCAAATAACTGACTCATTTGAAAAGACCCTGATGCTGGGAAAGCTCGAAGGTGGAGGAGAAGGGGACGACAGAGGATAAGATGGTTGGGTGGCATCACCGATGCAATGGACATGAGTTTGAGTAAACTCCAGGAGCTGGTGATGGACAGGGAAGCCAGGTGTGCTGCAGTCATGGGGTCGCAAATAGTCGGACATGACCGAGCGACTGAACTGAATTGAATGAATATCTAGTTCTTACCATTTTTTTTCCTTCTAGGACATTCAGACATCAATTTGGGACGTTGGAGGAAAAGGCAACACCCTTGCAAACCTCCCAACACTGGGTTTATGTGGATCCACAGCAGTCCATTCCATCAACAACAACAAACTAGCTCTCACTTTGGTCTTAGTCGCAGAGCCTGAAGCATTGTGAGCTGGTTCTGGCATCCTCCTCTCCTCCAGCAAAACAAATTGGTCTTTCAACATTGATCAGATGCTGAGGAATACATCACGGGAGTCCATCTTCTGAGTCTAGCCCTGCCTGTCCAGATATAACTCCATGGAGATTCACATGGAGACTGGACTAGAGATGGATGGCACAGGCCTCTGTGCTTGGACAGTGCTGCAGCCAGAGTTCTATGACCCTGCATTAGAGACCTTCCTCAAAGGAGGGACTGCAGCGCATTAACCCGTATCCTCTGGGCACAGTCATTTAGCCAGTTATGCATCCAGCCAGTCCGACTACCATCCACACTATACATCTCTATCTAACATCTAATACTCCAGGACAAAGCAAGAGATGCTGACAAACCTGTCTTAACTGCTTAACCACAACTACAGGAGACTTGGAACCAAACAATCCAGGTTAGGATTCTAATACCAATACTTACCTTCTGTTGTGTTTCATGCAAATAACTTAATGTCTTTCAGTCTCAGACACCTTATCTGTAGACTGAATATTTCCTACTTCCTAGGATTATCATGAGCATTAAATGGAGTAGTGTACCTAACTCATGGGGTTAGCAGAGCAGAATGGTTACACTTGATGTTGGCTTCAGACTCATACTGCCTAGGTTCACAATCCAGTTTGCTGCTGACTTAATTCTGAGGAATGGAAGTGATGGTGCACTCTTTAATAAATGTATTTTTTTTTATGTTAGTATTAAGCAAAATCCTCCAAGGAGCAGGGCCCAGCGCGGAGGTCCCACCAGTCTAGGTCTATTGGAAGCACTGGAATCGGGAGTGAAGGGTGATGTACAAAGGGATATAGCAATCTTTTCTTTTGTTTTATCTTGGTGAGACAGCTCTGGTATGATAATGTCTAGTACAGTGCTTGTCTGATGGTAGGTGTTCAATAATAATGATAACAGAAATGATAATAGCCAATGTTTCTTGAGTGCATACCAAGAGCCTGACATTGTTCTAAGTTCTTCATATAAGATTATATCATTTAACCCTTGCAACAGCCTTATAAGATAGAGAATATTAATTGCCTAATTAGATGTTAAAACACAGAAAGGCTTTAATTTGCTCAGAGTCATAGAGCCAGTAACTAGAAAAGCTGGGAAACAAACCTAGACAGCTCCACATAGAGCCATACTCTTCCTATACTCTTCTGCCCCAGTCATTTTTGTATTGTCATTGGATTACTGAGCAAGGAGAGACCTGGGATGGGGTCACTGATTCTGAGGGTGGGAGACAGGGTGATGCCAGGCTGTATGGGTCCTTTCCAAATTGACAAGTGAAGAAAAGGAGTTCTTTGATGTTCCTGTAACTTTTCCTATAGACTCAATTTTCCTGTGGACTCAATTTTCCTATAGACTCAGTTTTCCTGTAGATTCAATGCAGGTTGCCACAGGAGGAGAGATGGGAGTACAGAAGAGAATTCTACTTGAGTGGTACAGACAGTTTTTTACTGGAGCCACCATCTCCCTTGCTGGACATGTCCAATCAACTTCACTTCTGCATTGTTTCCCAGGGCCTTTTCCTCTTTGGTCTCCAGCCACTGCCACAGGTCAGGCTTTTACAATTTTTCACTTGGACTTTTGCTTTCATCTTAAATGTGATCCTCACTTCCTGTCTCTGAATCTTCTAATCCATCGTTGGCTCAGCTACATATAAAACCCCTAATGTCTCCTCACTGCCTACAAAACAAGGTCAAATTCCTGGCATGAAATTCAAGCTCCCTTAAAGATCTCCCCTAGCCCGTCATATTTACTATTTCAGATTCCTCCTTAGACACTGCTCACATCACCCTTTTTTTTTTTTTTCCACATCACCCTTGTAACCTAAAACTCAACCACAGCAACTTACTCTCTGCACCTCTAATACACCACACTTCCAGGGTCTGCATAAGTCCCTGCTTCTTCTTTGCATGCCCTTTATCTCCCTTCTCTGCCTAGTAAAGTCCTGTAGTAGCAGAGATGATTAGCTGGTTAACAGAAATGACACCATCCTTCCATTTTGGAGAGTTGTGCATGGAGGTGGGACCACGCAACTAGCACCAGTGGTATGTGAGCAGAAATACGTGGCACTTCAGGCTGATGTGGTCTCTTTGGGTTCACAATCCTTTGCACACTTTCTCTTCACTGGATTCAGAGTATTTGGAAAGGACTCTGGGACCTCAGGGGACAGTGGGGCCTCCAGATGGAACAGCCTGAATCCTTTGAGTCACCAGGTGATGGAGAAGTACCCGGGAGTGCCTCCTGACCAGTTATGTCTGCACCCACTTTTGTGTAAGTGTAGAAGAAATTTTTATTGTGCTAATCCCCTGAGATTTGGGGATTTACTTGTTACCACAGCACAGCACAACCTACCCTGACTTACTTCCTTTTTGAGGCCCAGGCCAAAGGTCACTTCCTCTCTGAAGCTTACCCTGACTTACCTGTGCAGGTAGGGTTAGCGACCACTCCCTGGACCATGCTCCTATTGTTCTATGGACCTACAGCTAATACCCCATTCACCAGATTTACATTGCAACAATTTGTTTTTGTCTATCTTCTTCCTTAACCTGAGAACTCCTTCCGTGCAGATATCATCTCTTAGTATTTCTGTAATCTCACATTGCTTAGTACAATATCTGGCAACTTGTTGACTGGGTAAATGAATGAATAGCTAATTTATTAACTAATTAATTAACATTTGTCTATAACTAAGAGTTTGATAGGAAATATCAATGAGGTCCTTTGGGGTTCAGGTAAACCTAGTTACCTAATGGAAGTTAGAGTATAGTAAACCCTGTGAGTTTCCTGTCTAATATTCATTCTCTGTCTTCCTTACTAAAGAATCCTCATTTTCTTCGGGGTAGCAACACACCCAGATAAACACAATTCCTAGATTTCCTGCAGCTGTATTTGGACATAGAATGTATAAACTTCTATTGGGAAAGTTTTTATATTTCTGATACAGATAACCACTTCTTCCTGCTTTCCTCTGCTTCTCCCTGGATGGAATGTAGAAGTGATGCCTAGAGATAAAGCAGCCATCTTGTGTCCATGAGAATAAAAGCTAATCATCCATGGATAGCAGAGCAGACAGGAAGATTCAGGATCACTGATGGCATTGTAGGGTCTCCACACAGCCAGAATCAGCTTCTTACAACATTCAATTGTGCAAGAAAAATAAACCTCGTGTGCTTAAGTTACCACAACTTGGAGTTTCTGTTGCTTAAGCAACAGATGTAAACCAATTGATATTAAAAGGAGAGTTTTGAAACACGGTAACCCTATCCTCTACTTGGCCAAATTTAAATGTATGACAACCCTTCAAAATAATGGATTGTGAATTAGATCTAAACTTTTTGATTCTCTAAGGGAATCTGATAAATCTAAGTAAGGATAGATTGAGTCCTTAGATAACTAGGTAACCTGAAAAATCTTATGTTCCTGTGGTGTACAATATAAACATTTAGAACTGTCATTTTGTAAGCACCTAGACTGTATTAGGCTAAATGGTAAACATGTTACAATAGGTTAAGTTGTACAACCTGATAATGTAGAGATATTTTAAACTTCTGTTTGAAGACGTGAGGAAATTAGAGCTCAGCAAGGTTACTTATCCAATGCCACAAAGAGGTGAAGTCTGGATTTGAACCCACAGTTTTGACTCCTAAACTAAAACCTTAATCATTATTATACTTGCTTGGACTAGTAGGCACTTGATAGATATTCACTTAATGATTGTATGAAAAAATGAATACAACTATTCCTTTCTGTTCTAATATCTGATATTGCTGTAGATATGGGAGTCAAAGCTTAATAAATCTGTGTTGGCCAAGAATATTTCCCTGCAAGTAACAGAAACTCAATTTAAATGAGTTTAAGAGAAAATTTTAAAAACATGGGGTAGAGGAGGGATATGTAAATTTTTTTGGCCTTGAATAGTTAAGAAGATGGATGGACTGGTGTCCATGTTATTTGCCCCCAAGGGTCTCAAATGCTACTATGTCTCTTTGTTTCTTGTTCTGCTTTCTCTCCTGTGGGCTCTGTTCTCCCCTGGTAGGGCAGCAGGTCACCAGCAGCTCCAGGTTCTATGACCAGAATAAATGAAGCTGAATGGGGATTTGTTCAGCTGAGGTCACATGCTCATCATTGAACCAATCACTGTGACCAAAAGAAACTGACCTTGTTATTGGTCCATCTTGTGTGACCATAGCAACCCCAGAGGCCAGAGTATGGAACATGACTAGTATCCTCCATCAAGAGGTGGTCCCTTAAAAGACGGGAGGACCATTTATCCATTGAAAGAGGGGAGCTGGGGAGACCTCCAAATACTCGTTAGAGGCCAACTACAGAACCCAGTCTCCAGTGTCTAAGTGTTTCTCCTCTCAGGCATCCCTTCCAGTTCTGAGAGCTCCTTGCTGTCACAGAGGTAATGGTTCAGAAAACAAAAAGGCATTGGGAGGCTAGTTCTTTGTAGGAGGAGAAGTTGACATAATGAATACTAATAGAGACTCAGAGAATATGTGTTGGAGCCTGATTCAAGGATCTAAAGCTGGGTGGAGAATTCTGAAGGAAGGCAATAGCTGACTCAGCCTTGACCAAAAAAACACAAGTAAAATGCCAGAAAGGGAGACAATGAGCCTGTTTAGTAAGAAGGTGGGAAGACCTGGCAGATATGAGTTTGGTTTTATTCACAGAACTTATCAAGTTCCAGTAAATAATCAACTTGAGAGCAGGTTAAAAGGGCAGTGAGGGTGGCCTCTGGATTTGTATCTGTTCAGGTTTTCAAGGTATGCAGTTCTTTTCTTTGACTGCCTTCACCTCTGTCCAAATAAAAACGAAAGTCCACTTCCAATTCCCTTTTGTGGTGAAAGTACAATTCCTTTCTCTATCCTTTGCTTTTCCTTCATAGTGCTCAGACCAGCTAGGATGCGGTATCAGGATATTCTTAGAACAGTTAGGTTGCAGTGAACAGGACACCGGGCTAAGAGTGACTTAAATAATAGCAGTGTGTGAGTCTCAGGAAATACGAGGTTTCCAAGCTGTGTTGGTGCAGTGGCTCAACTGTGTGGTCAAATGAGGGAGGGGTGCCTAGTGCCCCTTCCTGAAGTTTCCTTCCCTGCAAACGACACTCAATCACTGTACGTTCTGTTCTCTTTCTTCCCTTTTACCTTCTCTGTCCTTAGTGGGGGGGAGTGGCGAAAATCAAGCTCCCCTTGGTCTCTGCTGCTCTGGGTGTGATCTCTAACTAGTGCTAAGTCTGCCCAACTTGGGGAGTTAGGCCCAGTGGTTCTTCCATGGAGTTACATCGACATACTTAGCGTTTATCAGCAACCGAGGAAATATTGTTCTCCTTCATCTCTGCCTCCGTTATCCAATTTCTCAATTGGTTCAGAGCTCAGAGTGGGAAAAAGGGAGTTATTCATCAGGCTGCTTTAGACTCCGACAGATGCCATCAAGAGCCCAGGTGTGTTCACTCTGCCTACTCTGCTATCATCAGCCTATCAACAGTGTGTCCCCTCAGTGACACAACACGGCTGCCACAGCGGCAAACATCACATCACATGACTGCATCCCAAGCAGGAAGGATGGGGAAAGGGGCAAAAGGGATGTTCCCTTGAGAATATTTCCTAGATGCCCCCAGGTGACTGTCACTTACAGTCTGTTCACCAGAACTGGGTCACATGTCCACTCCAGACCAGTGACTGGCAGAGAGAAATGGAAGCATCATGACAGTTTAGTCCAATTCAACTAAGTTATGTTGAGTCACTCAGAACTGGGCATACAGCCTCCCAAACAAAGCAGGCTTCTGTTAGCAAAAGACAGAAGAACAGCTCAATAGGCAGCTACCAGTGTTTGTTGCGTTACTGTTCACAATCTGTGGCTGAGTATTTATTGGTATGGTGATTCATTAATGATCTGACTATTCTTTCTAGCTTAAGTCCCAGGAGGCAGGATGGGTGGCTGTGTTGTTAGTGCTGTGGCCTCAAACCTGCTGTAGAACATTCCTCAAAGTTGGGGCTCAATAAATATTCATGGGAACATGTGAATAATTACATGCCCAGAATTGCTGGGCACTGTAGTGAATACCAAGAGAAATGTCAGACGCATTCCTTGTTTTTAAAGACTTTATGGTACGGATGAGGCAAGATTAACATTTAAATTCTTTTCTAGCTACTTGAGTCAAGTTGTCTCCCTCCCTTCTTCCAAATAATGTTTATCAGGTGTCTACTAGATGCAGACACAATGACAAGTGCTGGGGATGCAAGCAAGACCTGAACCCTGGTGATGGTAAAGGGTTAGTGAGGGAGATGAATGTGCAAGTCACCACGATAGTAGGATGGCTTGGGGAGCCCCAGAGGAGAAGTTCTGTGTTTCTTCTTTGCCCGCCAATCCACAGGACCCAGCCCAGGGGCCTGGTACCTCATAAACACTCAAATAATAGTGGTTATTTGATTGTTGCAGGAGGGAAAACACACACACATAGACACACACACACACACACACACACAAACTTATCAAACATTTAGGGCAGGCCTTGTTGATCCATTTTGCAGACCAGGAAACTGACACTCAGAGACACTAAATGACCTTCCACAAACAACAGTGGACAGACCAGGAGGACGCCCTGGCTGTGCTGATGGCTTGCTCCTTGTTTCTGCTCCTCCTCCCTGCCTTCCCAGTGAGGTGACCACCTGACATCAGATTCTTAGTCTTGGGAATTGTTCTGTGTCTGGTGTCCTCATTTGACCTATGAACATCTAGATCCATCTTCTCACATGAGGTGCGAAAACCAACCTTCATTTCCCTCCTGTCGCTCAGCTAGCAGCCCAGCACAAGTGGATGCAAGCAGCCAGTGCTGGGAGACCAAGGTCTACGCATGTATGATTTATTTTTCTCCTTTTCCTGTAACGACGGTATGTCTTTTGTATTTAGCACTAATTATAATTAGTCACTTCCTAGAAAGTGTGCAAACATCACAGCACAGCTGGGAGCCTGCATAATTTAGCCATGATTGCTCATTTAACTTCACAGTCTAGGATTGTGTGGGCTTTACAAAAGATACCTCCAGCCCTGGAAGGTGGGAAGGAAAGGGCTTTATTTTTTTATTGGCATCTTTCTCTTAGTGCTCTGCACAGGCCTTTGTATGGATTTATAAGATTTCATGTGAAAATGCTTACAATCAAAATATTTAAATACTATTACATTAATCTTTCAAAGAGCCTTAATTTGCCAATTCCCAGCTACAATTTTCATATTTTAATAGGTATGAATAACTGTTCTCTAACTCAGATGTACAGAAAATAGCATTTTCTTTATCTCCTTTAAATCACCTTAATTATGACACTAGACCCTTATTCCCCTGGATGTGGAAATTTTAATTTCAGACCTTACAGGAATGCCTTCATGTTTCTAGGAGTTAATAGAACCTGGGAGGCAGAAGTGGTCATGCGTCCTTACTGTCCAAGCTCAGGGGGAACACTTGATGTCCAGAAGTCCCTGCTTCTGGGTCAGTCATAGGGTTTGGGGCTCTTTTCTGAGGGGCCCATGGTCTCTCTACCTCAGGCACACCAAACAACCAGCCTCCCTGAAGCTCTTCCATCTTCTAAACTAGGCCACAGAGCCGTGTGTGGAACTCTGTGCATGAAGAATTCACATCAGTGCCCCCTTCCCTGGCTGGGCAGGTCAGTCTCTCTCCAGAGTCTTTCTGCCCTCCCTTCTCTTTAGGGGAGACTGGCATTTTCTCTTCAAATGGCTGAGGCTTCAACAAAAGATCGGAGAAGCTCTCAGCTCCAGATTGCTTCAGCTCTTCTACCCGGCAAGCAGGCATACAAGTCCACCTGGCTCCCTGCTGTGACTGCAGGGAGGTAAAGATTTAGGAAGAACAAACACAACTTAATCTCTTAATATATTAGCCTGCCACATTAGGTAATCCTTACCAACCAGTGGGGTTTTTTTCAACCTAGAGAGATTAATTTACAAAGAATACCCTATACATTTATTCAAGCAGTATTTAGTTAGCATCTCATGTGCAGGGCAGCGTGCTGTCTGCCGCAGGCACGGCCTTGTACTGTACTGCATGACTGCTCCCAACTCTTTACCTACCCCTGTACCTGTGCCCTGTTCTCTGCAACTTTGCAGAGAGGCAGAGTATATCTTCTCACGTTATTGAGGTCATGCTTGGCCACATGGCTCACTTTAGCCCACGGGGCATGGAGAGAAGTGACCGTGTGCCAGTCAGTTCCAAGACTAGGCATTAAGCCACTTGGTTTGCATTCACTACCTCTTGTGCTTCGATTGTTGCCATGAGAAAAACACGCCAGTGGTTCTAAAGAATAAGAAGTACTGTTAGCTTGGCGTTAAGTTTAGTAGAGGCCAGCCTAGACGTATCAAACCCCAGATATATCAACCTGTGGATATATGTGTGAGAATAAATAACTGTTGTAAGTTATGAGTCAGGGCACTGTTTATGATGCAGCATTGGCTGACTGATACAAGTGGGGACATGACACCGCAACCGAGCAGCAACAACAACCCGGGGATGAAAAAGACATGATCTCTGCCTTTATGGAGCTTACAGTCTAGAGGGAGAGGCAGACGTTAAACCAATCATTACAACAGCAGTTTAAAAATTATAAGTGTGATGAATGTCATGAAGGAAGTACACTAGAATACATAGTGCTGGAAGAGTATGTGACAGGGACACTTAGCCAAGTATTTTTCCCCCCCTAGGGGTAAATATAGTTCTGGAAAGAGCAACACTAAGGTTTCCTATCTGTAGCTAAGTAATCATATTCTCAAATTCCTTCAGATAGTTAACACTGTTGCATTTGTATGAACCCTGATAGCTCAGTTGATAAAGAATCCACCTGCAATGCAGGAGACCCTGATTCAATCCCTGGGTCGGGCAGATCCCCTGGAGAATGGAAAGGCTACCCACTCCAGTATTCTGGCCTGGAGAATTCCATGGACTACAGCCCATGGGGTTGCAAAGAGTTGGACACGACTGAGTGGCTTTCACTTTCACTTTGCAAGCTGCCTTAACCCTAAGAAATTGAACAACCAAAATACACAAATAGACACTGCTGATGCACACACGTCTATGGCAGAGCTCTGGAGCTTTCAGGTAATATGGTATTTATGTGTCCCCTAGCTACAGGGGGTAGGGGAAGCAATATGCAAGTTCAGCAATCATATGTAGTGGCCCAGCATCAGTCTTAGAATGTCCCGGGTAAACCTCAGCAGATGGGTGAGCTGCACCTCACTTGTATCCTGCATCTTTTCTTTCCTCTTTCTAACCTAGGAGAAAGCAGTATGCGTGTCTAAAGGTTTAAGAGTTGAGAGCCTCTTTAGGCAAAATTCCATGGGGATATGCCAACAAAATATTCACTAGATGCAGGTGGTATTATGCAAGTTGGTATATCAAATTCATTAATGCCTGCAATACAAGATGAAATAGTAGATGCCAAAAAGTCAACTAGGGCAGTGGAGAAAAGCAGATGTCAGTGTCAGACCAGCCTAAGTTGGAGGCCCATGAAGATCACTTAGTGATCTTAGAAAAGTGACGACCCTCATTTTTCCTCCCTCTGGAAATAGGAATGACCACTATGGCAGAGGCTGCTAGAATTTACCAATATCTGCTTCTGCTCCTTCCTGAGCATACAACCTGGCTGCACTTGAAGTTAGATCTGGCCACATGATTGCATTCTAGTCCTTAGAATAGAGACGTGGAGATGATGTGAGCCCTTCCAGGACTGGTTGATAAAACTATCCCATGTGCAATCCCCATTCTCCTTCCCCATCTTCCAACTGAATAGAGAGAATCCTGATACTCAAAGGAGGGTCCAGCCCCAAGGTGGAAGGATCCTGGGTCCCCAGATGACTGCATAGAGCAGAGCTCCCACTCTTAACCTGAATCACATAACCCTTTTCAGGTGAGCAAGACATAAACTTTCATCATGTTCAACCACTGGAATTTTAGGGGTTGTCTTGTTATAGCCATTAACTTCTCCTGGTTAATCCAATCATCTACTTTACAGGATTGCTGTGAGAAAGTTTGTGAAATGCCTAGCTTAGGTATTCAACACATAATTAAGTCCTGTAAGAATGGTGCCAAGATCTGGGGCTTTGGGAAAGCATGGTGATTTCCTGTGTGGCCCTCAATTCCTTGAATGTGAGCTCTGCCAAGCTACTGAGATTATAAAAGTTTTAGAAGCGAGGAGACCTGGCCTTGGACTTTTCTGTTCCTGCCCAGAAGCCAGCAGAGTGGTAGCTCAGTACAGGAGACAGAGGAAATGAGAACAACCTCAGAAATAGATGTCGTCAGAAAAAAAGTACTGCCATTGTTTCCAGAATACAACAAGCAGAGGGTTCCCATTCCCAGAAAGCTCTTCTTGGTTTTCCCTAATGATGATTGATGTCAAAAATGGGGAGCCTAGACATGCCTAAGCCACAAAGTGCCTTCTGAATCAACCCTGGAGCCAGCCTCAATTGTGTTGTAGGATGCTCTAATTCTCAGAGAGCCTGCCATCTTTGACTGACTCTAAGTCTGGGATTTGTAAGTTCATTAACTAGCATTTTTCCACTTAAACAGAATACAGTGTTCTCCATCCCCACGCTTACAAAGTTGGCAGTCCAACTTTTAAAAATTGACTAGTTGCCAACTCTTAAAAACTGGGTGATGTCACATAAATATTTATGTTTCTAGTGTCTCTCTAGTAATCAAATGAGCTGGTAATGCTGGATCCACGTTTCAAGCTGGCAACAGTTGGCTGCTACTAAATAGAAGCTACTCCCGTTCAACGTGGCAGACACCACAGCACTGGCAGCATACTTGCTGAGCTGTGTGTAGTCTCAGCGTGTCTGACTCTGTGGCCCCACGGACTGTAGCCCACCAGGCTCCTCTGTCCGTGGAATTCTCCAGGCAAGAATGCTAGCATGGTTTGCCATGCCCTCCTCCAGGGGATCGTCCCACCCTGGGATCAAACCCAGGTCTCCTGCATTGCAGGTGGATTCTTTACTGTCTGAGCCACCAGGAATGCCCAAGAATACTGGAGTAGGTAGCCTATCCCATCTCCAGGGGATTTTCCAGACCCAGGAAATGAACCAGAGTCTCTTGCTTTGAAGTCGGATTTTTTACCAGCTGAGCTACCAGGGAAGCCCACAAAACATAGCCAGTGTACTTACCCAACCTTATTTTACCTTTGTACTGCTTGCCTGGCCTTGACAGTTTCCTGAGTTTGCAACCCCTAGGTTAATTTTTATGATAAACGTGACTTAGTATATGGTGTAATTGTTGGTGATTATGACTTCTGGCTATCATCTTTGTGCCAATAGTGTTTTTAATATTTAATAGTGTTTTATTTGTTCAAGAAATACTAATCAGACAGTTGTTATGTGCAATGCACTGTGCTGACTACTGCGGTAATACAAAGATGCATTGTGTTCTCAAGAAGTCCTAGTCCAATATGGGAGATATAATATGAACAAAAACTACACTAAAAGCTACAAAAGTATCCATTTCTAGGGAAAGGAAAGATTGCTTTCCCCTGAGAAGATAAAATAAGGCTTCATGGAGAAGGAAGTATGCTGGGCTATGAAGATCTGATATGATTTCACTGTGTAGACATTGCAGGGATGGGCTGCTAGGAAGGGGGAACTGCACAAAGGCTCAGAGGTGTTCATGTACTTGGTATGCATAAGGAATGAAGAATGATTAAGTTTGATAGGAACAGAGGACTCATGAATGAATATGCTGGGAAATAAACTGGAAAGCTGGAGGAGACCAAAGCATGAAGGTCTTTGAGATAATCTAGAGAGTTTAAACTATTTCTGTGACACTGGGGAGCCACTGAGAGATTTTCTGCAGGAGAAAGCCAGGCTCAGAACTGTGATTCAGAGAGGAGTCTGGAAATGATATGAAATGTAGATTAGTAGACAGATCAAGAGATTACTGCAACTTTCTTTTTTTAAAAGTATCAAAATCAAGGTCATAGACATCAAAACAACAAGACAATGGAAGAGAGAGTTAATAAAGATGTAGTCTCTGGGTTTTTATAAACAGTTGGTTGTTGGGGTCCAAGAAATGACTAGCATTGAATGGTTCTGAGAGGTGGAGGCAAATGTGGAGAGTTAGGGAGAAGTGGGAAATGTGGGCAACTCTCTGAAGGAGTATGGCAGGAAAGGAAGGCAGGTGAGCACGGTCCGGTAGAGAGATGGGTTTGAACGAGGGGCTTGAGCACATTTGGATGCAGGGAGAGGCAGGGCTTCAGGACACAAAAGGAAGGATTCAATGAGGCAGGGCCTTTGAAGAAGCAGAAGTGGGATCAGAGAGGAGGAGGAGGAACTACCCTCAACAGCTGCCTGACTGGTGAGAGTGACCCTCACCCAAATCAACCACTGTTGGCCTCAGAACCATGTCTAACAGGCAGGATGCTTTGATCGTTTACATCTACTGTGTGGAGCGCCTCCTTGTGCTGTGTGGATGATGCCAGCCTGGGAGGCCACATCTGGGCCTCTGATAACATTATCCTAACAGTTTCTTAGCTTCTGGCTCTCCTTTTCAATCCATCACCTGAAAAGTGGTTTCCAACCAAAGCATGTTATGCCCCATGGAACATGTTATGTTCTTCTGTTCTTCCCTAAAACAGATGCAACTGACTAACCAGAGCAGACCATCCACACAAGGCTCCATTAAAGTTCTTGTATCTCTTCCCCAGGCCATGCTTTCCAAGCACCTTCTTCCTTTTTCACTTTCATGAATACGTTGGTGATTACAACTAAAAGTTGGAGAGAGAGTATTTAACATCTACAAAGTGTTTTCTCATTTGATTCTTGTAACAACCTATGGGGTGGGTATAATCATTAAATCCATCCTGCAAATAAGGAAACCGAGCCTCAGAGAAGTTAAATATCTTGTGCATTCATTCAGTTCAGTTCAGTTCTGTCACTCAGTTGTGTCTGACTAATTGCGACCTCATGGACTGCAGCACGCCAGGCCTCCCTATCCATCACCAACTCCTGGAGTTTACTCAAACTCATGCCTATTGATTCAGCGATGCCATCCAGCCATCTCATCCTCTGTCGTCCCCTTCTCCTCCTGCCCTCAATCCCTCCCAGCATCAGGGTCTTTTCAAATGAGTCCATTCTTCACATCAGGTGGCCAAAGTATTGGACTTTCAACTTCAGCATCAGTCCTTCCAATGAATATTCAGGACTGATTTCCTTTAGAATGGACTGGTTGGATCTCCTTGCAGTCCAAGGGACTCTCAAGAGTCTTCCCCAGCACCACAGTTTGAAAGCATCAATTATTCGGTGCTCAGTTTTCTTTATAGTCCAAATCTCACATCCATACATGACTACTGGAAAAACCATAGCCTTGACTAGATGGGCCTTTTTTTGGCAAAGTAGTGTCTCTGCTTTTTAATATGCTGTCTAGGTTGGTCATAACTTTTCTTCCAATGAGTAAGCATCTTTTAATTTCATGGCTGCAGTCACCATCTGCAGCAATTTTGGAGCCCCCAAAAAATAAAGTCCGCCACTGTTTCCACTGTTTCTCCATCTATTTGCCATGAAGTGATGGGACTGTATGCCATGATCTTAGGTTTCTGAATGTTGAGTTTTAAGCAAACTTTTTTACTCTCCTCTTTTACTTTCATCAAGAGGCTCTTTAGTTCTTCACTTTCTGCCATAAGGGTGGTGTCATCTGCATATCTGAAGTTATTGATATTTCTCCCGGCAATCTTGATTCCAGCTTGTGCTTCTTCCAGCCCAGTGTTTCTCATGATGTACTATGCATATAAGTTAAATAAGCAGGGTGACAATATACAGCCTTGATGTACTCCTTTTCCTGTTTTGAACCAGTCTGTTGTTTCGTGTCCAGTTCTAACTGTTGCTTCCTGACCTGCATGCAGGTTTCTCAGGAGGAGGGTCAGGTGGTTTGGTATTCCCATCTCTTTCAGAATTTTCCACAGTTTATTGTGATCCACACAGTCAAAGGCTTTGGCATAGTCAATAAAGCAGAAATAGATGTTTTTCTGGAACTCTCTTGCTTTTTCAATGATCCAACGGATGTTGGCAATTTGATCTCTGGTTCCTCTGCTTTTTCTAAAACCAGCTTGAACATCTGGAAGTTCACGGTTCACGTATTGCTGAAGCCTGTCTTGGAGAATTTTAAGCATTACTTTACTAGCATGTGAGATGAGTGCAATTGTGTGGTAATTTGAGCATTCTTTGGGATTGCCTTTCTTTGGGATTGGAATGAAAGCTGACCTTTTCCAGTCCTGTGGCCACTGCTGAGTTTTCCAAATGGCCTGGCATATTGAGTGCAGCACTTTCACAGCATCATCTTTTAGGATTCGAAATGGCTCAACTGGAATTCCATCCCCTCCACTAGCTTTGTTCGTAGTGATGCTTTCTAAGGCCCACTTGACTTCACATTCCAGGATGTCTGTCTCTAGGTGAGTGATCACACCATCATGATGATCTCTGTCATGAAGACCTTTTTCATATAGTTCTTCTGTGTATTCTTGCCACCTCTATTTAATATATTCTGCTTCTGTTAGGTCCCTACCATTTCTGTCCTTTATTGTGCCCATCTTTGCATGAAATGGTCCCTTGGTATCTCTAATTTTCTTGAAGAGATCTCTAGTCTTTCCTGTTCTCTTGTTTTACTCTATTTCTTTGCACTAATCACTGAGTAAGGCTTCTCTACGCTTCACTGGCCCAACTGTGTGGCGATACCCCACATCCAAGGTCAGAGAAACCCTAGTAAGATGGTAGGCGCTGGAGTGGCTTTGAGGAAATACCCCATGTCCAAGGGCAAAGGAGAAGCCCCAGCAAGATGGTAGGAGGGGTGAGTTCGTGTTTAGAATCAAACCGAATTCGCTTTTAGAATCAAATCAGTGCAATCATTGACAGGTAATAAATAGCAGAGCTGCAATATGAATCCAGGATACAAGGACTCCAGAGTTCATGTTGTAAAGAGTAAACCATCCAGACACTCCATCTGAACTATTGATTTCGAGGTTTCAGAAGTTGAGATTTACGCAATTTGAGTTTGAGGTATATGTCAGTTATCTATTACCACTGTAATGCTATGTAATATACAGCCACAAAACCTCAATGAAATTTGACAGTAAACACTTATTAGCTCAACATCTGCACAGTCAAACTGTTCTGGGCTGGGCTTATCTTGGCTGGGCTCACTCATGTGTCTATCATCAGTTGTGTTTTGCTTGGTCATCCCTCTTTCTGGTACGAGAATTGGCTGGCTGTTTAGCTGGTCTAGGATGGCCTTGAATGAGATTCCTGGATTCCAAGTCTGGTCCGTGTCTTTCTCCTTCCAGCTAGACCAGATATGTTTAATGGTGATAGCTGAGGAAGGAGAAACATGCAAGTGCTTTTTCAAGTCTCTGCTTGCATCACATTTGATAACAGTCCTTTCAAAATAAGTCATGTGTCCAGTCCAGATTCTAGGTGAATCTTTACCAAAATGAAGTGAAGGTCACATGATAAAGTGTATGGATATAGAGAGGGGTGAAGAATTAGGGATATTAATGCAATCAGCCTACCATGAGATGAATGTTCAAACTGAGACTTTTACATTTGTCTAGATTTACTGTGCCATCAAAATACAGCTAGAAAGCAATGCATTTCAAGTTCGGTGGCTTCTCATGGCACTCAGAAAAAGCAGCTCCTTCCAGTGACTACAAAGCACTCCATTAGCTGACTGACAACGTTTCCAAACAGCTCCGACCACCTTCTCCATCTCTCTCTATGCTCCAAATGCAAGGACCACTTAGTCCTTCCAACAGGCCCCACTTCCCTGTCTCAGGGCTCAGCCCACGCTGTTCCCTTAACCTTCCCCACCACCATTCCTCACTCCTTATCTGGCTGCTTCCTCATCATTCTTTAAGACTAGGCTTAAATATCACCTCCTCAAAACCAGAAGTGAAAGAGTCACGTGTACCCCAATGTTCATTGCAGCACTGTTTATAATAGCCAGGACATGGAAGCAACCTAGATGTCCATCAGCAGACGAATGGATAAGAAAGCTGTGGTACATATACACAATGGAATATTACTCAGCCATTAAAAAGAATTCATTTGAATCCGTTCTAATGAGGTGGATGAAACTGGAGCCTATTATACAGAGTGAAGTAAGCCAGAAAGAAAACACCAATACAGTATACTAATGCATATATATGGAATTTTGAAAGATGGTAACGATAACCCTGTATGCGAGACAGCAAGAGAGATACAGATGTATTGAACAGTGTTTTGGACTTTGTGGGAGAGGGCAAGGGTGGGATGATATGGGAGAATGACATTGAAACATGTAAGTTATTATATGTGAAACGAATCACCAGTCCAGGTTCGATGCATGATACAGGATGCTCAGGGCTGGTGCACTGGAATGACCCAGAGGGATGGGATGGGGAGGGAGGTGGGAGGGGGCTTCAGGATGGGGAACACATGTACACCCATGGCGGATTCAAGTCAAAGTATGGCAAAACCAATACAATGTTGTAAAGTAAAATAAATAAATTAATTAATTTTAAAAAAATCACCTCTTCAGAGGGGCCGCCCTGCACCTCCTGATTCAGTTTTAGTCCCTATCTCAGCTTCCTCTTTGAACTCCAACTTAACCCTCATCACCCTTTGCAGCAATACTTTTTTATCTGTATGCCCATCTTTTTGTCTGTCTTCCCCACTGGAGTGTAAGGTCTAGGAGAACAGGAACCAGATCTATCATGATCACCACTGTATCCTTGTGCCCAGCACAGCTCTTGACATGTAGCAGACACTCATTACACATTGGAATGAATGAATGAGTGGGTGAAGATGTTGAAAAGAATATTTTCTTGCTGATAAACTCCTGAAAATAGAGACCAAGCTCTCTGGACTTGGAATTCAAGGTCCTGCATCCTCAGAGACACCCCCATGACCTTAGAATTTCTAGATGCTTGGCTTATCATAGACAGCAACTTTACAGAATGTCCTTCCTCTTGTGTGGTAAGAGGTAGGTGGCAGGGACTGAGCAGGACCAGGGGAGCCATGAGTAGGAGGGAGAGCCACAGAGTCTGTGATGGAGGAGGGGTCAGTGCCACAGAGCACTAGAGATGGATTTAGAGAACAGGGACTCTAGCCCTGCTCGGCCATCGTCCTGCCATGTATCCTTGGGCAGGTCCTTTGGACGCATGTGCTTCAGTTTCCCCATCTGTGAAAGGGGAATAAGAATCTCCTGCTTGCAGGATAGACTTGAGGGTGAAATGCACATGGCATAGGCACCTCTCTCCAAGGATCAAGTTCAGGGCCAGTTCAGTAAGGATCAGGTCTCCACTATTTCTTTTTTGCCAAAAAAAGTTTTCAAGTGTTTCTCTCCCTTCTTACACCTTCTCTGGAGCCCTCATCACTCTGGACCTAGGGGCACATGGACAAACATTTTCGTGTTAGATCAGGGAGCTGTACCTGCTGCAGACAGTTGAAATCATTTCTGAGCAAGTGTAGGATGTTACTCAGCATCGTCCCTAAGCCCGTGGACAGACACAGGAAATGGTGTGAACATTGGCAGATACTGGCAAACGCGCCTTCAAAGGTGCCTGGCTGGTCCTTCCTTGTTCAACAACCAGGTTTGAGGAAGAGAATTAAATGTATTGAGCCCCTACCAAGGATGCAACCCTCTGTTACACATGTTCACACATACTTCCTAGAACAAGTCTCACAATAATCATATTAGTATCATCCCCATTTTACAGATCAAGAAACTGAGGCTCAGGGACATTAGGTATCTTTAGTCACTGCCCAACTTTTATAAAAATGACCAGCTGAAAATGCATTAAGCGTCGTAAGAGATGAAGGAGGGGCTTCTTCCTAGTTTCAAAAACAGTGGAATTTCTAGTCATGCATCATCTTTGATGACATGACTCCCATACTTTGTACATGTTCTTTCATCTTGTCCTTTTCCTTCACCACTGGATGTGATTGGCCAGTTTATATTAGTATCAAGAGGTGGCTGAGAATCCACTGATTTGGCTGCCCTGTGTTCTTCCTCTTGGTTCTTAATATTGTGTTACATTTCTGAGAGCTACATTTCTGAGTACTAATATCAACATTATCAATTTTCTATTTTCCAGGCATTTTTGTAGAACAAAGAAGGCAAAATGAAATAAAATAGCTAACATTCACTAAGCGCCTTACTATTTTGTGTACTACCCATAAAAATGGTGTAGTGCATTCACAGTCATGAATGCTGCATGATCAAGTGTTTTCCTGAAAAGAGAGAAATTCTGCTTTGATTAGGCATGGCTGAGAACCCAGTCCTCCACTTAGAAATTGACATGTCTGATGCCTAAAGGAATTTTCCACTGACAAGGTAATGCCTTCCTGCATTTCAAGCCTGGTTTTTCCCCACCACCCACTCGCTTCCAGCGCCAGGTGCTACAGGACACTTTCTTGGCACTGTGTCATCTTTAGCCCTACACCTTCAGGTTACGATGATGGATGAGCGCCACAGTGGGTCATAGGAGTGCTCCGGAAGCCGTTCCCACACTAGGCAGCAGGCAGTAGCCAACCATACACATATATGACTGTGAACTGCAAAATCATCCCCCTAGAACCAAACTAAAGGGTTCCTCCTAGGCCAGAACCCCAAAATGCCCGTGACCATTTCAAGGCCTCCTGTGTGAGGAGATATGATATGATATGATATGATATGATATGATATGATATGATAAGATATGATATGATATGATATGATATGATATGATATGATATGATATGATAAGAGGGAGAGTGTTTGTGCTCAAGTGCTCCGACGTGTCTAACTCTTGGTGACCCCATGGGCTGTAGCCCACCAGGCTTCTCTGTTCATGGGGTTCTCCAGGCAAGAACACTGGAGTGTTCTCCCTCCAGGAGGGGGGAGAGGAAGTATTATTAAAATATCTATCTTATGAAAATCAAATATATCTATACCTATACCTGTATATGCTTACTATGCAATCACACTGCTAGGGCCCCACCTAGGGCCTTAGAAGAAGCCTGCCTGAGTGCCCCAATGCTGCTGAAGCTTCAATAACTTCACAGTAATCCTCCGACACTGTCACAACTGAACTCTGCATGTCACCAGGAATGGGCATGGTTGTAGTGGGTGGTGGAAGCCACCGGCGAGCTAATAGGAGACACAAGTGAATGATTATGTAGTACAGAGGTCAGTAGACTAGATGGCCCACAAACCAGGTCAGACCTACTGCCTGTTTTTGCAAATAAAGTTTTATTGGAATACAGCCACATTAATTGTTGTGGCAGGCTGTGTGCTGCAGTGGTAGACTGGAGTTGTTACAACAGATACTTGTCCACCAAACTGAAAGTATTTACCACCTGACCTTTGATATAAACAGTTTAGGAAAAATTGAGAAGCTCTTGAAGAAGAAGAAGACAAGGCAAGAAAAAGCTAGCGCTAGATTCAAACTGTTGATATTTGATTCTGGCCCCATCATTTCATAACTATGTGACTTTGGGCAAGTTATTCAATTTTTATGAACCTCAATTTCCTAATCTGTAAAAAAGGATAATAATTCTATCACAAATTTTCTATGAGGAGTAGGTGAAACCTTGTGTATAAAGAGCTGGCATAGTGCCTGATGTAAAGCTGAAGTTCAGTGTATTATTAGCGGACAGTCACCAAGATACCTGTATTTATTGTCAGCCCAGGTAGAGGATTTTGTGTGTGCCATTAAGGCCTGTGGTTCAATGCCAGTGCTTTTTCCCTGACAAGGTTCTCATTGCTGCTTCCATAGTGATACAGTAGGGACAGCCTGAAGCAATTTTGTGATTTAAGTACCATCCTGTTGTCTCTCCACCAACTCACTGCTCCATGTCACAACCAAAGTCTAGATCGTTTTCCCAGAGGCAAGTAAATTCTCCAACTCAATCATTCATTCACCTCGTGTTAGAAGAATGTCTGGCTGTCCAAGGAAGCATCTACTGTAAAGACTCAATTGCCCTGCTCTGCAGTTGCCACCTTGCCTCTCCTTAATCTTCTTATCCCAGATAGATCTTTATCTAATGCATAAAAGAGAATGGGGTTGACAGATGAAACCTTTTCAGAAATATGTCTGTATCATTTAAAACACTTTGGGCTGCAAAGTAAAGAAAGCCCAACTAAATGTGGCTTAAGGAATAAGGACATTTATTAGTTTGTTAGCTCTCAAAACCCTAAATCCAGAGATAGGTAGTTTCAGAGTTGGGAACTCAAGTAGCTTAGAAACAACAACAATGGTGTGTTCCCTCCTTTATGTTCATTCTCTTGAGTTGGCCCCCTCTGTGGTCCCAGAATGGCTGCCCCAGCTCCAGCCGTCACATGTTGATGGCAACATCAAGAGCAGAGGCAGATTTCCATAAGCTAATGAAACTTAAGCTTCAGGGTGCCTCACTTTCAAAGACCGCTTCAAGGCTTAGAAATGTACTCAAACGGCCATATACTTTTGTGAAATTTTCAGAAATAAGTATATGTATTCTTTTACAAAAAGACGCTGCTTCAAATTAGGTAAGCTTTATGCCCTATAAAATCTAGACCCATCCCTGGTCCTAAGGCAGGAAAAAAAAAATCATCCCACCTGGGTTTCTTTTCTAAGAACAAACACAAGCTTCCTGGAAGCTCTCCCACCAACTTTCCTTTGCATTACATTGACCAAAATTGTATCACAAGCCCACTCTTTCATTGTGTTGGTCCAGGTTCTCCGAGAAGCAGATGCTGAGATAGGATTAAACATGCTAGAAATTTTTAGGGGAAATGTCTGTGAGAAAAAATGGGAAGGCAGCCGATAAGACTAAGGGAAGCTTCAGATAGTGATGCAGGTCTGGCCCAGAGAGAAGAGCAGAGGGAAGCAGGAAGGGAAAGGTGAAAGCACTTCACCCCACAGTGCAGCCCCAGGAAAGCTCAGCAAAGCCTTTGGGGAGCACTCAGGGTGGAGTGACCTGCTGAAGAGTCCTGGGTCTCCCAGAAACAAGCCTGTTTTAGAATCCCTGCCACATACTGTCATCGGCTGGGAGCAGCCCACGGGAATCACGACTGACCAAACCAGTGACGGCTGTGTGAGCACTGGACTGATGTCCAGTTACACTTCCTGCACTAGAGGGTCTAAGAGGTACACTCTCATGGCCACCGCCTTCACCAAGGAGAACAAGAACCCACAGCTGGCATAGACCAATAAAGAGCCATCCCCGGGGCAGGGAAGGGCCTGGTCTGCACAGGGACTTGGCCATTCAGAGCAGGGAGAGCAAGGGCGAGGGTTCCTCTAAGTGGGAGAAAGGGCGGAGTGGTGATGAGGAGGCAACCAGAGTGTTCACCCATAGAGACCAGACTTGTTGCCAAGGGGGAGAGGGGATGGGAGAGGGATGGACTAGGGGATTGGGGTTGGTAGATCCAAACTATTACATTCAGGACAGATAAACAACAGGGTCCTGCTGCATAGCACAGGGAACTATATCCAGTCTCCTGGGGTAAACCATAATGGAAAAGAAGGTTTAAAACAGAATGTGTGTGTGTGTGTGTGTGTGTGTGTGTGTGTGTGTGTGTGTGTGTGTGTGTGTATATAACTGAATCACTGTGCTGTACAGCAGAAATTAACACAAATATGTAAATCAAATATACTTCAATTAAAAAAAAAATAAAAGAGTGTCTGCCAATATCCACCCCTCAACAAACCTCCGGTCCCCTTAGATGGTCATTGAGCATGTTCCTCTCAGCCAGAGCCAATCAGATATGACTGCCCTTTATCAGGGGACTTTCCTGACCTCAGGGCCAGCTTATCATGTGCAGCAGAAGGGAGGGAAATAGCTTTCCATGTTAGCTATCCAAATCTCAATATCTGTGATGAACTCCTTCTATTGTGAAGTCAACAAAAAGCCTTGGTGCTGGGTCTTCTGCAAATCGCCTGAGTTTGCAGCCGGACTGTGCTGCTTTTGTTTTTGATTTTGTAGGGACTGTGAGCCTTGATGTCCTGTGTCTATTTTAATTTGGTTCCTTGTGTGTTGCCTATTTAAAATCTCCCCCACTGTTTCAATTAGATAAAGACTTCCTGTTCTGCTTGGCAAGTCAGGGCTCAAAGCACTTGGATTTCTCCCCTTTGTGGGGGAGGTGAGTATCATTAATTAGGCATGAGGTAGGGTGGGTTGAATAAATCATTTGAGTTACGTTGTCATACTCTTGATGATGATTTGGAAACCAAGGAAATATTTTATGTGGTTATTGCAGTTGTCGGCTAACTGGCCTGCTGGGTTTCATTCTTACCTCTACTCTCTAACTTCTATACTCTACTCAACACCCAGAAAGCGATCCTGGTAAGACGCAATTCAGATCATGTCACTCCTGTGCCCAAATCTTTCCAGTCACTAACCAATTACTTCCAGTAAAAGCCAAAGTCCTTATACTGATCTACACGATCCTGCCTTAGATCTGCAAACTCTGGCCCTCCAGCCAAATCCAGCTGCCTGCTTTTGTTTTAGAAATTAAGTTTGGAATCACAGCCACACCTATTTGTTTACATAGTGTCTCAGAGGCTGCTTGTAGAGTTGAGCTGTCGCAGCCAAGAACACGCGTCTACAACGGCTAAAATCAAGGACTCTACTGGAAAGGCTTGGCAACCCCTGCCCTATATGACTGCCTTACCTGTACTCTCCAGTCAGCTCAAAGACCCATGACCTCGCACCCTCCTTCACTTTCTTCATCCATGCACTTGGCTGTTTATTCCTGTCACTCAGGACACACCCTTCCACCTCAGCTGTGAAAGTCTGGTCCTTCTGCGGGGATAGTCTTCCCCTCAGTATCCTCATGACTTGCTCCCTAACTGCCAACAGGTCTTGATTCGATATGTCTTCTCACCAGAGACTTTGCTGGTCACCCCGTTTAAATTGTAACCTTCCCTCCCTTGAAGCCTCTATCCTTCCACGGTTTACTTTTCTCCTCAGAACTGTGCACTAACATAAAACATAGTTCACTGCTTGTCTTGTTTATACCCTTAACCCTAAAAATAAGCTCCTTAAAGATAAGTATTTTTGTCTTTTTTGCTCTGCCCTACCCCCAGGGCTTAGAATAGTGCCTAACACATAGTAGGTGCTTATTAAATATATGTCATAAATATACCATCAAAGACTCATCATTCTGCTGCCTCACAGAAGACCCAAGCAACAGTGGCTTATTCAGGTCATAGGGTCATCTCGCAATGCCACCAGGGTATTTGGCTCCTCTAGCTCCCCTCCCACCATCTTTGGTGGGTGACTTCCTTTTCCCCATGGTGTCCTCTTGAACACAGGTTGTTCACTCCACTCTGGCCTCCCCTTCACGTTTCCAAGCTGGTTAAAGTAGGAGATGACTGGGAGGAGGAGGCGACACCTATGTCAGGGAAGAAATCTCTCCCAGAAATGCCTAGCATACTTCTGCTGACGTCTCTTAGGCCAGAGCCTCATGGCCACTCTATGTTGTGGGAGAAGTTAGGAAATGTATCTTACAGCAGGATATGTGAATATCCTGAAGACCATATGGAAGTTTTAAGAGTATTAGAAAGGAGAAATAGGTATCGGAGAAGTAACTTACAGCATCTGCCTCATCTGCCTTTTGCTTTTTATTTTTTAAGCTGGTAGAAGTATTAGAGGGTGGGACTCCGGAGGATTTCCAGAACTTTGGAAAGTACAAAGGGCGAAATTGCTGATATTTGTAAGTGTTCAGCCCAAACGTTCCCTGTACTGAAGTCTCCTAGCTTGCTGAAAGTCCCTTGTCATCCCACTTCACGTAAGGTTTATCTTATGCTCACTATATTGCTCCTGTCCTCAGCAATATGTGTTGCACATGGTAGGTGCTCAGGAACTAACAAAAGAATTAACAAATGAACTGAAATAAATTCTGAGGTGTGTTTACACACATAGGTACACATACATGGGTGTCTAAATGCCTATATTCTATTTATTGCATGCTTCCTATATACTGTCATATATATTCAATTCTGCCAGCAATTCTGGGAAACCAAGAGTGGCATCTCCATTTTGTAATGAAGACCGTAGAAGTCTCTGTTTCAGACTCAGGAGCTGAAGAATTGGTGCTATGGAACTGTGGTGCTGCAGAAAACCCTTGAGAGTTCCTTGGACAGCAAGAGGATTAAACCAGTCAATCCTAAAGGAAGTCAGTTCTGAATATTTATTGGAAGGACTGATGCTGAAACTGAAACTCCAATATTTTGGCACCTGACATGAAGAATGAACTCATTTGAAAAGACCCTGATGCTGGGAAAGATTGAAATCAAAAGGAGAAGAGGGCAGAAGAAGGTGAGATAGTTAGATGCATCATCGACTCATTGGACATGAATGTGAGCAAACTTGGGGAGATAGCGAAGGACAGAAAAGCCTGGCCTGTTGCAGCAAAGAGTCAGACACAACTTAGCAACTGAACAACAAGAACAAGCCAAAAGGTACCTGCAGTGCAGCACACAGATAGTAAGTGGTAGAGGTAAGACTCAAACCCTACTCACTGATTGTAAAGCTTAGGTTCCTGTGATCACATTCATTCAGTGAATCATTCAACAGATAAATACTCACTGCTTCCTGTGCACCATGTATGGTTGTAATAATATTTCCTGCATCAAGAAAATATTACTCTAATTGAAAGATGAATTTTGCCAAGTAAAGCATAGTATAAAGAGATTAAAATACACACATCCTCTCTTCATCTGTGTGTTTCTTCTGAACATTTCTAGGTAAAGTACCCACCCATTTAACTTCAGGTTCACATGGCTTATTTCATATTTCTTAACTAGTTTCCTTTAGTTCTCAACTTGTTGCATATTATTTGTTTAATGAGATTGTAGATTACTTGAGATAAAGAAAGTGAAGTCCCTCAGTCGTGTCCAACTCTTTGCGACCCCATGGACTATAGCCCACCAGGCTTCTCCATCCATGGAATTTTCCAGGGAAGAATATTGTAGTGGGGTTGCCATGTCCTTCTCCAGGGGATCTTCCCGACTCAGGGATCAAACCCGGGTCTCCCACCATTGCAGGCAGACACTTTACCATCTGAGCCACCAGGGAAACCGTATTTGAGATAAGGTGTGTCTTATTCATTATTGAGTTCCAATCTTAAGCTTGCTTGGAGTTAGTAGTGATGGGCACTCTGGGTTTAATAGATTCCTATTGGATAAAACAGAATTTACTAGGCAGGGTTTGGGGCTGCAAGCAATGGAAAACTGCCCTGAGTGATTTATGCAGGAAAGGGATTTATTAGAAGGATATAACTTACAGAACCAGCTTCATAATAAAGACAGGAAGGAAGTGAGGTTAGGTAGAAAAGATACAACCAAAATCATGGCTGATTAAACTACCATCACTGGCAGCACCACTGCTAGACACTCAATCTACCCCTGCTGGACCCTGAACGCTGACATTTGCTGCTAGGACTACTATATCAGTGAGATTATGCTACAGAAATAAATTGCCCGAACTTCTCAGTGGCTTAGGTGACAGTGGTTCATTTTTCACTCCCATTATATGTCTACAATAGTGGGCCCAAGCCTGTAGAGGCCTCATGCTTCCATGATCCCAGAATCTGGAAAAGGGAAAGGCTAGCCAATCTAATAGCTCTTACAGCTTCTTTTTTTTAATGTAATATAGACTACTTTCTCTCACGTCTAACTGACCAAAGCCTAATCTTTTACAAGATGGGAAAGTGCAATTCTACTAAGCACCAAGAATGAGAATGTTTATATTTGTGATCAGCTTTGATGACTTTGCCAGTTCCAGTACAAGTTTTTCCATGAATGCTTGCCCACTAGTTCTACATTTGATGTGACTCATTTAAAATTCAAAATCCTGAGGGTAACATCCCACACTGGCCAAGGGTAGTTCATGTTTAGTGCTCCATTAAGAAGGTGCATGAGGGAGGACACAGGATAGTCAATCCTAACCCATCTCTGTCTGTTGGAATCTGTATTGCTGATCAACAAAGTCTGCTTCTTCTAGGATGATACATTCTCAAAGAATGCTTCAGATTTAGCTAAATTCAGAGCTCTTCAAGGAGGCAATATTGACAGTCAAAACACACACACACACACACATATATATATTTAAAGAATAATCTTATGCCTTAGGACCAAGCGCTCAATTAGTTTTGCATGTTTCCTGAAGTGTTCTCTTAAGTTAAAAACTATTACTTGAAAAAAGGTTAGGAGGTCGAGTAAGTATGGAAAACGCTGTCTTCTTTCAGTCATTCTTTGTGGTAGGCAGCCTCTAAGCTGGTCAATGACCACATCTCCCAACAGTCACACCCTTGTGTAAGCCTCTCCCCTTGGGTGTAGGTAGGATTTATGTACTCACATCTAACAAACAGAAGTGATGGATGAAGTGATGGATGTTAACTCTGATGTTAGGTTATAAAAAGACTGTGGCTTCCATCCTGGTATCTTCCCTTGATCTTTCGCTCAGAGAAAAGCCAGCTGTCATGTTGTGAGCAAAGAACTGAAGCCTCCAGTCAGTAGCCAGTGAGGACCTGCAGGCTTCCAACAGCTATAACTAATCTTGAAATTGGGTCCTCCCCAAACGAGACTTGAGGCGACTGCAGCCCACTCAACGCCTTGATCGCAGCCTGGAAGACCCTGAGCTGAGACCCATTTAAACTGTGCCTGGGTTCCTGACCCACAACTGTGAGATGATAACTCTTGTTTTAAACCACTAAATTTGGGGGGGGGGGGTAATTCTTTATCAGCAGCAGATCAAGAGTTCAATAAATATCTTACAGCAGTATGTGACACTCTTGGGACACATAAATGGGCACAACAGACCTGACTTCTGCCCTTATGGAGTTTAAATTAATTTAGATATGTTTCTATGCTGAGGAAATAGATAGAGCCTTTCATATGCAAATGTGCACCAGCAATCTCTAAGAGGTAGAGTATGGGTCTCTAACTTTTAAACTCTTTTTTTTTTTGCTCTGCATTTCATAGAGCTAATGTTTTGTGGAACACACATTAGAAAATTCTCTTAGTAGCTAAATGAATAAATGAATTAAAGTTGTAATTTTAAAGGCTTAAGCTCCCCTGCAAAATTTTTGGAGTATGCCACCCTTTGTTCATTATAGACTTAATAGCTATTCTTTTCCTGGACCCCATGTGCACTTTCACTAATTTACTTAGCAAACATTGACTGATTATCCACTGGGTTGTAAGGCACGGCAAGCAGCAAATTGTTACTCGGGCAATGGGGCTGCTATATTTCTCCTGAAGTGTATTTGGAAATTCACTAATTGTTTCATTTTGTGAGTAATGGTTTCAGCCACAATATTTGGACAAAGAGCAAAGGCGAGAAAGAATGGGATTGGCTAATGTTAAAATCAAAGCTTTGCTGAAAACCGTAATGCGTATTGAAGCAAAGCATTGTCCTCAAGAGGAGAGGAGACATAATCGGTATTGAAACAGTGCCTGAAACACTTCATCGGACTGTATTTAAAATGTTTAAAGGACTCGTGGAACAAATAAAGCCCTGAAAAGGTCTTTCAAATTGAAATGAATTCTTGGCATGCTACCCCTGGACTACCACCTCTCTGCACACAATAGCCTGCCTCAGAAAAGCCTGTGGAAGCAGGACTTCTGTCTTAATTGCCTAACGTGTCAAGTGTTTCATATTTTAGGTGAAACGCAGGACGGGCGGTGGGGGGGGGGGGGGGAGGAAGGTACCTCATTTATGAAACATTGAAATGGCAATCCCATTTTGTCTTTGGTGCATTGCTCCTTGGGATTGCATGAGACATTTCCAGATTTAATGAAGTAGGAGATGTCCAGGGACCAACCTCTCAGCAAACCAAGTCCCATTTCTATCCCTGGAAGGCATTTGGGGTATGGTTTATAAATAAGGTGGTGCCAGTGTTGGCAAAGACATGGAGAAATGGGATGGATTGAAGATGTCAGATTAAAATGTGAAGGTATAAGATAGGATAATACTTATCCTCTTGAGAGGACAGCAGAGTTACCAATATGAAAAGAATTGACAGTCTTAACTATGAGAAAATTAAAACCTTATGCTAAAGTAATAAATAAATAACTACAAAGGGGCAAAAGAGCAAGCCATGGAAAATTACCTGCAGTGTATATGACAGAGAAAGATTTAGTATTTTTACTCTATAAGTAGTTCCTAAAAGTCATTAGGAAAAAGACAAACATCTTAGGATGCCCCATTCCCCCCTCCAAAAAAAGGAAATGACATGAACAGGGAATTCTTGTGAGCAAAAGTATAAAAGAAAAATAAGTGAAAAAAAGTCAATTTCTAGGGTGATCAAGGAAATGTTAGACTCTATATTGAAAGGTAATAGCATAAAGTCAATAATGGCACAGTCTCTGGATTCAGGCTGGCTGGGTTGCTGCCTCATTTTTCTCATCTATAAAATGAAGGTAAAAGGGTTATTGTAAGTGGGAAGCAAGTGCATATCATACAGTTAGAATAGTGCCTAGCACATCAGGAGTGGTACATAAATGCTAGTTGCTATTACTTCTCTTATTAAATTGATAAATGTAAAAGTGATAATAACCAGTGGTATCAAAGGAGTGGAGACAGGCACTCTTGTACACTGCTAGGGGGTATAAATTTGGCACAGTCTTCTTAGAGGACAATTTAGTCTCATGCGTTAAGAAATTAGAATGCTACATGCCTTGGGCCAAAGTCCATGGTAGGAATTTTCCCCAAGGAAATAAGAAGTCAAGACTTTTTTTCAGAGCTCTGTATAATTGTGCAATACTGAAAAGAACCTAAACGTCCAACAATACATTCATTGAACACGTTATTGGACATCCATTTAGTAGAATTCTATGTAGTCATCGAATGACATAAAGAACCACTAAAAGGGCATTTGGGAACAATTGAAATATGACTTAGATAATGTTATTGTGTCAGTGCTATTTCTTGAGTGTGATAAAGTTCCTACAGTGCTTTGTAGGAAAATGTAGAATACATGCCAAAGTGAACTGATGTTTACAGCTTACTTTCAAATGGTTCCAGAAAAAAGAATATAACACCACACACACACACACACACACACACACATACATACACACACACACATACACACACATACACACACACACACACATCATATATATTTATAAATATCTCACAGAGAGAGAAAGCAATGGTGAATCTGGGTGAAGTGTAGATAGAATGGCTATTTTTATCTGTTAACCTTTGTGTCTGTATGAAATTTTTCAAAATGAAAAGCTGGAAAAATGTAAGAAAATATTTAAGGACAGGAAAATGATATATTTTAAGGAAAAAAGTAGTTTACAAATCAGTATATACAATATGATCTCAATTTTTTTTGTTAAAAGATTAGGATTAGTTGGTATTTCTGAGTTTGGGTAAACTCCAGGAGTTGGTGATGGACAGGGAGGCCTGGCGTGCTGCGGTTCATGGGGTCACAGAGTCAGACGTGACTGAGCGACTGAACTGAACTGACTGACTGGAGCCTCCTCCCATGTCAGACTGTGGTAAGTGTGCATTGCCTCATGTAGCTAAAACCCTATGAGATTCTGAGGGCTTATGATTTTGCTTACACAAAAAAATAATAGAAATTCAGAGATGGAAAAGAGCTTCCAATGTGGCTTAATGGGTAAAGAATCTTCCTGTAAAGCAGGAGACTCCGGTTCCACCCCTGAGTCAGGAAGATCCCCCGGAGGAGGGAATGGCCACCCACTCCAATATCCTTGCCTATAGAATGCAATGGACAGAGGGGCCTGGCAGGCTATAGTCCATAGGGTCACAAAGAGTCGGACATGACTCAAGCCACTGAGCGCGCGCGCGCACACACACACACACACACACACACACACACACACACACACACACACACACACACGTGAAAAACTTACTAAAAGCCAGCCACTTATACTCAAACATGGGTCTTTATGACCTCAAGTCCACACTTCTTTTTTACTGAATGAAAGATTCTTTAAATTCTTTAGTGCTTTACCATTTTCAAAAGATCCATGCACATGATTTCATATAACCCCATAACAACCCTTTTATTTTTCCTACCCCTATCTTGGCCCCCGTTCCCTCTGCCCATTGGTAATTGCTACCTTGTTCTCTATATCTGTGAGGCTACTTCTTTTTTGTTTTATTCACTACTTTTTAGATCCCACATACCCTGCAGCACATGGCTTTGTCTAGCTTATTTCACTCAAGTCTACACTCTCAACTACTGTTGCAGAGAGAAAAGAGCAAGAGGCTGCTATTGCTGCTGACAGTGATGCTGAGATTAGCTAATAATTATTGACAAGGGCTGTAATGGAGTTACATAGTCAATGCTTTAAAGAAGCAAAAGCAAAAAAGAGGCTTGTTTTATAGGGCAGGAAGGTAGGAAGAAGGTAGTTGTTCTTACCTAAGGTGGTACCACATGAGATGGGCTTTGAAGGATCCATAGGAGTACAACAGAGGCTGGCGGAGCATTCACTACAGAGGGAACAGCATGAGTAAAGACAGTGTATTTAAGAAATGATAATTCGTTTTCAGAGAGTGGGGGGGAGGTAATCAAGGAAGACGGCAGCTAATAAGACTGGACAGAGAACAGCACTCCTTCTTTCTGATGCTGATGGGAGCTGCTTCTGAAAAATGACCCAGGCAACAGAGTTTTCTTCATGAGAAAATGAGACTGTCACTGGGCAGACCAAGTGAGGGACTTCTGGGAACAGTTTCAATAGGAGGTGATGAACAACTTTACCAGAGTAAGAATAGTGGGAAGGAAGAAGGGACAGAATCAAAGCTTCCTCCTCTGAAAGTCTGCAGTATTACTTAGGGACATGCCATAATAAATATGGGCTTCCCTGGTGGCTCAGAGGTTAAAGCGTCTGCCTGCAATGTGGGAGACCTGGGTTTGATCCCTGGGTCGGGAAGATCTCCTGGAGAAGGAACTGGCAACCCACTCCAGTATTCTTGCCTGGAGAATCTCATGGACGGAGAAGCCTGGTGGGCTACAGTCCACGGGGTTCAAAGAGTCAGACACGACTGAACGACTTCACTTTCACTTTATAATAAATACATGTCTTGAAATATCACCTTATCTTCCTGAGCTGGTCCTTGGCTTGTTTGTGCTTATACCCATCTATTTTGTATCACAAGAACTACCTTCCCCAAATTCCCTTTCCTTCCAACTTCTCGATGGGGTTTGGCCAGTGGGAGGCACTGGCAGAAGATAGAAGCAGGAGGAGGGGCAAGTCCAGGGTTTTTCTGCCCTTCTCTGTCTGCTACAGACTGTGTTCCTGGCAGCAGCTGTGTCCCATTCATGAGCCCAGATCCTGCTGGGCTGCCCCTCCCAACATGGAGCTACCTCTCCTGCTCGGCCTCCACTGTGGCTCTAGATCTTGCCACATGGCTTGGCTTCAGGGCTCTGATATCATCATCATCTCTCTGTCCCTCCATCCTGGACATAGCACAGGCTTCTTGCTGATGCTACTTCCTCCCTTGTCTCCTTGCTGTTCCATTCAGCGCCTTAGCTCTTCCATTCCCTCTGGAACTTGCATTAGATTCCTTCGGATTGAAACCCCTACAGTATTTTTGTTTCCTGGCTAAACTCCCCACTTAGAGCAGAATTTCCTAATGGACAGGCACTATATCTCTCCATTTTTAGAATTCCACAAGGACGAAGATAGAATTACTCAAGAAATACTTGATTGATTCTGAGTCTTGGATCCCACTAGTAATCCTCATTGGCTCCCTGATGTGGAATCTGAAAAGAGAAGACACAGAAGAAAGGGGAATGAATTTTAATTCCTTCTTCCACATGCTTAGCTTGAATTATAGTGTAATTTCCACCTATTCATTCATTCAATCGACAAGCATCTATTGAGTGCCTAGCAAGTGCTGGGGATATAGCAGTGATCCTTTCCTTGGGGAGTTTACATTTTAGAGAGGACTTCAACGATGCTGGAAAAGACCCTGATGCTGTGAAAGATTGAGGGCAGGAAGAGAATGGGGTGATAGAGGGTGAGATGGCTGGATGGCATTACCAGCTCAATAGTCATGAGTTTGAGCAAACTCCAGGAGATGGTGAAGGACAGGGGAGCACCTGGCATGCTGTAGTCCATGGGGTTGTAAGTTCAGTTCAGTTCATTTCACTCGCTCAGTCATGTCTGACTCTTTGCGACCCTATGAACCGCAGCACACCAGGCCTCCCTGTCCGTCACCAACTCCCGGAGTCCACCCAAACCCATGTCCATTGAGTCTGTGATGCCATCCAACCATCTCATCTTCTGTTGTCCCCTTCTCCTCCTGCCCTCAATCTTTCCCAGCATCAGGGTCTTTTCAAATGAGTCAGCTCTTCGCATCAGGTGGCCGAAGTATTGGAGTTTCAGCCTCAGCATCAGTCCTTCCAATGAATATTCAGGACTGATTTCCTTAAGGATGGACTGATTGGATCTCCTTGCAGTCCAAGGGACTCTCAAGAGTCTTCTCCAACACCACAGTTCAAAAGCATCAATTCTTCAGCACTCAGCTTTCTTTGTGGTCCAACTCTCACATCCACACATGACCACTGGAAAAACCATAGCCTTGACTAGACGGACCTTTGTTGACAAAGTAATGTCCCTGCTTTTCAATATGCTGTCTAGGTTGGTCATAACTTTCCTTCCAAGCAGTAAGTGTCTTTTAACTTCATGGCTTGCAGTCACCATCTGCAGTGATTTTGGAGCCCAGAAAAATAAAGTCAGCCACTATTTCCACTGTTTCCCCATCTATTTGCCATGAATTGATGGGACCGGATGCCATGATCTTAGTTTTCTGAATGTTGAGCTTTAAGCCAACTTTTTCACTCTCCTCTTTCACTTTCATCAAGAGGCTCTTTAGTTCTTCTTCACTTTCTGCCATAAGGGTGGTGTCATCTGCATATCTGAGGTTATTGATATTTTTCCTGGCAATCTTGATTCCAGCTTGTGCTTCCTCCAGCCCAGCATTTCTCATGATGTACTCTGCATACAAGTTAAATAAGCAGGGTGACAATATACAGCCTTGACATACTCCTTTTCCTATTTGGAACCAGTCTGTTGTTCCATGTCCTATTCTAACTGTTGCTTCCTGACCTGCGTACAGGTTTCTCAAGAGGCAGGTCAGGTGGTCTGGTATTCCCATCTCTTACAAATCGCTGTGAAAAGAAGGGAAGTGAAAAGCAAAGGAGAAAAGAAAAGATATACCCATCTTATGCAGAGTTCCAAAGAATAGCAAGGAGAGATAAGAAAGCCTTCCTCAGCGATCAGTGCAAAGAAATAAAGGAAAACAATAGATCAGGAAAGACTAGAGACCTCTTCAATAAAATTAGAGATACCAAGGGAATATTTCATGCAAAGATGGGCTCAATAAAGGACAGAAATGGTATGGACCTAACAGAAGCAGAAGATATTAAGAAGAGGTGGCAAGAATACACAGAAGAACTGTACAAAAAAGATCTTCATGACCCAGATAATCACAATGGTGTGATCACTCACCTAGAGCCAGACATCCTGGAATGTGAAGTCAAGTGGGCCTTAGAAAGCATCACTATGAACAAAGCTAGTGGAGGTGATGGAATTACTGTTGATCTATTTCAAATCCTGAAAGATGATGCTGTGAAAGTGCTGCAATCAATACGCCAGCAAATTTGGAAAACTCAGCAGTGGCCACAGGACTGGAAAAGGTCAGTTTTCATTCCAATCCCAAAGGAAGGCAATCCCAGAGAATGCTCAAACTACTGCACAATTGCACTCATCTCACACGCTAGTAAAGTAATGCTCAAAATTCTCCAAGCCAGTCTTCAGCAATATGTGAACCGTGAACTTCCAGATGTTCAAGCTGGTTTTAGAAAAGGCAGAGGAACCAGAGATCAAATTGTCAACATCTGATGGATCATTGAAAAAGCAAGAGAGTTCCAGAAAAACATCTATTTCTGCTTTATTGACTATGCCAAAGCCTTTGACTGTGTGGATCACAATAAACTACGGGGTTGCAAAGAGTTGGACAAGACTTAAGAACTGAACAACAGCAATTAATGCACCAACAAGCCACTGAGAAGAAGGGGCTGGCTCTTTTTTTTCACTTCATTTTTTCCACAGAGTCACTGCCTGGTGCTACCCTATCAGATAATCTGGTGAGGAGATGGATACTTGCAGGTGGAAAATAACAATAATGGTAGTATCATTTGAGGGGCAGATTCTGTGCTAAGACACCTATGCAACCAATCTAACAAGCATTTCTTGGGTACATTGTGTTCTAGGTGGTAAGGTTTACAAAGTCAGCAAGACAAATAGGTCCACACACCCTTGGATCATATCGTCTAGTTGGGATGAAAGACATTAAGCTCATTAAAATTAGGGTACACGCTCTGACAGAGAAGTATATGTGGTATGAGAGCTGATAATAGGGGAACTTGACCTAGCCTAGGGGTACTGGTGGTCCCCTGAGTCTTCCCCAAGGAAGTCAAGTTTTGGCTAAGCCTTGAGAGTCCAGGGGGTTGGGTGGTAGAAAGTGTTCTGGAGAAGTTTTCATCTGTCATCTCATTTAACCCTCACATCAGAGGGTCAAGAAACTTGAGCAACTGTTTTCTGTTCTTACCACTCTCTCAGTGCTTGTCATCGACATCCTCAGATTTTAACTGACCAGACTGCTTGCAAATAATGAACTTGGAAAGAACAGCTCCTCCAGAGTCTATCAATTAAATAAACTGTCCTCCTATGGAATAATACTCCTAGTGGAGCAGAAGCTACATTCGTGGTAGCCATTATGATTGTTCACAAATATTCCAGTTCCCTGTCTGGGTACATGTGAGATTATGCTTTGAAGTTCTTTTAAGTTAGATACAGTTGTATGAATGGCATTAGCCAGTAATATGAGTGTATAACTTCCAGGAGAAAACTTTAAAAGTCAGAGTGTTGTTCTTATGTTCTCACTCCTTTTCCTGCCTCATAAATTTTGGAAGCATGTGCAGTGATGGTGCTTTCAGGAACCTGGGCCCCTAAGTGAACACTATAAGCAGTGTAGTTAACCCATCAACCCACGTTGCACATTGGACCTAAGCAAGGAGGAAAGCTTTGCTGTTTTAGGCTGTTGAAATTTGGGAATTGTTTGTTATTGAAGCATTGTCTAGCATAACCTGACTGATACAGGATTGTTTGTGTATTTTCTTTTCCTCTTCTCAGTGATGAGTGACTCTAAACCAGATAAGCCAGATAAGCCAAGCACATCACATACCTAAAAATTTGACATAAGCATTATTTCCCAGTTTTGCAGGTGGAAGTCAAGAACAATCACAGATAGGGCTGCAACTGGGCTGTGTTCACAGGACAGACTAACTCTAATATGCAAACTTTCCCCCACTCACCCTACAATGGCACCTGTCCCCTAAGGAAGAACAGAGAGAGGTTTATGGAGCTGGGAAAAGGGAAGACCTTTGGCTTGGGAATGCCATTTATAGCTCTTTATAAAATCTCTGGGCTCTGATGGGGATAGGACAAGTTGTTTCTGAATGATTGTGGCTCTTCTTTCCTTCTCATAGTTAATCTTGTAGGTCTACTAATTGTTTTATTTCAGGGAGACAAGGCATATTGGCCAACCATAGTCTTAAACTGTTTCAGAATTAAGTCCAAACTCCTCAAAAGGCTTTCTGGGCCTTTATGTTGGTGGGTGCCTCCCTCCTCCACCTCATCTTACAAACTCCTTCCTCTACTTCTCAGCTCAGCAGCGATGACTTTCTGCCAGTTCCTCCAAACAACTCAGTCCTCTTTTGACCCCAGGCCCTTGTATGTGCTGTTTCTGCTTTGGGGGGATATTTTCCCTACTTGGTAAGTTCCTACTCATCCTCAAAATCTGACCATCCAAGTCTCTTCTTCCAGAAAGCCTTCTCTGACCACCCACATTGGGTTAGGGTCCCCTTCCTCCAGTCTCCCCTGGCACACACAGTCCTGTGGTACTGATTCAGAAAGTGGGCTTTGGGGTTGAAATGTCTGGGTTAAAATTCTATGTCCACATTTTACAGCCCTTCAACTTTGGGTAAATTGCTCAGCTTCTTTGCACCTCAGTTTTCTCACCAATAAAGCTGGGATGCTGTTGGGGCAGGTACATGTAAAATGCTTAGAACAGTTGTCTGGCACAAAGTACATTCTCAGTAAGTGTTAGGGTTTGTAATGATTATCATATTAGTGTACAATTCAGACAACCACAGGTGGAATCTTGAGATCAGTGAACCCCAGATATTGTATATCAATTGAATATGAATAATGTTTATCCACATGCATGCATCTCTACCCATTTGTCAAAGGCTGCATGAACCTAAGACATGAAGAATCACTGCTTTGAGGGCCATGATTGCACTGGGATCTGCTCTCAGAGCTGCCTCATATTAGCAGGTGCATCTACACCTCTTGCTGAAAAGTTACTTCCTTAAAGTTCTTTGCATTGTGTGACCTATTCCCACTTGACAAATGAGCAAGCCATTATGTTGACTGTGATTCTTTCTTTCAGGAGAAAGTTCAGAAGAAGTAGGCATATATGTCCCTTTCTGATATGAAGCTTCCCTTGTGGCTCAGCTGCAAGGAATCCACCTGCAATGCGTGAGACCTGGGTTCAATCCCTAGGTTGAGAAGATCCTCTGGAGAAGGGAAAGGCTACCCAGTCCAGTATTCTGGCCTGGAGAATTCCATGGACTTTATAGTCCATGGGGTCACAGAGAGTCAGACACAACTGAGTGACTTTCACTTCACACTGATGTGGAGCAGATCGAAATTGGGGTGGACTCATCAATAGTCTTCTACCTAATGATAGAGTCTTCCACTCACAAAGACACACAGCAAAGGGATCATTGCTGAGCTTTATACACATTGACTATGTACCCAGGAAATAGCTGTTTGCCAGGGGCTCACTCAGGAATAGTGCAGTGAAACATACACAATCTGTTAATTCATGTGTGTAATTCTTGAACTTTCCCTATCTGGAGACTCACTGCATTTGCAGCTCTTATTAATGTCTCTGTTTCAACTAGAAGCTCAACAAGGGCAGTACCCAGATGGAAAGCTGAGTCCCTATTGCCCCCAGTGATGAGCACTGTGCCTGACCCATAACAGAAGTAACCAACACTAGTTGAACATTGACAGTGCGGGCCAGACAGTATTCTAATGACCTCATTTAGTCCTCTCAGTCAACCTATCGAGGTATTGTTAGTATCCCCAATTAAAGACAAAGAACAGAGGCCTGGTGAGGCACAGAGAGGCTAAGGAACTTGTTCAAGGTTACATGGGTAGAAAGCAATGAAGCCAGGCTTCCATAACAAGTGGCCTTGTTTGTTCCTACCCAGTAGATGCATAGAAAGCATGTGATAAAGCCCTCAACACATGTGACCCCAGCTGAACGAGGCTGGTTCACATTATGGTTGTTGGGTTGGTTGCTATGCTTGCTGCTTGGTTTTCAGAACGCTGAAGAATGAAAGATTATATTAATACTTTGATTGATGGGTAGGCTTCAGAGTAATGGGCAGAAAATTATTTAATTTTCTTTGGAAAATAGCTTTCTGGCTTTGGTAAAATGATACCTGTTTATTGTAAAAACTTCAGAAGTAAAAACAGAAACTTTTGTAAAAATCAGAAAACAAAAGAAGGAAACATCAGGAATGGAACTAGAATCAATAAAACTCCTTTAAAAAAATCTTAATAAATCCAATAAACTAGTTATAGCTATTATTTCCATCCTTTCAGGCAAGTTTACATATTTATATATATATTTAGCTCTATATAAAGCATTTTACATAAATGGGATCATATTAAATATCCAATTCTAAAACCTATTTTCAAAAATTTCTTCACTCCCCAATATGCTGTGGAAATAAAGATCACCATTATTCTTTGAGACTTCTAAATATTTCTTTATATGAATTAATATAATTATTTCATCAGGCCCTATTGGAAGACATTTAGGTTGTTTCCCAAAGTCCTGTGTTAAAACAGCATTACAAAGAACATCCTGTATATTTTTGAAAAATTCACAAGGATCACCTTAGATAATATCAGAAGATATGATTTCTGAGAAACCACAGGGAGTACACACTGGAATTTTGATACACATTGACAGACTGCCCTCCCAAAATATTGCCCCAATTTAGGTCCCATCACGACACACATTCATCACGACTAACTTTATAAATCTTTGCTAATCTGATAGGCAAAATAACCCCAGTAATTTAATTTCTGTTTTTTTAAAAGATATTTATTTATTTGGCTGTGCTGGGCGGGTCTTAGTTGCAGCATGTGGAATCTTTTTTAGTTGCAGCATGTCAATCCTTAAGAGCGGCATGAGGAATCTAGTTCCCTGAACCAGGGAATCAGCATGCACCCCCTATATTGGGAGCATGGAATCTTAGCCACTGAACCACCAGGGAAGTCCCTAAAAAATCTTTAATGTATATTTATTGTTGATCTGCATTTCTCCAAGAATAACATAGATATCAATAACATTTCTAGCTTTGAAGAAAAGTCATTTATGTACAAAGAGGTTCATCCCTACATTACTTATCCCAGTTAGAAAACAGAAAAACAACCAAATGGGGAATCAACCCACCAGTTAAGGTATAAACATATGTTGGAATATTTTGTAGTCACACAAAAAAGAATATTTTGGATGAATATTTACTAGCATGGGGAAATTATTATAACATCAAGCTGGTGGAAGTTTCTTAAGGAAAAATCAAAATACAAAATTACTTACAGAACAATTCCAACTCTCTCAAAATATATCTGTTTAAAGCAAAAGATGAGGAAAACATAGAAAGATTTGAAGGAAACACAAGTCATTAGTGTTGATTTCTGTGAGATGGAATTTGGGAAGATTTGAATTTTCTTTAGACTTTTTTTGCAGATGCTGAATTTTCTGATAGCATGGGACAAACACTGAACATTTGGTTGCTGTGTTTATTTTCCTCAGTGCTTGGGGTGGTACGCCCTCAGTACTTAACATTATCATTAATGATCTATTCCAGTAAACTAAATAGACATATGCTTTGGTTTATCCATCATAACAAGGGACATGCTCATTAGTACTGAACCATGTTGGGGGCAAGATCCCAGCTTTCAAGGAGTGTGTCTTCTGGACTGTGAGAGGAGGAATATGCGTATCTACAGTGTAACAGGCAGCAGTAGGTTCACTAAGATATGGCTAAGCCTCCTAGACAAGGTGACATTTCAGCCCAGCCTTGAAGCAGCATTTGGATTTTATATGTAACATTTGTCATTTTTTTTTACTCTATAAGCAATGTGTTTATTGCAGAAAAGTAGGGAAATGAAGACGATAATAACATTGTACATAGGGTAATTATCACATGTGGAACACTGTGCTAAATCCTGTGTATGGAGGAATCTCATTTAAGCCCCAGTAGCCCCAAAAGATGGGTGTGATTATCTGTGCATTCCAAGGCAAGGAAAGACAGAATAAAATAAATTGATAAGTGGATTCAGGGTACCCGATTGGAAAACTGACACAGGCATTAATGAAACCCAAGTTGACCTGGTGCCATAGGAAAAAAATAAATAAATGTGAAGCCTATTGTTTCCATCTCTTTTCTTCCCTGTGCATGAGCTCTTCTTGGGTTTTTACTGCCTACATTCTGAGTGGTCATCACTCAAGCAGTATCTGCATATAGGTGGAAACTAAAGGCATACAAGTGGATGAGATCACCAGGGAAACATGCAGAGGAGAAGAGAAAGGGCTCTGAAAACCAGTCCCAAACAACAGAGATGGAGGCATCTTCCTAAGTCAGGGCTGGGTAGACAGGAGGCAGCGTCAGGAAAAACTTCGCTGTGGTAGTACTCTTGGAGCTGAATCTTAGAGGATGAGGCTTGCCAGATTCAGAAGAGGAAGACAAGTGTCCTTGAGCAGAGTGAGCAAAGGAAAGAACCTCTGCAAAGACGTATCAGATGCAAGGGACAGCATGTTAACTTGGAAAATCAGCAAGTGATTTCAGTGTGGTTAGAATAAAGGTATGTGTGTATGTGTGTGTGTGTCTTTGTGTCTGTATGTTCATGTTTGTGCAGATATCTGTGTGGGTGCGTGAGTGCATCATGTGTCTATGTGACTGAACACGTTTTCAGGAGGCTAGGGTGATGACAGAGAGCCTAGAGGACAAAGTAGTGTTCAGACCATTGAAGACTGTGTGTCCTTGTATTCAATGGTATGTGAAAAAATACATATAGAGAAACTTTTATTATGAGGAACTGGTTCATGTAATTGTGCAGAATGAGAAGTCTCATGATCTGACTTTTGCAAGCTTGGAGGCCCAGGAAAGCTGCTGGTATAATTCAGTCCAAGTCCAAAGACCTGAGAACCAGGGGAGCAGGTGATATAAATCCCAGCCTAAGGGCTAGAGGAGATGAGATGTCCCAGCTCAGTGAGGTGGAGTTTGGGGAGTAATGAATTCTTCCTTTCTCTACCTTTTATTTTATTCAGTCCCTTTGCAGACTCAAATGCTCAGCCACAATGGTTGAAGGACAGGGAAGCCTAGCATGCTGCAGTCCATGGGATCGCAGAGAGTTGGACACGACTGAGTGACTGAACAACCACCACCCCTGTGGGGAGAGCAGTTTACTGAGTCCATCAATTCAAATGCTGATCCCACCTGGAAACATTCTCGAAGAAATACCCAGAACAATGTTTAATCTGAGCACCTGTGGCTCACTCAAGCCAACAGATAAAATTAATTATCACAATCTCTTTTAAAAGGTTTGGAATATTATGGAAATAGTCTGGAAACAGAGTGAGATACCTGAAGGCCAGCTAACCCATATAAACTTTATTTATCTGCAAGGCAAATGAGAGCCTTTGAATTTACTACAAGACAGGAATGATAAGATGAGAACTGGGATTTTGGAAGATTCTTGGACTTGATGGTTTGGTGAAGAAGAGGCAGAAGAGAAGGAGACCAGGTGGTAGAATATTGTAATAGTCAACAGAAAGAGGTGATGGGCATAGACGTTAGGATGGTAGCTACAGGGTAATGGTCATTTATTAGGGTGAAGGGTCATTTATTAGGGTGAAGGGATGAGTAATGGTGGATTTGGGCTGACAGAGATGAGAGACATCAGACAATCGACTGGGTTATCTGGGAAAATCCATAATTGAACCAGCAGTTCAAAAGCATGTCCTTCCTTCACCAATGTAAAACAAATATTTACTGATTGCCTCCTCTGTGTCAAGCCTGTGCATGGGGAATCTGTAGCTCAATGTGGAATCTTAACCAGTAACCAGACTGCAGCAACCTAGTGTTACAAGGGCCCAGGAATCAACAGCCTCAGAAGTGGCGGAGGTGGTTGAAACACCCAAGACAGTATTGAGTATTAAAAAGACACTAGGCCCCAAATGGAGTCCCAGATGGCACTAGTGGTTAAAAAAACAAAACAAAAACCCTGCCTTCCAATGCATGTAGACAGACACAGGTTCAATCCCTGGGTTGGGAAGATCCCCTGGAGGAGGGCATGGCAACCCACTCCAGTATTCTTGCCTAGAGTATCCCATGAACAGAGGGCCTGGTGGGCTACTGTTCATAGGGTGGCAAAGAGTCAGACACAACTGAAGCGACTTAGCACATGCTAAGTTCCACCTGGCTCTTCCAGAAATGGAATCTTAAACTAGTCAATCAGGAATCACTTGAGCAGCAGTAGTTAGGTAATCTGCCTTCTAGACCCCCTGCCATCCCCGAGAGGAAAACAACCTAGCAATAACCAACCTTCTTTTTTGCCTGGTGTAACTTCCTTGTTCCCGCTCCATTCTGTCTATGTAAGTCTTTCATTTCATACAGCTCCTCCAAGCTCCTTTCCATCTGCTACATGCGATTTGCCAGATTTGCAAATGGTTCAATAAAGCCAATAAGAGCTTTAAAATTTACTTAGTTGAATTTTGTTTTGTAACATGAAGGATCTGGGCTACCTTCCCTAGAAGGGCATTTTTAAGCTAGAAACTCAGAGGAAGCCAGAGCAGGAGAGTCCCCTACCCCCTGGCAGAGACAGTGGGACTGGTGATCCCCAGGTTAATAAGATTTGGTTTCTGCCATGGTGGATGGGGACAATTAACAGGACAATGCTATTGGACATAAATGCAGTTAAGACATGCATATAGATCATTCTTTAGTCAAAAAAGAAAAACTCTTGAGCCGTCTGGAACTATACCAACCAGAATGTCAAAGTGAGATTTCCCAGGTGGCTCAGTGGTATAGAATTTGCCTGCCAAGCAGGAGATGCAGGTTCTATCCTTGGGTTAGGAAGATCCTCTGGAGAAGGGAATGGCAACCCACTCCAGTATTCTTGCCTGGAAAATCCGGTGAACAAAGGAGCCTGGCGGGCTACAGTTCATGGGGTCGCAGAGAGTCCGACAGGGCTTAGCAACTAAACCACAGCAAGACTTCCCTCCAGTCCACCCCCAGGCACTTGAAGGATGGACTCAGGGTCCTCCTGGCTACTAAAGGAATGTAGTTCACGAGCCCTGGTGGCTGTTCGCTAATGTCCAGAGACAGCCTTCCAGCCTTGTCCATTCCTTATCCCTCTGCTTGTCTGGTTTCTCATCTCCACTCTGGCAAACTGGGTCTGAAAGAGGGCAGCATTAATTGTTTTGGGGACCCGAAGGTGGGGGAGGCAGGAAAGGAAGAAAAAACGTACTTTGTGTACTAGAGAAAGAAAAAGGAAAGTGAAATCCGAAACTCAAGGGCAGAAAGCGACCCCAAGCAGACACGTTGTGAACCGCTGGGGGGAGCACAACTCGGTGGGTGGGTGGGTCACCTGTCCAACTTACACTTCTCCAGGTCTGGTATCAAAGCCGAAGCCTGAAGGGTAGGGACAGCAGGGATAATCATCCTGCTTTTCTAATAATCATCCACGTTTCTAAGCTCCCACTGCCCCCCCGCCCCAACACACAACCACCCCCAGTTCTCAGGCCCCAGCTCCCCACTTCCTGCAGCCTCGGTCCCAGGCCGGGGGCGTGTTTGAGGGGCGGGGCTACGTGGAGCTGAGGAATATATATTTATTTATTTAAAGATAATTAGCATCCTCCAATCCCATTGGCTCTCCGCCGGCCCTGCTTTACATATGCCCGCCCCGCTGGCTGCCCAGGGCTTGCGGGGTTCGGCAGGGTTTGCAGCCGCCGCGGTCGCTGCTGCTCTTCATTGCCGGGCGGGCGAACACCGAGTGAACCCCGGCCCGGGAGCCGGGAACTGGGGAGCCGAGAGCCAAGAACTAGCTGCCGGCGGAGCTGCTGCCGCGGCGGCATCTGAATAAATTTCCGTCCTACGAACACCGAGGCCGGCGTTCAGCGGCTTCTGCGCCCAGCCCGGCCCAGTAGGGAGCGGATCAGACACTTTTATTTTATTTTGGAAGAAAGGGGCGAGTCCGGCGTGAGCTTCTCCCCCGGCCTGACTCGCTCCTTAGCGCGCCCCAGATCCGGCCTGGGCTCTGGAAGATGACTCCCTGGTGTGCCCTGTGGATTCCAGCGGCGACGGCTCGGGGAGGCATCCGAAAGTAGTCACACTTGGTAGCAGCGGCTGGTGGAAAAGTGAGCCGAAGCGGCGCCGACTCGGCTCTTCCCGCGCCCCGGCGCCCGCTGCTCCTCGCTGCTCCTTCCCCTCGGCTCCCCGGCGGCATGAAGTGGCGCAGCGATGGCCAGAAGAGGTAAGAAGCCGGTGGTGCGGACGCTCGAGGATCTAACGCTGGACTCGGGTTATGGTGGCGCGGCGGACTCAGTCCGCTCCTCCAACTTGTCCCTGTGCTGTTCCGACTCGCACCCGGCGTCCCCGTATGGCGGGAGCTGCTGGCCGCCTCTAACTGACTCCATGCACAGCCGGCACAACAGCTTTGACACTGTCAACACTGCCCTGGTGGAAGACTCCGAGGGGCTGGACTGTGCCGGCCAGCACTGCTCGCGGCTGCTGCCGGACCTCGACGAGGTCCCCTGGACCCTCCAGGAGCTGGAGGCGTTGCTCCTCCGCTCACGGGATCCCCGGGCAGGCCCGGTGGCCCCCGGCGGCCTGCCTAAAGACGCACTGGCCAAGCTGTCGACGCTGGTGAGCCGGGCGCTGGTACGCATCGCCAAGGAGGCACAGCGCCTGAGCCTGCGCTTCGCTAAGTGCACCAAGTATGAGATCCAGAGCGCCATGGAGATCGTGCTGTCCTGGGGCCTGGCGGCGCACTGCACGGCGGCCGCGCTGGCCGCGCTGTCCCTCTATAACATGAGCAGTGCCGGTGGCGACCGCCTGGGCCGCGGCAAATCGGCGCGCTGCGGCCTCACCTTCTCTGTGGGCCGCGTGTACCGCTGGATGGTGGACAGCCGCGTGGCGCTGCGCATCCACGAGCACGCAGCCATCTACCTGACGGCCTGCATGGAGAGCCTATTCCGGGACATCTACGCGCGGGTCGTGGCCTCCGGGCTGCCCAGGAGCTGCAGCGGCCCGGGCCCGGGCTCCAGCTCCGGCCCAGGCCAAGGCTCGGGCCCCGGAGCAGCCCCCGCAGCGGATAAGGAGCGGGAGGTCCCGGGAGGGGGAGCGGCGAGCGGCGGCGCCTGCAGCGCAGCCAGCAGCGCCAGCGGGGGCAGCAGCTGTTGCGCCCCGCCGACCGTCGCTGCTGCCGCCGCCGCCGCCGCCGCCGCAGCCCCACCGGCAGCCGCCTCCAACCACCACCACCACCACCACCACGCCCTCCACGAGGCGCCCAAGTTCACCGTGGAGACGCTGGAGTACACGGTCAACAACGATTCCGAGATCTGGGGGCTGCTGCAGCCCTACCAGCACCTCATCTGCGGGAAGAACGCCAGCGGTAAGTGGCCGCGCGGGTGCCGCCCCCTCCTATCCAATGCGGCCAACTCTCCTCGTAAGTTGGCCCTTCGGTCCCCTCCCGCGTCCTTTCGGCCGCCCGCTGCTATCTTAAACCTCTGAGGGGACAGCCGATCTGAAGACGGCCAGAAGCCCCACCTAGTGCCTCCTGCTTTCGGGATGCGCTGCGCGTACTTTGCGCGGCTGGTAGGGTCCCAAGCTAGAGAGCTTGCGGTTCCGCCCGCAATCCCCGGCGGAGCCGCGGCTGCCTCCTGCAGGCTGTAAGAACACAGCGCCACTTTGGGGGGCGATCATTTGCGCCTGGTATGTATCTCTGCCAGAGCCCTGTGGGATTTTTGGTTTTTGTTTTTGACCTTAAAGATGACAAATACCCGGGCGAAGGAGTTTGGCTCCCTGGAACTCGGGAGGAGACGCTTTCCTCCTTCCACCGCCCATTTCGCTTGCTTCCCGGCGCCCTCGGGACGCCGTCGGTGAGCTGGTGAAGGAGAGGCCCCGTGGCCGTAAAGGCAGACTGAGAGCTCTCTCGGCCTAGTTGGGGAAAGGTGTACGTGGTGAGAGGATGGAACGGGCAATTTTTCTGGGGCAGTTTTTGAGGCCAGAGCTCACAGCTGGTGGGCGCTGCGCAATGGACAACCCCCCTGATGGATACCTCCCAGCTCTTGCCGCCGTTGGCTGTCTGGGAGCTGCGGCTGTCACCACTTGGCTTAAGGGATCCCGTCAGGATGGGAGTGGGGCGGAGTTCCAGGGAGACTGCCAGTTTAAGAGGTGGTTTCCAGCAGGTTCTGTCATTCCTTTCCGCACCCCCTATTTTGAAGGCCGGAGCTGGGTGGGTTTGAACCTGCAGTTCTGGTGGCGGAGGGGGTGGGGCCGGGGCGTTTGTTTTCGAGAGCTCGAGCTGGCGGTCCTGCCTGTCTGCGAAAGCCGGAGCTAGACACTTCAAAGCCTCAATTTTCCACAGGAAATGGTAGAAGTGTAACTGGAGACTCCAAAAGCGAAATAAAACTTTGTTACATATTCGGCGGTTTGGCTGGAGGCTGCGTGGTTGGAGCTGAAATGCAGTCTTTCTGGGCAGATTTCATTCATGTTGCTGCCTGTCAGTTTCCCCCGGGCCGAAGCAGAGATGCAGCGGGCGCGGCCCGGCCTCTGGGGGTGCCAAGTGTGTGCATGGGAGTGTGTGCGTATTTGTGAGTCTGTGTGCGCGCGTCCGCGCGTGTTTCTGTGGGTGTGCGCAGAAGCAAGCAGCTCCAGCAGAAGCCCTTTGGAAAGAGAACCTCCAGTTGTCAGTCTCCTCACCTGGCTTTGGTCATCGTTGGGGGAGGGGAAGGAAGAGGCAAAAAGTGTGTGTGTGTGCGCGGGAGCGTGGGTGGTGGGGTCAGGTTGGCAACTCGCCGATGCTCATAAAGACTCCTCCCACATCTTCGCCAAAGCCCTTGCCCCTCTGCTGCCTGTCGGAGAGCGAAACCTCTAAAGGGAGGATACCTGTAAAGCTTCCCATGCAGGGCCACCCCTACCTGTGAAATCCTGATGAGATGGAAACACCTGGGAGAAGGCATTGGTCTTTGTGTGCGTTTCTTCTGGAGGAGAATAAGGATTCACCTGTAAAACCCAGGAGCTTTGGACTGGATAATTTCTGTTTGAAACCCTGCCCCCACAAAAAGTACAGAGAGACTTAATTTTCTTCCCGCCCGCGTGAGCCCACCGCCCCTGTTCTTACCTCCCCGCCCCCCAACCCTTACCTGCCGTTCAGACTGGAATCTCCTCCCACTCCTGTGTCCTTTGGGAAGAAAAGGATTACCCTTTGGACTCCAGTGTGGCTTTCCTGGTGGTTCAGATGTAAAGAATCTGCCTGCAGCGCAGGAGACCCGGGTTGGATCCCTGGGTGGGAAAGATCCCCTGGAGAAGGGAATGGATACCCATTCCAATATTCTTGCCTGGAGAATTCCATGGACAGAGGAGCCTGCCGGGCTTCAGTGGACTGCAGTCCATGGGATCACAAAGAGTGGGACAGGACTGAGCCATTGCACTTTCACTTCACTTGGGAATCTGGGTGTCCTGCTTCACCTCTGAGTTGGCCATTCTCTTGAAGTTGTGACTGTGGGTCATAACTGACTTTGCTTCTCTGGGCCTCAGTCTCCTCTTCTATATAATGAAGGCCTCAGTCTATAATACACTCCCAGGTCCTCTTGTAGCTCTGTCTGTCTGTGTTAGTAGCCTCTATATTTTTTCAAGTTGGTTTTACTTTTATGATCTTTAGCATCTTTTAAAGACAGTTTTTGTGTTTATCCTTTTTGGAGTAAGTATAATTTGAGGAAGGAGGAGACCACAGAGCTGGTTTGGGGCAGGGTGAGTGTGTGGTGGTTGGGGTTTGCTCTCATTGCAGCATTTCCACACCACAGAGCTTAACTCGTAGGTCTCAGGGCCCCTTCCACCATCTTGTCGTATGAGACATACTGTAATTTCATTGTGATCTCTTCACCTCTTTTCCTTGGGCTTGTTAAAAATGGAAGGAAGCAGTAAGAAATGAGCAATTAATTTTTTAGGTATCTGAAACATACATTAAACATCAAATCTATTTCTTCAACTATTTTGCATAACATTCTTTCTGATCTGCAAGTCTTATTAAGGAGCCCATGCCTTACATAATCTTTCTCCCCCTTTAACTCAGTAGTGTCACTTATTCATTCCTGAAATCATTTGTTCATCAATATTATTGAACAGTTACTAAATCTAGGCATTGAGCAAGTAGCAGTACAAGCTAATAACAGTTAACATGCATTCAATACCACTCTGTATATTGACCCATTTAACCCTCAACATTCACTTGGAAAGGTACTGCTATTATCCCCATTATACAGAGGAGGAAATTGAGGCACAGGAAACATAAATGTCTTGCTCTTTAGTGACAGATGAGTTCCCTGCCTTCAGGCTATCCTTGCTGCCCTTAATTAACTACACAGTTGAACTGAGGCCCTTCTTAACCTGACAATCTTTCTATCCTAATTTATATACCGTTTGTTCCTATCAAACTGTACAGGACAGAACTGGATTTAAGCTCCCGGTACACAGCTTCTTAGATGCCTGTTGAGTTGAGCAAGCTGTTGTATAATATTGTACAGTGATATCCAGAAACTAATTGTGGAATTCTGAATTCCTTGAATCATCTTTTCAAGTCTTTCTACCTTGGTTGCCCCTTCTTACTGCCATCTCTGTACCTGTCCCCCTTTCTAATTTTCTGCACCTGTGACCCAAAGAATCAGGAAATGGATCACATGGGACTTGACTCAGAAAATAAAAGATAATTGGTTCTCAGTGAGGGCTTGCTGGCTTTGAAGAACCACATGCGTGGGCTTAGGGTGTGAACTCTGTGGTGGACTGTTTTACTTTTTAAAGCTGGTTTTATTCTTTCATTGACTCTCAGCTGTTTAGAGTATCTGGGGTAACAAATAAGACAACTCAGTGAGGGTTACATTTCAGTAGGGGGTTTAAAATTTGGCTTGATTGATTTTGCTAAAGCTCAATAAAGAGCAGGCAGAAGTTCTTCACCACACCATTATCTGTGCAGTCATTTACCTTAAACCAGAGCTGGCCAGTTCCCACTCATCCCCGAAGACTTGGTTCAAAAACTCTTTCAGGAATCTCTGTGAGGCCTTCCTTGATGCAACCCTTTTTTCCTCCCCAAACCTAGGCCTTCCACAGCCCTTTCCCCATCCAGTGGGAATCTTGACCCTGACTTTGCTCTAAGTGATTCCCTGTCGCACTGTGGCACTAACAGTTGAGACTGTATCTTTATCCTCTTTGTGTCTTTCTCCACATCACTCAGCACAGCACCTAACCCTCAGTAAATCCTGGGTACTATTTGTTGAATGATTATAATGAGCCCATTACATCTTTGAGATATAAAATTTACCCATCAGCTTCTGTAAAAGCCTGTGAAATCAGGTATCCTGGATTTGAATTTCAGGGCTTACACTTTTCTAGCTGTGTGTTCTTATGTATTATACGTAATCACTCTGAGCCCCAGTTTCCTCAGCTGCAAAGTAGAGGTGATAATTATGAGGATTAAATGAAATTATTTATATAAATATTACAATCTGGTGCGTGACATATTTTAGTGGCCAAAATGGTGATGGTAGTCATATAATTCAGGCATAATGATATCTGTTATCTTTGTCTTATCCATTTGTTCAATGTGGATGGAACCAACAGGGTGCAGAATTTTAACCGAATCTTCCTTCCTGATATTCAAAGCATCAAATAAGTCAGTGCGCCCACCTCAGAGATTAACCTCATGCACATAGCCTCATTGCGAAGGTCACAAATAGATTGCTTGATCAAAGGAAAGTAGCTCATTTTATTGACTGTATTTCCTTAAAAAAAAAAAAAAAAAAAGGCATCATTAGAGAAGGGCACCAAGGAGCTTTCTGGGTGATAGAAATGTCCTTCTGTTGATAGGGGTGTGGGTTCAGAGGTATGTGCCTTTGTCAAAATGCATTGCATTGTAAACTTAAGATATGTGTGTTTCACTGTATTGCAAATTACACTTCAGTAAAAAAGAAGACATAAAAAGAGCCACAGGCATCCTTGGATGGAATTTTGCTTTAAATGCAGAAAGAATTTGAAGAGAAGATTGCAAGAGGCAGTGTGGTGTGATGAAAGGGAGAGGGGCTTTACACTTAGAAAGATCTAACCTCAGATTTCAGCTCTGCCACTCTTTAGCAGGTGACTTAATTTTGCTGAATTTGTTTTTCTCATCTGCAGAGTGAGGATTACAAAACCAAAAAAGACATAAAAAAGGAAGAAAACCCACACCTATCACATAAGGGTGATTAAAAAAATTAGATCAGATGTGTGAAAGCAACTGCCACATTGTAGGCACTCGATAATAGTGGCTTCCTTAAAAAACAGATTATTCAGACTGGAGATAATAATAATAAGGGGATTTTGAATGGTCTCATTCACTTCTGGGATCCCCAATCACTTCATAAACATTAATTAACATGAGCCCTCACCTCACCACCCCTGGTTTGGTGGGTAAGTTGGTGTTCAGGTCTTTTGCTTTTCTGTTGCTCCGTAGATTGAATGCTTACTCAGCTGTTTTCCTGGCTCACCCATCATCCCCCAAATCCACCCCCCCCCACCCATCTTCCCTCAGATCCCCCGAGCTGGTTGAGTTATTCCATAGTTCAGGGTTGCTGTGCTGGACAAAACCATAAGAGAAGAAACCCAGCTTTTTGCGAAGAACCGCAAAAGCCGTTTCAGCAGCCAGCCATGTCAGTGTCTATGCTCACAGAGCACGTTTTTAATTAACTAACTCAGTGTAAATTAAAACTTGAAATTTGGGTCAGTGGAGGGTTACTTGGTTTTCTATTCAGATTTACCAGTTCAGTGCTGGGGTATTTCTAAGTAGAGTGTTTCCTGAAACACACCATAAAAATAACAACAAAATAAAACAATGGGGAGCCAACCTGGAGATCTGGGTTAAGGGGTGGGGTGGCTAATGGCCTTTGAACAGAAGAAAGGCCCCTAATTCTGGATCTGTTGTTATTTCTGACCTTGAGCCAGACACCAAACTTACCTATAAAATGGATCTATCTTTTACTGAGAAGTAAATATAAAACAGTAATTGACTTGGGAGTCAGACACACCCATAAGTTTCCCTATTTGTAAAATGGGTTTTGTAATAGTAACAGCTACACTTGTGCAGTGCTTATTACATGCCAAGCACTGTTCGAAGAGTGCTATATATTATAATTGTTATAGTTACATTAGCTATTGTAAAAGACAACCTCCAAATCTTAGGAGCTTAACACAATAGAAGGTCATTTCTTTCTTTTCTAAAAAAAAATTATTTATTTTAATTGAAGGCTAATTGCTTTATAATATTGTAGTGGTTTTTGCCATACATTGACATGAATCAGCCATGGGTGTACATGTGTTCCCCATCCTGAACCCCCTCTCCCCATCCCATCCCTCTGGGTCTTCCCAGTGCACCAGCCCTGAGCACCGTCTCATGCATACAACCTGGACTGGCGATCTGTTTCACATATGATAATATACATGTTTCAATGCTATTCTCTCAGATCATTCCACCCTCGCCTTCTCCCACAGAGTCCAAAAGACTGTTCTATACATCTGTGTCTCTTTTTCTGTCTTGCATACAGGGTTATCGTTACCATCTTTCTAAATTCCATATATATGCATTAGTATACTGTATTGGTGTTTTTCTTTCTGACTTACTTCATTCTGTATAATAGGCTCCAGTTTCATCCACCTCATTAGAACTGATTCAAATGTATTCTTTTTAATGACTGACTAGTCATTTCTTACTCACTGAAGACTGGTTGGGAGAGGAGTGTGGTGGGAGTGAACTGGAGTGTCATTTGAATACCAAGACTGATGGAGAGAGTGCTTTCTTTATGTTCAACCTGTGGCCTTTAGGGCCTTCCTTGGACATTTATCCAGCCCGTAGGTAGAGGAAGGAGAGTGTGAGGCATCTTAAGAATGGTGTTATGGGCTAAGCTGAAAGGAGCCTTCGTCATCATGTTTGTATATCACTGGCCAGGTATGTCATGGGCCCTCTGGCCACCAAATATCTCCGTGTTTCCTTCTTCTCAGACACAAAACATGGTTCCCTTCCTCTAAGGGAGGATCCTCATGTTCTATCCTGTCACTACTTTCAACTTGAAGTTCTGGATCTTTGGGTGAATTCCTGTCCTATCCATGGGGTTGAATGTGGCTCCTCATGGTTCAGGGACGCAGGATCCAAAAGAAACTCATTATCTTCCCCTCTGTGCCTGTATGCCATGTCGGAGGATAACCCATTAGGAAAAGGCCGTGGTGGGAGATACACGGAAGTCACTGGCCCCTAATAGTTATTAAATCTGCCCAGCAGACCATGGGTGAGGCTTCCTTGCTTAAGCCCCACTTCTGCTCTCGGGGAGCAGTTTCCCGGTTCATTGTTCTTCACACTTGTGGCTCTGCCCTGTAGGAGGATTACCTGTCCTGATGCTTCTTGGCCACCCTTCAAGTGGGTCTTGGGGAATATGACCTCTTTGAGGCTCTAAATCTAGTAATCTAGTTTTTGCCTTGAACTTTAAGGGGCCCAAGGATTGTTTTGGGCTTCTCATGTGGCTTTAGTGGTAAAGAACCCCTCTGGCGATGCAGGAGACATAAGAGATGCAAATTTGATCTCTGGGTCGGGAAGATCCCCTGGAGGAGGGCATGGCCCGCTCCAGTATTCTTGCCTGGAGAATCCCATGGGCAGAGGGGCCTGGTGGGCTACATAGAGTCCATGGGATTGCAAAGAGTCAGACATGACTGAAGCAACTCTGCATGCACGCAAGGATTGTTCTAATGCTTCAACAGTAAAAGATTTTTAAAATCCAGGCTTGTAGATTTTGCCAGTGCAATTCCCTCAACAGCTCAGTAGGATTTTCATCTATGACATTGAGCTTACCAGCGGCCAGTTATTTCCTAGACCTAATTCTCAAGCCTGGATTACTTCTTCCTTCACCTCAAACCTCTATTTCTCTCTCAACTTAATGAGGCCATCAGGCTTAGGTGGGAACCTTATGCATTCTATCTGACATTTATTTCACTAGGTTCAGCTCAGTTCAGTCGCTCAGTCATGTCAGACTTTTTGTGACCCCATGGACTGCACCATGCCAGGCCTCCCAGTCCATCACCAACTACCAAAGTTTGCTCAAACTCACATCGAGTCGGTGATGCCATCCAACCTTCTCATCTTCTGTTGTCCCCTCCTCCTCCCTCCTCCCTCCTCCCTCCTCCCAGAGGGTCTTTTCAAATGAGTCTGTTCTTCACATCAGGTGGCCAAAGTATTGGAGTTTCAGCCTCAGCATCAGTCCTCCCAATGAATATTCAGGACTGATTTCCTTTAGGATTAACTGGTTGGATCGCCTTGTTGTCCAAGGGACTCTCAAGAGTCTTCTCCAACACCACAGTTCAAAAGCATCAATTCTTCAGCACTCAGCTTTCTTTACAGTCCAACTCTCACATCCATTCATGACTACTGGACAAACCATAGCTTTGACTAGATGGACCTTTGTTGGCAAAGTAGTGTCTCTGCTTTTTAATATGGTGTCTAGGTTGGTCATAACTTTCCTTCCAAGGAGCAAGAGTCTTTTAACTTCATGGCTGCAGTCACCATCTGCAGTGATTTTGGAGCCCCCCAAAATAAAATCTGCCACTGTTTCCACTGTTTCTCCATCTATTTGCCATGAAGTGATGGGACCAGATGCCATGATCTTAGTTTTCTGAATGTTGAGCTTTAAACCAACTTTTTCACTCCTCTTTCACTTTCATCAAGAGGCTCTTTAGTTCTTCACTTTCTGCCATAAGGGTGGTGTCATCTGCATATCTGAGGTATTGATATTTCTCCCGGCAATCTTGATTCCAGCTTGTGCTTCCTCCAGCCCAGCATTTCTCATGATGTACTCTGCATGTAAGTTAAATAAGCATGGTGACAATATACAGTCTTGACGTACTCCTTTCCCGCTTTGGAACCAGTCTATTGTTCCATGTACAGTTCTAACTGATGCTTCACTTAGACGTCTGCTCAATCTTTGTTCTTATTGTTCAGTATCTAGGAACAGCTGTCTTCTGCATGTCTCCACTACTCCTCCCCAATTTTATGTGCAAACTGACTAGTTCATGCCTGAGATCCTCTCTTCCCCTAATATCTTACTAAACTTAGCCCAGAACAAGCAGCAAACCCTCTTACCATTATTTTTCAATCTTTTTTCCCTAGAGCTTACAGGCTTGGTAGGCATAAGTTCTGCCTTCTAAATTATCATAGTGACAATTTGACTAAACATTTCACTGCTGCAAAACATGAGGCTCCAGTTTTCCAGCCTTGAACGTCTTAACCTACCATCTGACTTCTAAGCCAATGCCACATATATAAGTACCCTACTTCCAGTGTCAATTTCAGTTTCTTTACTAGTTAGGGTAATGCAAGCTGTCACAACAGTTAAATTCTAACATTTCAGCGACTGAACACAGTCAAAGTTGTTTTCTCATTCATGTTGAGTCCAGTTGAAGCTAGTGAAAGGAGATGCTCTGTTTCATGGAATCTGATAGAGGGTCTGCCATCTAGAATATGTGACTCTCAGGAACTTCCTTGATTGGGGGCAACAGTGAGGATGATGGGGAGATTTTTATAGGATAGTCTTGAGTGTGGGTATATTAATTCCTTCCACATTCCAAATATCAGAGTTTAGTCATATGGCCTCAACTAGATATCAGGGACTGGAAATTATGGTTTCCAGCAGGGCAGCCACTCCTAGCCACAATTCTACACTGTTAAAGGAGCATTAATTTTGGGTAGGGCACTAAACATCTCTGCCATCATGTATTAACTGTTTTAATCCTAGCCACAACTTTATGAAATATGTGCTATTATTATTATCCCCACTTTACAGATTAGGAAGTTGAGGAACAGGAAGCTTAAAGAATTTACCTAAGCTGACACAACTAGTAAGCGTTTGTGTCAGATTTGAGTGTGGGCAGTATGGCTCTGGACTGCCTTATGGAATGTTTATGATGATCAAAGTAATATTAAGATAATAATGTGATGAGTGCAAAGTGTGTTTCCCAGTGTTTCATCCATGGTACATATTTAACAACTGTTATTCTTTATCGAGTATTCTTGTTACCGACGTCATGTTCTGGAAGCAGGATGCTATGTGGATGCACAGTGAATTGGTATGAAGCTCTCAGGCGCAGGTACCATATGAACCCCAAAGAGTGGGCGCTCCAGGAAAATGGTACTATGCACCTGTCTTCTCCACTCCGCCACCCGCTTCCTTTCATCCCGGGGGGAACTAACAGCTGCTGAGCTGAGTACTGTGCGAGGCCTTTCACACACATTAGCTCATTTCATCTCCACACTGTTCTTGTGAAGTGGGTGTTTTAATCCCCAGTTTACACACATTAGCCTTTCACACACATTAGCTCATTTCATCTCCACACTGTTCTTGTGAAGTGGGTGTTTCTTATCCCCATTTTATTGGGGAGGAAACTGAGGCTCAGATGGGTTCAATGACTGGTCTGAGATGCCATTGCTACTGAGGGGTAAAGTTAGAATTTGGGCTTCAGAGCCTGTTCCCTGAGCAGCTGAGGCCCAGTGGTGAAGTCCGGTTCAAAGGAGCCTCTGAGAGGATCCCTGAGCAGGATTCCAGTGCAGCTGGAGGGGTGTGTGTGGAGTGGAGGTGGGGCTTGCCCTGGTGGTCATGGTTGATGATCGTCCTCTCTGTAATATGTGGTCACAGGTCTTTTTTTAGCCCCCACTGTTTTCCTTTTCCATGGCTGCCCTGTGAGTCACTGATCATGACGATGCTATGCAGCCTCCTCAGCTGAGGCCCTGGAGCAGCGGGTGGCTTTGTGGCCTCCAGGGGACAGCCGTGTCCATACCCTGTCTAGCTGGGTAGGCTCAGAACTAGAAGGAGCTCGGGTCTGCTTATTAGAACTGAGTGCAGAAACCGGAAACTTGGTGGGAAATCTGTCCTCCCTGAGAATCACAGGCTGGGTTTTCCCAGACTCTGGAATTAGGTGGACCCACTCTCTACTTCTGCCTGCAATGCGGAAGACCCAGGTTCAGTCCCAGGGTCGGCAAGACCCCTGGAGAAGGGAATGGCTACTCACTCCAGTATTCTTGCATAGAGAATTCCATGGACAGAGAAGCTTGGTGGGCTATAGTACATGCGGTTGCAAGGAGTCGGACACGACTGAGTGACTAACATACATGCACACACACACTCTCTTTACTACCTGTAAGCCAGGTAACTGTGGCAAGCCAGTGAATCTTTCTAAGCCTCAGTTTCCTCATCTGTTAAATGAGGATAATGGCAGCACTCCCCCCGTAGGGTCATTGGGAGGATGAGTTAACTTATATAAAATCCTCAGAATAATATTGAACACACCATAACTGAATACATCAGTTGTCTGTTAGCAATTATGATGATGATGATGAAGTGCTTAAGAAGTGCCAGCCTCCTTGCCTGAAGATCTGTTCCCGGTACCCTGCTTCTTCTGTTGAGTGAAAGGTTTTAAATAATTTTCCAGTAAGCAGACTTACATGATTAGACACCTTACTAGCTGTGTGATATTGGGCAAGTTACCTAACCCCTCTGCAACTCAATCTTCCTTTTGTTAAATGAGAAAAACAATAAAACCTAATTCTTAGGGCTTTTAGGGGGTGACTGGCATATAGAAATTGCTTCATAGATGTCAGCATTGTTGGATTTTATTGTGTTCATTAAAATTTTTTTCTACAGGCACTGTGTTAGACCATGTTAAGCAGCGTGGTCTCTGTCCTCACGGAGACTGCAGGACTTAGTTTTGTCATCAAAGAATCCTTTTCCTTCCTCTAGTGTGAGCTCAGTCGTGTCTGACTCTTTGTGACCGCATGGACTGTAGCCTGCTAGGCACCTTTATCCATGAAATTTTCCAGGGAAGAATCCTGGAGTGGATTGCCATTTCCTTCTCCAGGGGATCTTCCCGACCAGAGATTGAACCTGCATCTCCTGTGTTTCCTGCATTGGCATGCGGGTTCTTTAACCGCTGAGCCACCAGTGAAGCCCCAAAGCAATCATTCAGATGTAAATTTACAACTGTGTCAGTGAGTACAAAGGAGAAATACTGGGGACTGTAAGAGTCTTTACGGAGACTCTAGATGTAGTCAGGAGTGAGGAAGTGAGGCCTGAGTGAGGCTGAAGCATGGCATAGTTGGTTGAAAAAGTAGCAGAGTACTCCATGTATGCAAACAGTATGCAGAGTGCCTGTGGCAGAGGGAGGATGGTGAGAGGAGAGCAGCCAGCGTGCCTGGAATGGGAGAGGCAAGTGAGAGGGGCTGGATGGAGGTTGGAGTAAGCGTCTTCCAGAATAAGGGCTCTGTCTCTCTCCAAGGACACTGGAGAGCCTTTAGAAGCTTGTAAGGAGGTAGAGAGGGTTTCCCAGGTGGCTCAGACGGTAAAGAATCCACCTGCAATGTAGGAGATCTGGGTTCAATCCCTGGGTCCGGAAGATCCCCTGGAGATGGGAATGGCTATCCACTCCAGTATTATTGCCTGGAAAATTCCATGGACAGAGGAGCCTGGCGGGCTACAGTCACAAAGATTCAGACACAACTGAGTGGCTAACACTTTGACTCTTCAAGGAGGGAGACACCTGTGATCAGATTTGTGCTTTAAAAAGCAGCTTGGAGAGCAGACAGGAAGGGAAGGGTGAACATAGTAATGCCAGTGAGGTATTGTTATCACCTCCATCTTACATAGGGAGAATCTGAAGCTACCAAGCACTCAGTAACTTTCTCAGAGTTGCTAAGACAAGAAATGACAGAGCAGGGATTTGAACTTGAGCCTGAGGGACTTCACATTGCACCCGCCTCCTACCCATGCCATGCTTCATGCCAAGGGAGCTTCTGGTTCACCTCTCACATTTTACAGGTGGGAATACGAGGCCCAGAGTAAGACACTGATACTGCCTTCCCCATGGTCACAAGGTTCTGTGACAGAGCTGGACCGGTAACCCAGCTTTCTGGATTCTTAGCTCATCTCTCCTCCACTGTGATGCATTGTCTCCTCCAAACCAGATCACCTCTGGGAGGCAGAGTGGGGTGAGAGGCTGCCTTGTCAACAGACAGCAGTTTTGGAGATTAATTTACAGCCTGGGTGTAACACTGTGGGTTTTACTCTATGTGCATCTCACAGCAGAAGGTACGCTAGTCTAGAAGCTTGCAGAGGTCTCGATTAGCTTGTGGCTGAGCCAAGGGAAGCAATGACTGTGCAGTTCAGGTATGCAGAAGGCAAGATCAAGCGAGTGGTTCCCCAGTGCATGAACGTCTGAGAGCAAATCAGAGAGGCAGCTCTACAGGGTAAGGAGAACCTGAAGGAGGCTGAGGTTGCTTGGGTTCAGTGGGGGGTTGGGCTAATGTGTATCATTGTTTCTTCCTAATCCAGCTCACAATGCCAGCCATGGGGTCAGGATGCATGTGAGAAGCAGGCACACACAGATCACCTCCACTCTCTCCCTGAATACCTCTAAAGTGTCAAATACTGGGGAGCATACATGAATACATGGTTTTTCCCTCCCTTAGGCCCTTCAGCCTTTTCTTGGCTAACTTTGAGGATCAGGGCCTGGGTTCACGCTTGTGAACAAAACTTCACATGCTCTCATGCAGCTTGAAGGCCTGAGGCAAGTTTAGTTTATTCACAAAAAATCACCCAGAAGTAAAACTGCACCCATGGCAGGAACTATTGGATTGGCCAAAAAATTCATTTGGGTTTTGCCATCTCAGCTTAATAAAAGCCCAAACAAACTTTTTGGCCAATGGAATACTTAAGAGAGGTTCACGTGACCCAAGGACAAAGCCTCCTCAGATCTGAGATGAGTCCAGCTGCCTCTCTCTTATGCTTCCAGGAGTATTTGTGGCCAGCACAGGGACACCAGACATTTGGAGCCTGGTGTGGGGCTGGGGTTAAGATGTGAAATTCTCTTCCGGTGCTGGAGTTTGCCTTCAGGGAGGGTGGGGGTGAAGAGTCTGCATCCCCTCCCCATGTTGGCATCTCAGAATTCTGTATCTTGTTCCTCTGTCTTTCGAAGCCTTCTCACCAACCCCTGCCACCCTGGTCTCTCCATCCAGCAGCTGCCATTTGGGGGCCAGTTGATGAGTCTGTCGTTGCTTCACATTCAGATCACTGGGGCAGGCTGGTGCAGGTGAGGGGGGAAAGGCTCAGTTCCAGGGGCCAGTGTGAGGCCCCCCACCTCTCTCTGTGTCCTGACCTCCTCCACACCCTCCCCACTTGCTTCCACTCCTGTTGCTGATTTGGTTGCTGCCCCAAGTTTGCCTGCCTCCCAGCATGGACTGTGGATTAAGGAACAGACCACGAGCAAGCTGGTGATCTCACGGCCTCTGATGGCTGTATCATGTGGAACGGCTGGGGGCTGCGGGGAGCCTGGGGCGGGAGAGAGTGGGGTGCAGGAGGGGAGATGAGCCTTCCAGTGAGTGGGAAGACCTGGGTTCAGGCCTCGCAGGGTATGCCCATGCTGTGTGACCTTGGACAGTCTGTGACTCCTCTGAGCCTCAGTTTCCTTGTGTAGGAACAGGAAATCATGATGCTATCAGGTTCTGGTATTCATAGAAGGTTGCAAGTGTCACAAGAGGCAACACTTTGGAAACCCATTACCAGCAGTAAGTAATGGTAAAAGTGAACATTGATTGTTTACCCCAGTATTAGAGCTGTTCAGAGAAGCAGAACCAGAAGAATATATACATATGTATGGGCTTCCCAGGAGGTGCAGTGGGAAAGACTCCACCTGCTAATGCAGGAGACGTAAGGCCATAAGGTGAGGGTATGATCCCTGGGTAGGGAAGACCCCCTGGAGTAGGAAATTGCAACCCACTCCAATATCCTTGACTGGAAAATTACATGGACAGGGGAGCCTGGCGGGCTACAGTCCATGGGGTCACACAGAGTTGGAGACGAATGGGCACACGCAGGCACACACACACACATGCACACACACATATATGAGGAGATTTGTTACAGGATTTGGCTTACATGGTTATGGAAGCCAAGAAATGCTACGGTTTACCATGTGTGAGCAGGAGAACCAGGAAACCAGGGGGCCACTCGTGTAAGTACTAGAATCCAAAGACCTGAGAACCAGGATTTGCTGCCCCGAGCTTCCCAGTAGTCTGTGGAAAAAAAGGAGTCGTCATGAGCAGATATACAATTCGGAGCACGATGGATGGGGCAGAAATAAACCAGCTGCTGTAGCTGTTCCTGTGGCTCGGGCCGGAAAGAAATTTCTCAGCAGGAGAGCAGAAGCGGTTTTTAAGTGGCACATAGTGACCTCGCATTTCAGCCCCTGGTTGCTAAGAAAGGACTGGGAGGGCCTTTTCTTGATTTGCAGGGTTTCTCTCCCCTCCCTGCTGTCTGCACCGCCTCTCTCATCCCTTACAGAATGTCCAGGTGTGATGATACACGTAGCACAGAAGGTTGGGAGTGGCAAGTGTATCAGTGTCCCTCCTGTATTCGAGAGGAGGGACCTGGGGTTAGAAGCTGGCCTTGGAAGCTGATGTCTATATCAGATGGTCCCTAGAAATCAGATATGAGTTCATTTGAGGGAAAGTGTACAAAATACTCCTCTGGGGGAAAAAATAATCACGAAACCTGTAAACGTGATCCCCAGCATGGTGGGGTATAAGTCTGGGGAGACAGGAGAGAGCTGGGTGGGGCCTGGGCCTTGGAGGGACTGTTGCCAGTGTGGTTAAATCAGAGGCACCTGAGGGTTTACGGACAGAAGAGAGTATGAGGTCCACTGCGAAACAAGCTGTGTGATCTCAGGCAAATTATTTAACCTCTCTGAACTTGTTTCCTTATCTGAAAAAAATAAACAGCAGAGTTTTGAGGCTCAGAAGAATCATCAGATGTGAAAGTGATCTATAAGCTTCCAAGTAATCATTTGTTTTTCATTCATTCAACAAATGTTTATTGAGAGCCTATTATGGAGGAGGCATGGTTCTGGGCACTTAACATACATCAGTGTTCAAACAGACAAAAATTCTTGCCTTCATAGAATTTGCATTCTAGTGGAAGGAGACCCTAAACAATAAACATAAGGAGACCCTAAAGAATAAACATAATAAACATAAGACCCTAAACAATAAACATACTTCTAACGTAAACATGTTAGAAGTTGATACCTGCTATGGAAAAAATAAATCAGAGCAGGGGGCATCTGGAGGGCTGGGGATGGTGAGTCATAGTTATAAATAGCATGGTCAGGGTTGTCTCACTGACCATGTGCTGTTGGTGCAGAGAAAGGTGAAGGAGGTGAGGAGAGTGTTCCAGGCAGTGGGGACAGCCAGTGCAAAGGCCCTGAGGCAGGAATAGCAAAGAAGCCATTGTGGAGGGAAGTGAGCAAGCCAGGGGTAAGACAGAGAAGCAGAGAGTCCTGAGGGGCCAGGCTAAGAAGGCCCTTATGGGCTACTGTAGACTTTGGCTTTTGTTTTTAGTGAACTGGAAAGTTTTTGGTGAACTGGAAAGTTCACTGTAGGATTCTGAGTCAGGATTTGAAGATCTGACTGAAGATTTAAGAAGAATCTTTTTGAAGTTGGTTGTTGGTTGAAAATGGATGCTGGAGGAGCATGAGGGAAGGCAGGGGGACTAGTGTGCAGAGACCCTTACAGTAATGCAGGCAGGTGATGGTGGCCTGGGCCAGGGTGGTAGCAGTGGAGGTGCTTGGATATGGGCCATAATGGAAAGGAGGAGTCAGCAAGATGTCATGGCCGCATTGGGTGTGGGGTGTGAGAGGACAAAAGAACAACAAGGGTGCCTCCAGGAGAGTGTGGAGAAAAGAGAACCTTCCTACACCGTTGGTGGGAATGTAAATTGGTGCAGCCACTGTGCAAAACAGTGTGGAAGTTCCTTTAAAAACAGAGTATGATCCTGCAATCCCAGCCCTGGGTATATATTCAGAAGAGATGAAAACTCAAATTCAAAAAGATATAATCACCCCAATGTTCAGACTGGCAGTATTTATAGTAGCCAAGACATGGAAGTATCCCTAGTCTCCATCAACAGATAATGGATAAAGATGTGATGCACATATACAGTGGAATGTTGCTGATTCAAAAGAATGAAATAATGCCATTTTCAGCAACATGGATGGACCTAGAGATTATCATACTAAGTGAAGTAAGTCAAATAGAGAAAGACAAGTATCATATGACATCACTTATGTGTGAAATCTAAAAAACAGTACAAATGAACTACTTATTTACAAACATAAACAGAGTTACAGCCGTAGAAAACAAAGGATGTGGGGGTGGGGTGGATAAATTGGGGGAAAAAAGGGTGCCTCCAGGGTTTAGTCTGAATAACGGGAAGGATGGAGTTGCCATACACTAGGAGTGTAGGGTATAGTTCGGGCGAGGCAGAAAAGGAAAGACGACCTCAACAGAAGTAGGTTACCTTTATTAAGGCAAGGAGGGGCGACAGTCGGCCTAATGACCAGGCTGAGCGCCGAGAGGGATCAGGGAGGCTTCATACTTATAGGGAGGTTTGTGGAAGCGATAAGGGAAACGTTAATCAGGCGGGATATTTTGAGTATTCTTTTGTTGAGATGACATTTGTAGTTGGGCAAGGGGTGATAAGTCTTCTGGGCAGGTGTAGGGGGTGCAAAGTTTCCGGACAGGGGGCGATAAGTCTTCTGGGCAGGTATAGGGGGTGTAAGGTTTCTGGACAGGGGTTGATAAGTCCCAGATAGATGCAACCAGCCTGGAGCATCAGGGTGAAACTAAAGTTCTGTTTTGTTTTCTCCGAAGTTAGATGATTCAGCAAGGGGCCTTTGAGACTGTTGTTCTCTTTTCGAGGCCCAAAAGACTCCTTCATTGAGGGGAAGATTTAGAAAGAGCAGGTTTGAGACAGTGGAAAGATCAGGAGTCCAGATGGGGCTCTGCTAAGTTTGAGATGCCTTTCAGACATCCAGGTGGAGACATCAGGTGTTAGTTGGACAGTCATGGCTGGTGTTCAGGAGAGAGGAAAGTTTGGAGATACAAACTTGGGAGTTGGGAGCATGTGAGTGGTTTTCAAAGCCATGAGACAGGACCAGGTCACCTAAGGAGTGAGTGTAGAAGAGACCAGTGCACCAAGGACTGAGCCTTTCCTTGGTCTGAGCAGAAGAGGAAGGCCAGCAGAGGAGATGGAGAGGGGCAGCCAGTAAGGAGAGCTAGAAATATGCTGAAAGTCCACAGAAGGAAATATCTAGGAGGAGAACGTGATCAGCTGTGTCACGTGACATGAGAGGTCGTTCCCACCATCGTATCCTGGGCTGGGGGTGGGGGGGAGGTATTTCTGCCTGGTACCCCCAGGCACTGCTTCTGGCCCAGTGAACAAGCAGCATCAATGTGCTTAATGGGAACCACACTAACCATAGTGAACCAGAAAGATGTTTGGGATGTTTTCTCAAGAGGATGAAGGCAAAATGGCCCCAGTGTGTCATCTATAAACAGAGGTTGTGTGTGCCTGTGTGTGCGTGCATCCTCAGTCGTGTCCAACTCTTTGTGATCCCCTAGACTGTAGCACACCAGGCTCCTCTGTCCATGGAATTTTCCAGACAAAAATACTGAAGCAGGTTGCCATTTCCTACTCCAGAGGGTCTTCCTCACCCAGGGATCCAACCTGAGGGAATTAGGCCAAATCAGTGACTTTAGTCTGGGTTCTCATGAATCTTGACCTTTTTTTTTTTTTTTTACGTCTTAAGAGTTCTATAGAGGCCTTATTGACCCTGTAGGGGTCACGTGGGGAAGCTTCCCATCCCCCGCCCCTCCACTTCCTCAGAGTTGCTACCCATTCATCTGTTTTTACATTGGACTTTAGCATAAAATGCATTTGAAAAAGGGAGTCTGTTGCTAGAGCAAGTTTGAAAAGCACTGGCCTGAAGGATTAGCAAATCCCTCCTGCTCTGACATCCCAGGAAGCTCAAGCTACCCAGGAGGCAGGGGTCACACCTTGTCTTTGACTTTGGGCGTGGAGACTTGTCGGGAGAGTGAGTCCTGCTGAAGCTCGGGGAAGCACTGAGCCAGGTGCAATGGGGAGCAGGGAGAAAGCTAAGCTCTGTGCTTGGAGCCCTGGAGAGCTCCAGGACCCGAGAGAGGTGGGAGAGAGAGAAGGGGGACGAGGGGAACAAATGCTGCAAGGAAGCACGGCTGGGAGAATGCAGGGTCCAACAGCAGATACTTCAGGGTTAGACGCGACTTTCTGTATCCTCCTCGTTTGCAGTTCTGCTCGCTGCCTGATGCAAAGCTCTTTTTTTGTCCCTCCTTCACTGGCGCATCCTCACCTCCCAGATGGCATTTCTGATACAAGGGAGCAGAGGTAGAACTCTGCTATCAAAGCTGCCTCTGAACCTAAAATAACCCTGTCCAGCCAGACACTTGCCAGCATTCCAGGCCAAAGTGCTGGCTTTCATTTGTCGAAGTCGGCACATTCACCCGTGGTCTTCAAAGGTCTGAGGTTCAAACTGGCTTGCCTCTGTATTAAAGAAATATGCATTTTTCCCCGCTAAGGAGTTTTGTGGCTAAACCAATTTTACATGAACAAAAAGAATCAGTCCTGACTTCCTAAATCCCAATGTAGAAGACAGTGACTTTGGGATATTGTGACTCAGGAGTTGTTAAGTTATTTACTCACCCAAAATCTAATCTGGTTGATGCTGTGGAGGGCAGTCAACATGGCATGGGCTTCCCGAGCGGTTCAGTGGCAAAGAATCTGCCTGCCAATGCAGGAGACGCCAGAGACGTGGTTTCGATACCTAGGTCAGGAAGATCCCCTTGGAGTAGGAAATGGAAACCCACTCCAGTATTCTTGCCTGGGAAATTCCATGGACAGAGGAGCCTGGTAGTCTACAGTCCATGGGGTCGCAAAGAGCTGGACACGACTGAGCGACTGAACTGAACTGAATCAATATTTGTGGTCTGTGAAATGAACCACAAATCCATGGAACTGCACTAACAGTCAAGCCAGGAGCCTGGCGCTAACCATTGGCTAACTGGCTGGGCGTCTTCCTCTGTTTCTGAATTCTCTGCTCGGAGAATCTCTCCTTTTCAAAGCTTGCTTCTCTTTGAAGAACGGAAACAGAATGATTGTTCATTATTCCTTTATACCCGATGTCTTCCTGTGAGGTGGCACCTTGCTCTAATTCAGAGTTGAAAGCCGTGTCTGCAGAGACTCTTGGATCTTTGAGCTGGAAGGAGCCTGCCCAGCTCTCCTGGGGCAGCTCAGCCTGGGGATCAGGCGGGTGTTGCAAACCAGACACCTGAGAACCAGGGGGGTGAATAGATGTGTGTGGGCCACAGAGCCGCCGGCAGACGAGCAAGCTTAGCGGGTGAGACAAGGTCCTGAGCTTTAGAGGTAGAAAGTTCTGACTTCACGCAGTGGCAGGGGGTTGCCTCAGCTCCCTGAACCGCCCAGATTGGTGTCTCTCCATGATGCTATGCTGCCCTGGGAAAAAGAAGAAACTTGGCTTTGTTTTCTTTCCTTAGCTGTGACTAGCCCCTGGGTCCCCTTTATGGAGGTGCTCAGGTGCCAGGATCTGTGCAGAGCAATTTCCTGGTATTCTCTTATTAATCCCTCCAGCCCCACTGACGAGGTCGGTGTTGTTAGTTCCACTGTCAAGCCAGGGATGCCGACTCAGAAAAGCTCGGGGACTCGCTCCAGGCCACGCAGGGTGGGTGCAGGAGATGGCATTCCCACGTGGTGCATTATCCACAGGCTTGCCCCTTAACCGAGTTGGCTGCCTATAACAAGGAGGCCATGTGACCCACTGAAAATTCCTTAAATATTCTGATGACACTGAGACAGTGTCTAGACGGTGTCTGGTTAATTCTGAGGGTCAGAGATGTGGGGGAATTGGCCATTAGGTGAACAATCGATTGCTTTAATCAGATGGGCAATGTGACGTTGTAAAGATGTTGCAACCTTTGTCTAATGTTCTCCCTTATGACTTGTTTTTTGTGGGTTTTTTTTTGTGGGGGATCTCTCTCCTTTTTCCCTTTAGTCTTTCTTTGGGGAAATAATTCAGTATCTACTAGGTGTCAGGCTCTGCTGTAAGAGGAAAAGCACATACCACTGCCAATATCTGGTCCAGTTTTGTGATTAGAAAGCGGAGCGTGACACTTATCGATTCAAATACTTGCTCTGAGCACATTTCACCTGATGTTCCTATTGAGTGACCAAGGCCTGCCTCTTCTTCCCCTTTCCCAAGGGAACAAACTCACCTGAGTGGAACTGAAGAGGGCTCCCATGGAGCAATAGGAAGGAATGTTTTACTCTTTCTCAGGCTGCCCTGGCTGTACTTTTGAATCCTCCAGTGCCTTGTTAGTATCCCAGTTCTTTAGGCTTGCACAGTTTGCAAAGCCCCTTCAACTATTTTTGTTAATATTTGTGACAGCCCTGTGTAGTAGGGTGGGTAGGTGTTCATACCCTACTGTTGTATATGGGGCAGCTGAGGATGGGAGAAGTGAAGGATCTTGTCCAAGGTCACCAAGTAAGTGGCAGCGTTGAGCATCTGACTCCTAGTGCAGAAGTGTTTCTGTGCTTCCCAGTACCACTCCATGAGCATTCTTGGTGCTCATATATTTTGAGCACTTGGATTGAATATCCCACAGGAGTATGTGAAAAGTATACAGGGGCCCCATCTGAAGACTCATCTGGATGTAGAAGTTACCCCAGTCTTTGAATCCCCCAACCATTGGATGTATGGAATTTTTTTGTCCCCCCACTGCATCCTCTCACAACTCAGTGGAACCTTGAGTCCAACCCTGGTCCCCACCTTTCCATTCACAGCTGTAGGAGGGAACCCCAGACCATTTTGACTTGGACTTAAGATGCTGCTACTTGAAGGTCGGGAAGTCCATGGATCATCCACTCAGAAAGAAGAGAAGGGGCCGTGGGAGGAGGTGACGTGTGGATCATCAGAGCTTCCGTGGGCTCTGCAGACAGACCCTTCACCAGCTTCCCTCTGGCCCCAGAGGAAGAAGCTTCCATCATGGGCTACTTGAGCCTCCCCCATAGTGGGTCTTTCTAGAGGAAGCTGTGGCTCAGCCTCAGTTCACTCTTTCTGAAGGAAAACACAAGCATAGAAGCTCACAATCCCAGAGTGCCTCAGCTTAGGTGTAAAATCCATTCTGTCACCACAACAAAGGGGCTGCCCAGTATTGCACTGGGTACCTGAAAAAATGGGCGTGACCACTGGGAGACGTGAGTCCAGCCAGGTCTTCGGTTTGCCAAAAGCTTTCCATTGCAAGGACTGCCACAGCCAGAAATCCTTATATATTCCATTCACAGTGTCTCTGTTATGAATCTTAATCACTCATCATGTTTGCCTTAGAGTAAAATGAGTTTTCTATAAAAAGAGTAGTAGGAGTTTATTGATTGTACATCATATATCAAGGAAAGCTTCTGTTTGTTTGTGTTTGGATGAAGCAAGGGAAAGTATCAATAGTTGTTACTACAACAGAGACCAGGGAAATAGGCAGCCACTCTGTGTGTGTGTGTGTGTGTGTGTGCACGCGCATACACGCACACGGGTATGTGCATGCATGAGTGCCTACATCAGCTCAGCAGAATTGTCAGAAATCAAATTTCTGCTGTAACTTCTGAGTTTTAATAGCTAAAATTTTTTAGTGTCATGTGAGTAGTTTTAACGTCTTCCAAAATTGTATAGCCAGCCACCCTATCTATGGAGGGACCATCCCATATCATACCCAAACATACTCCATTAAATTTGTGTTATGGTTGGAAAAAAATTGTATAGCCAGCCACCCTATCTATGGAAGGACCATCCCATGTCATACCCAAACATACTCCATTAAATTTGTGTTATGGTTGGAAAAAAATTGTACTGGTTTTGCTTTGGGAATTATTCTGCTGTGTGTGTATCTCACCTGTTTTATGGTGGGCTTGATTTCTCTATTACTATCACGTGTCCTCAGGAATTCTTACACAAGGAGAAAAGTCTAAGCGGCCTCCCTATCCCCACCCCCAACTATAATGAAACTGCTATGAAAACTGAAGCCAACAGTTCATGATGTTGACTTCATGGTATGGATTTTATTATGGTTTTGCAGACTTCTTTTCATGTTTTATAGCCGATAATTTTAACTTATAAGGCTTCAGATATTTTTGAGGAGTCCTAGAACTGAGTTGCCTTGTGGAAAAAAGGCCTGTGTGGTGACATCAAGAAACTGAGTTGAGACTGGCCTCAGAAGGGTCATTCTGAGAGTTTCACTGCTCAACTGAGTCATTTCACACATACTCAACACACGCACACTCACACACACACACTTTTTATAGTTGTTGAAATCACTGGACTCTCATGCAAAAGCAACAGTGAGCCCTCTCCTGCATCTCCAGCTCGCACTGGATGGTGCTGTGTGATGTCTGCAAATCTGGACAGGAAGTCTGGTTCTACAGACCTTTGGGCTCAGAGATGCGGAATGAAACCACAATGTGGTACCTGTGATGTGATTCCTGTTTATACACGTCAGTAGTCCCTTTCCTACAACTACATGGAGCATTGATGCCATCCTCAGGGGTTGATTGAGGCCAACCCTCTCATTTTAGAGAGAAGAAAAGAAATGAGAACGAAGCAGGAATAAAAGAAAAAAAAATCACTCCTGGGAGATTCATCAGAGACTTCCCGGGATGGAGAATCTTTCTATCTCAGTTACTTGACCATCTGTGTGTTCCCAAATGTGTTTTCAAAGACTTGCCACATGGGCTTAAAAGATCAGGAGTTTCATGAAGAGAAGCAGAAAGGCAGTGCTGGGTGCCTGTTCTTGGCCAGGCCGGGTGCTGGAGACCCAAGGATGGCTGTGATGCAGTGGGTGCCTTTGATGAGTTTGAGCCATTACTCGAACATAGGATGCAGGCTGGAGACAGCAGCATGAGGAAAGCTGGGGCACAGACTCCAAGCCCTGCCACAGGTAGTTGGGAACTCTTAGCAGGGGAGCCAACGATGCCCTGTCACCACAGGCCCAAGCTCAGTGGCCTGCAATAACTGGGTGTGGTCCAGGCTTGAGTAACTATGACTCTGCTGCTGTCGTACTGAAAACCACCTCCATCCTCTTTCAGTCATAGCTCTATTCAGTAGATGCTAATGGAGCACCCACCTTGTGGTGGGTTTTGTACCAGGATCTGGGGATCCTGGTGCAGTGCAGTGAATGGGAACAGCATCGCCCTAATCTTGTGAGGCTGTCCAGAAGATATAAACATTCACTGAGTCATTATAAAATCGATGACGGTGGCCAAAACGGGAGTGCAGAGTTTGGTGGGCTTCAGCAGACGAGGAAGGGTGTTGGATTGTCGGTGGTCTCAGATGTGGTAGGGACCCTTTGATCTGGAATACATCCTTTCTGGAAACCTCAATATGTGAGGCATGAAAAAGCAGAGTTGTTTTGGTCCCATCCACATCCCCTTTATGTACAGTGGTCCCTACTGCTGTACAGAACCCAGTCTGAAAACTGGTAGGTGATATGGTCCCTGAGGAGCCTTCCAGAAGCCCTTGCTATTCTAAAATTCTATGACTTCTCACTGACAGGTGAGGTCCCTTCAGGACTTGTGTCTGGAATCCTGAACTGTCAGTTGGGTAGGGACTAGCATCTTTCTTTCTGTATGGATACAGACTCACAGTCTTTATTTTTCTTTGGGGGGCTGGAGGAGCTTGAATGTTGAGGCTTCCATCTGAGGAGCCTGCCTGCAGAGGAGAAGAAGAGGGATGATGTGGAGTCAGTTTCCCCTGTCTCTCTGGCTGTCCAGAGTGACTCTCAGCTGGAGGGACCATAGTGGTGGTGCTGTTGCTCCTGCCCTCCCATCTGCCACGCTAGCCAGAGTGTGAACCCCATCCTCATCAGAATGTCCCAGGAACCCACACCACAGTCAGCCTCCTTCCTGGAGCCTCACCTTAGCCGTGTTCTCCACCTCCTCCTCATCTCAGTCTATTCCTCCTGACATCTCAGATCAGAGTCGCTCTGATAGTATTATTTCCCCTCTTGGCTGCACGGTCAAGTCCAAACTCCTTATCCTTGCCCCCTACACCTGCCTTAGTGGAACCTCTGTACCCTTCCAGGCTACCCTCACCCTCCCCCTGAACACTTTCATTCCTTATTCTAAGCTTCTTCACAGGATATTTATCTACCCAGAATGGCTCCTATCTGCCCCTGCTTTCAGCTGCACTGCCCCAAGCCAAGCCCTACATCCATCCTGGAGTTTTCCCTTTCTTTGAAATCCTGCAGCATTTGCTTACTGTCTGAAACACTTTGGCTGTGGATTGTGTAAGTCCTTATGTTGCTGGAAATCTTTTGTTGTGACTGTGACCTGCCTCTCCCATTAGACCACATGCTCTTTGAGGGCAGAGTCTGGGTCTTCCAGGTCTTTTGTCTCTTTTTTTTTTGTCCTCAGTGAAGCCATTCCTTGATTAGCTCCTCCTGAGTTGGAGCACAAACCAATGTATTCAATTAGAGCATTCTGATTGCTAAAGGTGACCAGAGGTGAAGGTGCCATCTTTGATCAATAAGAATACTTGATTTTAATTGGCCCATCTGATGTCAGATTGTATTTGACCACTAGTATCATAGATCAAGGGCTTCCCAGGTGTTGCTAGTGGTAAAGAACCTGCCTGCCAATGCAGGAGTCGTAAGAAATGTGGGTTCAATCCTTGGGTCAGGAAGATCCCCTGGAGGAGGGCATGGCATCCCACTCCAGTATTCTTGCCTGGAGAATCCCATGGACAGAGGAACCTGGCAGGTTATGGTCCATAGGGTCACACAGAGTCAGACACAACTGAAGTCACTTAGCGTGCATGCACACATCATAGATCAAACCAACAGTGACTTAAACATGACAGGGAGTTGGTTTTCCATCTTATAACAGTTCAAGGCAGGTAGGCTGTCCAAGGTCGGGAAAGTGGTTCTATACCTCTTTTTGCTCTGCCATCCTTAGCATATGGTTTGCATTCTAAAGATACCCTAAGATGGCTGCTCCATCTCCAGTCGTCACTTCTACATCTTAAGCAGGGTGAAGAATGATGGAAGAATAAGGGGAGGGTGTCTGCCAGTGGAATCAGCCTTTCTATAATATTAAGGAGCTTCACTGATACTTCACCCAATAATCCTGTTTTTATCTCTTTAACCAACAATTAACCCCTCAGTCACCATTTTTCCAAGGGAGGCTAAGAAATTCAGTTATTTAGCTGGACATATTTTTCTCACCACTACTACCCAATCAGAGTTCTTTTAGTAAGGAAGAGGGCAGGAAGGGATATTGATTGGGTTGGCAGCCAGCTGTTGTAGCTGGTTAATAACACTCTTGTGTTTCAGGCTGAGTGCGTTAGTCACTCACTTGTGTTTGACTCTTTGCGATCCCATGAACTGTAGCTCTCCATGACTCCTCTGTGCATGGAATTCTCCAGACAAGAATACTGGAATGGGCAGCCATTCCCTTCTCCAGGGGGATCTACCCAACCCAGGGATCGAACCCAGGTCTCCTGCATTGTAGGCAGATTCTTTACCATCTGAGCCACCAGGGAAGCTGAGTAGGTGCTTGTCAAAGAAAGCCATGGATTTTTCCAGTCTGTACATTGCAATTTTCTGCCAGTGAATCCAAGGACTTTAAAGTTAGGTTTCTCCAAAACCTCATCCTCAGATGAGTGTTTCTTGAATGATTCACCTTGAGCCCCCAAAGTCATTGAACAGTATGTTGGCCACATAAAGAGTGATGGCTGACATCCTTGTCATGGTCAGCTCAGCCTTTAGCACTGAGGAATGGTGCTGGTGTTCCGGATCACTTTAAAGATCTGCTAAAGCCAGGCCACACCCTCTGCATTAAATTCGTTGTCTCTAGTATTTGATGATGAGCATAATCTTGATTCCACATGACTTTCAGCTTCAACACAGATTTAGTTTATTATTTATGTAGGTTTTTGTTTAACTACCTGAGTAATAAGAGTAATAAATTTTGATTTTTTGAAATGATCAATTTGCTTTTAAAATCACTCCGGTGGGTAAAGGGACACTAAAAGAAATTAGCTTTGGACCAGAAAGCACTCCACTACATGATTTTATGGTTGGACCTTGTTTACTTCCAAAGGAATATAGAGATCTTCCAGCATGGTCATTCATCCCAGCTCACTGTATATACTTTCTACTGGATACCACCCCAGTTTTTACCATTGCTTATGATGTTCTCTGCCTAGAAGGAGAGTTCCTTTTTACCCACCTTTGTTTGTAGGGCATTTATTGTTTAGAAATGAGAGTAGAGTGTCTTGTTTGTGGATTACCATGGATTGTCTCAAGGTTGAAAAGATGGGCAAAATCAAGTGTGATGGAGGCAAGAGATCCTTTATAAACAAGCAAATACTTCGATGGGCCTGAAAAACCTATCTCTGAGGCCACTTGTGAGAGAAGTAGATGCTTCATTTCCTGGTTTTAGCATTTTATAGGATTTGTCCAGCAAAGAAAATTGGAGGGAGATTTGGTCTTGTCCTTGTCTTTGGATTCTTCCCAATGCAAGTGATGAAACATCCAACCCAAACATTCGTAAAAGGGAGATATTGTTCTTGTAAATGAGAGGTCCAGGGACAGGGCTGCTGGATCACTCTGTCGTGTCCTTGTGCCTGAGCTGGCCTTGGTACCTTTCCGCTGCAGCTTTATCTTCAGTTCATCTTCTCATGTGCTAGCCAGATGCCTGCCACTACCCTAGACTGGACTTCCTCGTGGTGTATCAGGAGGAGAGGATGACCATCCCCTTCCCAACATCTCTGTAAACATCTGGTGCTCACTGGTTCTGACCAAGTGTTGGTTGGGCCCATGCCCAACCCAGTCAGTGTGGTACAGGAGTTACCCATGCTGGAATGAAATTTCCTGTAAAAGGAGAGTGGCCCAAGAGAGCTGGAGACCGCACAGTTCCAACATCCAGGAGTTCCAGAAGATGGAATTGGGGTCTGGAATGGCAAAGAGAGGAAGCTTTGTGGAGCCCCTGAGCCTTTAGCAAGAAAGTTGATCTTTCAGGATATCCCGTGCTCTGTTCTCACCAGCATGTTCATTCACTCACTCATTCATTCAATTGTTTGATAATTCATTCCCCACCTACCCCACACAAATCTACTGAACCCCTGCTCAAGCCAGACCCTGGGCTAGGCTCTGGGATGTGAAGATGAAACATTCATTTCCTGACTCTGAAAACTCACAGCCAAGCAAAGGAGACAGACAGGACGCCTAGGCAAGCATGAGAGACTTGAATGTGGGAGGTTGGTAGGGGTGGGGGGAGAAAGGAAGTTCTATATTAGACCAATCAGGCTTGAGGATGGACGCAAAAGGGCAGAGGTGTGTTCCCGCCCCAGATTTGAATCGACTTTGGGCAGGTGTTGGGGGTGGGTCTTGAAGGGATGGGGCAAAGCACAGCTGGAACTAAGACGGAACAGTGGGGAGAAGAAAATGATGGGTGAGCTAGAGAGGCTGCCTGTAAGTGGGGAGAAGGTCCCCCACACCTGTGTCTTTCATTGACTATTTACTACCTTCTAAGAGCTTCACAAGGCATTACCTCACTCAGGCTTCACAGTAATCCCCTGAGGCATGAGCGGTCCTTGGCTCCTGTGGACCCAGTGAGGCCACGTGACTTGTCTGAGGTCCCATTGTTTCTAAGTAGCAGAATTGGGACTCGTATCCAGGGCTGCTGCAATGGAGTTTCTACCTGCTCCCTCCAAAGCCTTGCCCACAGAAGGGTCTGGTTGAAAAAGACTGGGGCTCCTGAGCAGGTTTTTGGCCAGGCCCTGGCATAGGTGGCCCTGAGATCCCTTTTGGTGCTGAGTTTATGATTTGGGGGAAGATGCAAGTTCTCGAGGCTTCCCTCGTGGCTCAGATGGTCTGGATATGGTTGGGGCTGAACTGAGAGGACTTGAGAGGCATCCTGGTCCAGAGCATGGGCTTTGTGATGGTCCAGTGAAGGCATCCTAGAGCCAGATCTCTCAGCTACAGGAGATATCCATGATAGGAAGCCCTAAATTTTAGCTGGTAAAAAGGAAATGCAGTTTTCCTGGAGGCAGAGAGCCTGGCTTGCCAGACTCTGTCTCTGAATGTCCAGGAGTAAACAGCCGAGGCCATAACACCACATGGGCTTCCCTGGTGCCTCAGCAGTAAAGAGTCCACCTGCAGTGCAGGAGCCGCAGGAGATGTGGGTTCGATCCCTGGGTTGGGAAGATCCCCTGGAGGAGGGCGTGGCAAGCCACTCCAGTATTCTTGCCTGGAGAATCCCCAAGGACAGAGGAGCCTGGCAGACTACAGTCCACAGAGTCACAAAGAATCGGATATTACTAAAGGGACTTAGCACCCATGGCACCACATCTCCATTCTGGTTCTGCAGAGAATAAAGACATTTGTCAGGGTTTCCTAGCACCAGACATAGAAATAGGGTATTTTTATGCGATGTTTTTATAGTAACTGTCATAACCAGCAATATTCCTAAAACTTACTAGGGGTAATCATGGTTTTATTTCATTCCTATAAAAGTCCTTTGTTTAGAGCAGCGAATAATATCCTGTAAATCTCCATGTAAACTCTACTCATTCATTTTTTGCATGGACCAGGTCGTAGCTTCAGCTGATCACTGAGGACAGTTTGGCTTTATTTATTGAAGTAGTCCTCCTAACCTGGGGAAGATTTAATTCAGTCTGAGCCAGTTCGATTTAGGCAAATTTTATTGAGCTGACTACAAGCCTCACATTGTTCTCGGCTAGGAGATGTAATGTTACATGTGGTAGAATTTCTACCTTCAAGGATGTTTCAATTAACTGTTGCAGCATAATAAACCACTGCAGAATTTATGACTTAAAGCACCTATTTTATTTTGCTCTCAACTTTATGTGTCAGGGAGCTCTCTAGGGCTCAGCTGGGCAGTTCATCTCTGTTGCACATCTCTGGGGTGGGTGGGGTTGGAGGACCCATGCCCAAGATGGTTTCCTTACTCACATATTTGGTGCCTCTGCTTACCCATCTCTCTTTTCATAGCATCCCATCTTCCAGGGCCCCTCCATGTGACTTGGAGGTCTTAGGGTCATTGCCCTTCTTCTATGATGCTTGGCTTCCAAGAGGAGGAAAGTGGAAGCTTCCAGATCAATTCATGGCTGTGCCCAGAAGCGGCACAGCAGCACTTTGACATTGGCTGAAGCGGTCTCGAAGCACAAGCAGGACTCACTTTCAAAGGAGCAGGAAGAGCCCGCCTCTTGATGGGGGAGTTACGGGTAAGGTCCCACTGCAGAAGAGCATGTGCGATGGGAGAGACTGTCCCAGCCGTCTTTGGTCAAGTGCGGTCTGCCACAAAGGACAACTGGATGTGCCATTTAGTGGATATAATGTAGGTTAATAACCACTGCAAGGAGCACCAGCAAGTTGAAAGAGGAGCCCAGAGATAGAGTAGCAGGGTCTTTAAATGGGCTGGGGGTAGCGAGAGGGTCTGTGAAGTCTTCCAGAAGAAAGAGGCAACTGAATCGGATTTTGAAAGATGACTTGGATTGTGTATTTCAGCGGAAGGGAATAGCCTGTGTGAAGGTATGGTGGTGGGGTCCTCATGAAGAGTCTACCTGGAATCTCCCCCCAACACTTCATTACTTGTACTTAATTTAATGTTTTGTGTGTGTGTGTGTGTGTATAGATATGGCTATATATAAATATGTGTGTATATTTACATATGTGTATATATGTATACATATCCATGTGTGTATGTGTATATATGTATGTTATATATATATATATTTTTAAACCAAGACTCTATTCAGTCTTTCCCTCAGCAAACATATCCTGAGCACCTGATGTATGTCAAACAGTGTTCTAGGTGCTGTTCTAGAATGGTGGTGAGGAAAACAGAGGTAGTGGACAAGAGGCTGTTCTTGGAGCTTGTGTTTTATGCTGGAGACCATCAGGCAGCAAACGGACACCTTAACATGTGATGTGATTCCGGGTAGTGCTGAGCGGTTAAGGTAGAGACCTTACCTGTTTGAAATAGCACAGCTGGAAAGCCCCTCGGGAGGTGACACTTAAGCAGATGTGGGGTGATCTTGGGCAGAGAGAACAGCAGGGCCTGTGTGACCTCTGGCGTTCTGAGGTCACAGGCTGGAGCCAGGGCGATACCCCATCCAGGGTGCTGGATCCGAGCCTGAGGGGGGCAGCTGCAGGTGGAGGATGGTCAGCTTCCAGGGCGATGACTGCCCAGGGTGGTGAGCAGCCTGTTCTGTCCAGACATCTCCCCCTCTCCCCATCCCCGCCCCCCACTGTTCTGGCACCAGGAGATTTGTTTTCACTTAGGGAAAACCTGGCCTCATCACCCACTGCATCGGTGTTGTTCTCAGGAAGTTGGCCCTTTCCCAAGAGGAGGAAAGTGGGGCAGGATCCTCGCAGTGAGCAATCTCACTAATGAGGAAATGTGCCTGGGATTCCAGAGACGCAGTGATGACTCAGAGGTAGGCGCATAACAGGTTCCCTGGCTACTCATCTTCTGCAGGTGTGCATTCATTCATTCATTTTTTCATTCATTCATTCCCCAAACGTGTCCTGAGCACATAGATGGAAAGGTAGAGGTTCAAATTCAGCTCTCCCACCTGTGAGCCATGTAATCTCAGCCTCTCTAAGCCATTGTTCCTTTAACTATAAAATGGGTATAATACCTGTTTTTCAGAGTTGTGAGGATTAGATGAGATGAAACTCTGGAGATTAGATTGCCAGATTTGACAAATAGAAAGGATGGGATGCCAATGAAATTTGAATGTCAGATAAAGAAGAGGTTTTTTTTTGTATAAGTTATGTCCCGAATGTTGCATGCTTATCTGACATTTAGTTTTAACTGTGTATCCAGTATTTTAACCAGCTAGGCTATCTGGGAATAAAGATGAGGGGGAAAAATGCCTGACTTTGAGGAGCACGTGATAGTGGTCGGACAGGCATGAAGAATGTAATTGCCATTCTCTTGGTGATGTAAGTCAGGTCAGAGGGATAGAGTGCTGTGGAAACAGACGTCACCCTACAGGCTCTTAAGAAATCCACACTCACTCCTGCTTGTTGAGCATCCCCAGTACTGTGGGATTGATGCCATGAGATCAGAGAATGAACACAGTAAGTGAAACAGACGGTTGAAGTTTGCGTTTCTATTGAGCAATCAGGAAGATGACCTCTGTTTTCTTCCCTCTCAAAGCAAAGGCTGGTCTCTGTTGATCAGGAAACAGAAAATCCATTACTTATTTATTCTATAGGCTATTTAAAAATAAAATGAAATTAATTCAGGGGAAAAAATTGTTCCCTGACTATATGATATGTGCATCTCTCAGATAAAATGCTAATAATTCATTATTCTGCTTCCCTGGAGATCTAGAGGTAAATTTGCCATACGCCACCAGGGATGTAGTAAGAGACACACAATGGGAGTCTTCAGCTCCAAACTACAGTCTACCCAAAGCCTCTCTTTGGGTGAAGCTGCAAGCATCAAAATACTGGGAGGAGAGTCTGGGAATATTTTGTAGAAGGTGATATCTGCCAGACGCATTCTTGTCTTCCCTAGATGTACGGCCCAGTATGAAGCATGGTCTGATCAGCATTACTGAAGGCTCCCTCTTCTCTCCTAGATATGGTAGGGGATGTTAGATTGAGGGGTTTTTTTTTTTGGAAAACCCTGGGGGCCTCAATGCTCTCTTGGAGTCCCATTAGCTGCTTTCAGCCAGTTCTAGAAACCCAATCCCCTTTGAGGGTTGTTTTCCACTGCACCGTGGTGAAGGCTGTGTGTGTACTCATTCGTGTCCGACTCTTTATGGCCTCATGGACTGTAGCCTTCCAGGCTCCTCTGTCCATGGAATTTTCCAGGCAAGAATACTTGAACAGGTTGCGATTTCCTACTCCAGGGGATCTTCCTGACCCAGGGATCGAACCTGCGTCTCTTGAGTCTCCTGAATTGGCAGGTGGGCTCTTCACTACTAGCACCACCTGGGAAGCCCAGTGAAGGTTGGGAGGGAGTCATAGATAGGATCTGTGCTCATGGGATTGATGGGCAAAACAGGGTTGGGGTGGAGTCCAGTGTGTATAAAAAGCACGATTCAATTCCAGGATTCACAGGTAATTTTAACTGACTAGTACGTGCCCAGCATTGTGCTCGGTGCTTGTCATACAACATTTCATTGATCCCACCCATACCTCACGCAGTAGGTGCCTGAATTCCATTTTACAGATTGGAGACCCATTGTTCGAATTAGCTGCCCAAGGAAACACAGCTAATAAGTAGCCCTGGGCTCTAATTATGGCCTTGTGCTTAACCATTGTGTTCGACTGCGTTTTGCATCAGATTTTCTCTATAGGAGCGTCCCACGTGTTTAGGCACTTCTGCTCTCTCCATCTGCTATGGTGGGTGGAGGATTGGCCGGGCTTCTAATACCCTCTTCCAATGGACCACACGTGCGTGACCTGAGGAAAGCTGTGGGACCTTCCTGAGGCCTCAGCTTCCTTCTCCATAAAGTGATGGGTCAGGCTGAGTTCGTAGGCATCTTCTCAAAGATGCCTGATCCAAAACCCTGTGTGTCCTACCAATGACGAGCCATTTTGTTTCATTCACTTACCTCATCATTAGCTGATTAATTCATTTATTCAATAAATATCTCCCTTGTGCCAAGTACGTGCCCCAGATACAATGGCGAATTGATGAATAAGCAGCTGGTCCCTGCCCTTGCAGAGGGAAGGTTCTGGGAAGAGACAGCGGAGTAAACAGACGATCATGGCACGGGGTGAAAAGAGCTGTAGGAGGGAGGTACCGGGCAGCCTGGGGTCACCCGTCTAGCCTCTGGTGCAGGGAGGGACATCTAAGGTAAGGGCTGAGGGATGTGCAGGAGTTGGCCGGGCTTGGAGGGAACAGTTTGTCCAAAGTGGGGGCACATGCAGAATTCTTGGGGCCTTGAGAACTGTCTGTGCTGACTGTCTGGATGGAGGATGGAGTACAGACCGGAGCAGAAGAACTTGCAGAAATAGGGGTCACATTGTTAACTCAGTAGTAAAGAACCCGCCTGCCAATGCAGGAGACATGGGTTTGACCCCTGGGTTAAGAAGATCCCCTGCAGAAGGAAATGGCTACCCGTTCCGGTATTCTTGCCTGGCAGAGGAACCTGGTGGGTTACCATCCACAGAGTCACAGAAGAGTCAGACAGCAACAACACGCTGTGCGGGACCTCAGGGCCTCCTCAGAGGAGCTTGGTGTTTGTTCTCAGAGAAACAGGCAGTCGCTGAAGGTCAGAGCGGGCCTGGGCGGTTCCCCAGGTTGCGTCCTGCACAAGGGTGCCAGCTGAGGGGAGCCCCTCCGCTTCCCAGGCCGTGGGCCCCAGTGCAGGGCCAGTTTGTCTCGTTCTAAAATAATCACGGAGCTTTAAGGGCCGGTGCTTTCCTCGATATCAGGAGAATGATGTGATCAGATTTGTGTTTTTGAGCCTTTTCTCTGGTTGTAGGATTTGCTGGATGAAGGATCAGGAGGAAAGTGAAGAATGGGGTGGGGGAGAGGTTGGCATGAAAGAGAGAGTGGCAGCCTGGGGAGGCAGTTTGAATGGAGACCAGTGAACGGATATGAGTTTCAGAAGTCGTGGCCTGTACAAACCAGCTGGTTCTCATTGCTTCCTATGACTTAATCAGCTGAAGACTTTCTTTCCGGGACAGAAATACTAAATCATGGAGGAACACAGCCTACGGGATTAGCGTTTTGCCCCCAGGCTCCCGAGAGAGCCAGAGTTCAGGGTGGCGCCCTGCTCTCCAGCTCACGCTCAGATGTTTGATCCCGCTGGAGGAGGCCCATCAGATGGTGACTGTGTGGTCTAGTGGACAGGCTCAAGTCCGAGCGCCAAGAGACCCGGGCATGGAGTTCCTTGTAGGCTGCTCTTCTCCATTTCCCGGTGGCATTCTCCTGCCTCTTTTTCTCTGCCCCCTGATCATACCCAAACATTTGTAGACTGCCTGCTAAGTGCCTGGCTCTGTGCCGAGCGCAGTGAGGGATAAAGAGCCCAGAGGCACCACCTTGGCCCTCAAGGAACTCACCAGTGGGGCAGTCATGAGTGGACAGTCCCCCATCAAAGACTTCTGAAAGGTGCTCAAGGAATGTTCCAGATTATCAGAGTGCAGGGAGACAGAGTACTGTGGGTATTGGCATGGGATCCGGAGTCAGAACTGAAATCAACATCTGGCTTTCTAAAACACTTTCTAGTTGTGACCCTAGGCCCATCACATAGCCTCTCAGAGCCTCAGTTTGCCCATCTATAAAATGGGTATAGTAATACCAGAATGGTTTAAGGATTAAATAGTTCAAGGCATATAAAGTGTTTAGCAGAGTGCCTACTAGATTAAAATTTTTAATAATTTAAACCATTTTTACTATTATTAGGGCAGACATCTTTTTTTGAATCTTTGGTGTACAGTTCTGAGTTTTGACAGAACGAGTTTTGAGTTGTAACCAGTACCACAAACAAGATACACACTATTCTACTACCTACCCCCAAATTCCCTGGTCTTATTCCTCTGTAGTAAACCCTCCCCATACTCTTTTTTTCTTTGTGATAATTTATTATCTCTTAGTTTTTGCAAAAGTTTTCTTAAGATGTAATTCACACACTGTACAATTCACCTATTTAAAGTGTACAGGCTTTTAGTACCTTCACAGAGTTCTACAACCATCACCACAATTTTAGGAAACTTTCATCACCCCCAAAAGAAACTCTGAACCCTTTAGGGGTCACAGTCCATTCCTGTTAACTATCCCTTCTTCCCCTGCCCCAGCCCCTGAAAATCACTAATCTACTTTCTATGGATTTGCCTATTCTGGATACTTCATATAAGTGGAATTATACACTATCTGGTCTTTCATGACTGGCCTCTTTCACTGAGCAGAATATTTTCGAGGTTCATCCATGTTGTAGCATGTGTCAGTATTTCATTCCTTTTTAATGCAGAATGATACTCCATTTTATATGGATATACTGTGTTTTGTTTATCCATGTTTCAGTTGGTGGACATTTGGGTTGTTTCTGCTTTTTGGCTATCATAAATAATGCTGCTGTGAACATTGGTGTACAGTTTTTATGTGGATATATGTTTTCCCATGGAATTGCTGGGTCATAGGGTAAGTGTGTGTAATGTTTTAGAGGAGCTGCCAGACTGTTTTCCATAGTAGCTGCACCATTTTGCTATCACACCAGCAGTGTATGAGAGCTCCAGTCTCTCCACATCCCTGCCAATACTTATGATTATCTATATTTTTGATTCCAGCCATCCCAGTGGGAATGAAGTGGTGTCTCAGTGTACAGTCTCCTATACGTACCCTTCACTCCTGGCAACCACTGATTCACTCTCTGGCCCTCTCCCTCTGCCTTTGCCGGAAGGTGATAGCCGTAGTCATCATACATGGTGTAGCCTCTGACTCTCTCCTTCCCTCCAGCATAAGGCACTGGAATCCACCGTGTGGTTGCGCTCCTTTTCATGGCTGAGTTTCATTGCCTCCCTCGGATGGATGCGCCCAGGGAGCCCATGCTTGTCTGTACAGTAAAGTGGACATGTTGCCCAGGGAAGCAAATACTAAGCTTTATCCCTTGTCAGGACTTTTTATAGTTTTGGAGGCCTTTTCTGAGCCTCCCTGGGCTGCCAGTGTTGCAGGACACCCAGCCTGTTCCTCTTTTAGGTTCGTCTGAGCTGTAGAGCTGAGTCCTGTGAGCGGCAGCGCCTAGGAACCCAGCCGGCATTAGGATTTCTGTGTTGCCGCTCTGACATACCATTTGTGGAGAGAGGGCTGAAGCCCAGTGAGACAGATGGGGCCTGGGACCACTGGGGCAGCTGCTGCCAGGAAGCCTGCACCTCTGCTGCCTGGCTATCACCCTTCTCATCAGGGAGTCCCAGAAGCTCCTGGAGCTCATTCAGTTCAGTTCAGTTCAGTTGCTCAGTCGTGTCTGACTCTTTGCTACCCCATGGACTGCAGCATGCCAGGCTTCCCTGTCCATCACTAACTCCCAGAGCTTACTCAAACTCATGTCCATCAGGTCGGTGATGACATCCAACCATCTCATCCTCTGTCGTCCCCTTCTCCTCCTGCCTTCAATCTTTCTCAGCATCAGGGTCTTTTCCAATGAGTTGGTTCTTCGTGTCAGGTGGCCAAAGTATTGGAGTTTCAGCTTCAGCATCAGTCCTTCCAATGAATATTCAGGACTGATCTCCTTTAGGATGGACTGGTTGGATCTTCTTGCAGTCCAAGGGACCCTCGAGAGTCTTCTCTAACACCACAGTTCAAAAGCATCAATTCTTCTGCGCTCAGCTTTCTTTATAGTCCAACTCTCAAATCCATACATGACTACTGGAAAAACCATACCTTTGAGTAGACGGACCTTTGTTGGTAAAGTAATGGCTGTGCTTTTTAAGATGCTATCTTGGGCTCATAAATAAAGCCATTTCTCATTCCCGTATCTGCTTTCATGGCTGGCTAGAAACTTTGAGCATTTGCCACCTCACCACCCCTCTCCACCCTACCCCAAGTATAGCAGTTTTCCAACTCTCTATTATATGTGCACAGAGAATAGGATGTAATAATAATAAACTAATAATGAATTTGTACCTACCAGGTTTATTATGTACAGCAGAATCCACAAGGTAGACATAATCACTTTATGGAGGAAGAAATCAAGATCCCAGACGGGTAAACAACTCATTCAAATTTACCCTGCTTGGGATTTGCAGCAGGCTTGGTATTTGAACCTGGCATCTGTACTTTCATTCACTTCCAGTGGGTCTCAGACCTCCGCGATCTGCACACCACCTTCGTGAGGCCTTTCTGCCACCTGAACTTTAGTTGTTTAACTTTTTTAATTATCATCAACTTCACAAGAACAGTCTTTGTTCATCAAAAACAAGTCCAGAGCACAAATGCGCGTGACACAGAGGGTTTGATGTGCTAGTTGTAATTTTTGACTATATATGAAAATAAACACATAACTCAAATATGTTCATCTATATGTCACTTAAAACCAGCTCAGTATGTGGACCACGCTTTGGGGAAGGAAACGCATGATGCGCAGTGATTTGCCTGCTGGTCTCTTTTCCCCCTTGATGGGGAGTGATAGGTAGGCTGTGCCTGTGGTTTATTCATCTCAGCATCTTCAGCATCCAGCACCTTAATGGACCCACTATAGGCACTTGTTATGTGATTAATGGATAAATGACAGAATGAATGGAGTGAGAAAGGGGAAGAGTGAGTGGTGTTTCCCCTTTCTTAATGAGAAGACTAGAAGGAAACCTCTGGCCATTGATGAGATGGGGAGGCCGACAGGGAGCTGGGGCCTTAGCACCAGGGGGACAAGAGTGCTTAGAAGGTGTGATGGCTGTGGTCAGCATGGAGATGTTGAGAGGCTCACTTTCTCCCTGTGAAGTCCTTCTAGCCCTCGAAAGCTTTTGGTTTGTGGGACTGTAGACACTGTCATCTTTCTCTAGTTTATCCAGCCTCTTTGATTCCTGGATGTGGAAGGATCAGCCCATCTCTGGTGGTTTCTCTTGCCAAAAGAGTTCACACCCTGTGACCCAGTGGCCACTTTGATTTCTTCTCACGCCTCTTCAAATGGTCCAACAGCGTACCAGGCAGATTGTGCACTGTCTCCTCTAGCAGAAAATGCAGCAGTAACAAGCCTGGGAGCTGTCGAGACCACAGTCCTAATCAGTAGCTGGATGAGTCAGAAGATCTGTCAGTGAACTTAACAGCCAACATTTATTGAGGACCTACTATGTGCCAAATACTGGGCTCAGGGCCCCTGAATTCTCTTCTACTTTAGAATCAGACCATCTAGGCATAAACATTAAAGCCAGAACTTGATTTCTGAGTTTAAAAGGAAAAAACTCATCTCAACAATTATTTATTGTAGACCAACTCTATGGGGGGTTTCCCAAGTGGTGCTAGTGGTTAAGAACCCACCTGCAATGTAGGGGGCATAAGAGATGTGGGTTCGATCCCTGGGTTAGGAAGATCCCTTGGAGAAGGAAATGGCAATACACTCCGGTATTCTTGCCTGGGAAGTCCTATGGACAGAGGAGCCTGGTGGGTTGCAGTCCCTGGGTTCGCAAAGAGTCAGACACGACTGAACACGCAGTGTATAACTGTATGGGGACAGAGGGGAGGCTGAACTCCGCCTTGAGAAAACAAAGCTTCCTGCCCTCAAGAAGCTCAGCGGACCCTGAGGAATCTTGTGGAATTACAGCTTGGGAAGTTGCATGTGTGTGGCACAGGGTCTTGGAATGTCACCATACTTGTACCCTTAGACCACCAGAATATTATGAGCACATTGGACAGGCATATGTCACTCATGAATTCAGCCGACATCTATGGGGCGTCTTGGGCAAGGGTGGCAAGTGTATGGCTCACGTGTGCTCCCATCCTCATCCCCTGCCCCATGGTAGGGGCTCTGGAGATGGCCTCCTTCAGCATCCTTCAGTGCCCTAGGCATTCAGCGCGGATATTTGAAGTGAAACCCACAGCCCTTTCTCTGTTACTTGAAGGGCAGGGGTGCTAAAATGTTGTTTATTTCGTGAGACATTGATGCTTAGAGTGCTGCAGGCTACGACATGTGCTGTGTGTTGTCCAACTCCTGAGGCACCTTTCACTTAGGTTACCATGTGTTCAGTGGCCTCTGGTCCACCCTGTGGGGCCCTGAAGGGATTGGAGATGGTAACTGATGTTTCTGGGCTTTAAAAGCACTTACTCTGCAAAATAAAGTTGGCACCCACGTTGTTGACCTGAAACTATTCCAAGAATATCACTTACTTGTCAAATTCCTTTCTTCCTTCTTTGCATCCTTTCCCTCTCCTTCCTTCTCTCCCTTCTCTCCTTCCTGTCCCTCACTCCCTTTACCTTTCTCTCTTTGCCTTCCACAAATACTAGATAATCTACAATATACCAGCATATTCTGGGATTTAGCAGTAAACAGAACAGACAAACCCCTTTGCCTTCATGGAGCCCACAGTCTGGTGGGAAAGACAGAAATTAAAAAAAAATCAGTGGAAGGCATTTTAATTTTAAAAAATAAAATATTTAAACCAAAAATAAATTAATGATATAAAAGATATAGTATATTATGTGGGGATAAGTGCTACAAAGAAAAAGTAGGGAATGGGGATGGGAGATAGTGATTTTAGATAGGGGGCAGGGGAAAGCATCACTGAGACAGTGACATTTTAGTATAGACCTTCAAAGAGGTGAGGGCATGATCTCTACAGATAACTGTGTGTATGCATGCTGTCACTTCAGTTGTGTCCAACTCTTTGCAACGCCATGGACTGTAGCCCACCAGACTCCTCTGTCCATGGGATTCTCCAGGCAAGAATACTGGAGTGGGTTGCCATGCTCTTCTCCAGGGGATCTTCCCGGGGATCGAACCTGCATCTCCTACGTCTCCTGCCTTGGCAAGTGGGTTCTTTACCACTCTCGCCACCTGGGAAACCCTACAGTTAAATAACTGAGGAAGGGCCTTCTGGGCAGCGGGCCACATGCAAAGGCCCAGAGATATACATGTGCCCAAAATGTTTGAAGAAGAGTGAGGGAGCTGGCTAGAGTGGGTTGAATAAGGGGAAAGTGTAGGAGATGGCTTCAGGCAGGTAATAAGGGATGAGGGCCGGACCTTACAAGAGTTTGAGAATTCTATCCAAAATAAGTGGGCTTCCCTGATGGCTCAGATGGTCAAGAATCTGCCTGCAATGCGGGAGACCCAGGTTCAATCTCTGGGTTGGGATCCAAAATGATGATTCTTGAAGTGTAGTCTCTGAACCACCCCAGATCCACTGAATTGGAAACTCTGGGAGTAGGGTCCACAATATTTGTTTAAACAAACCTTCCAGAGGGATTATGATGCCATTAAAATGTGAGAGCCACTGATAGCAAACACCTAGGCCACTCCTAACCATTTCTGCAGGGTCTGCTACTCCCTCTGGTGTGTGATATAAAACAGAGGGGTGATCATCATTGACCTGACCTCCTCACCCTAAGAAGTGCCCTCATCTCAGTGTCTGGACATTGACATTCAGACTAGTTAAAAAGTTAGATGCTGCGCCCATGCTCAAACTGATGTCAGCTGACTTTGAGGGACAGAAGATAGGAAGCAGAGATGAGTGGGCCAGTGTCTCAGGGCTGGGGTCATTGACTGTCAGTGTGGAGAGACCTGGAGGGCATCGATCTTGTCCCCAAATTGATCAGAAAAGACTGAAGCCTAGAGGGGGGAAAGAGCTGCTCATTGGATACACATGAGGTTCCTGTGGGTCCTCTGGACTTGAAGTCACCTTCTCTGTTTCACATTGTTCTTGTAGGCTTTGTGCACAAAGACTGTAGGCTTGGTGGCACCCAGACAGCATTGCTGCTGGATGGATGTAGGAGATGTCAGCCGTGTGTGTAGGTGTGGGAGGCATTAGTGGTGTGGTAGGTGTGGGGGATGTCGGCCATGTGTGTAGATATAGGAGGCATTAGTGGTGTGGGCTTCCCTGGTGGTTCAGAGGTTAAAGTGTCTGCCTGCAATGCAGGAGGACCTGGGTTCGATCCCTGAGTCAGGAAGATCCCCTGGAGGAGGAAATGGCAACCCACTCCAGTATTCTTTTTTTTTTTTTTTTTTACAATGTGGAATATCTTTTATTCTTTAATAAACACAGAGTAAAATTTAAAGTTACCTATGAACCCACTACCAAGAGAAAATTACTGTTAGGATTTTTTTTTTTTTTAATTTTTTTATTAGTTGGAGGCTAATTACTTCACAACATTTCAGTGGGTTTTGTCATACATTGATATGAATCAGCCATAGATTTACACTTATTCCCCATCCCGATCCCCCCTCCCATCTCCCTCCACTCCAGTATTCTTGCCTGGAGAATCCCATGGATGGAGGAGCCTGGTGGGCTACAGTCCACGGGGTTGCAAAGAGTCAGACACGACTGAGCGATTTCACTTTCACTTTCATTTTAGTAGTGTAGGTAGGTGTGGGGGATGTCGGTCCTGTGTGTAGATGTAGGAGGCATTAGTGGTATAGATAGGTGTGGGGGATGTCGGCCGTGTGTAGGTGTGGGAGGCGTTAGTGGTGTAGTAGGTGTGGGGGATGTCCGCCATGCGTAGATGTAGGAGGCATTAGGGTGTAGTAGGTGTGGGGGATGTCAGCTATGTGTAGGCCTGGGAGGCATTAGTGGTGTAGTAGGTGTGGGGGATGCACGTGCTGCAGGATCAGAAAAAAGTGGAGGATGATGAGGAGAAGAAACTCCCTATCAGGTACTCTGAGGGACCGGGCGGGGTCTGGACCATTTGAGGAGTGGCAGGAGCTTTCTGTGTCTCTATCTGAGCCAGCAGGCTAAGCATGAGGACCTGACTCAAGGCCTTGAATGCTGTACTAAGTGGCTGGGACTTAAACCTTTGGCAGTGAAGGCCCCAAAGTCCCAGGTGCCTATTTCCTGATAGCTGTTTCCAGACTTTTCTAAACTCTTTGCTTGGGTCACCATCTGCCCTCCCTGGCCAGTACTGACTGTTCCACAGGGTTCCTACAGAACCCTGCCCTGGCTTTTATCAGAAGAGAGTCAGAGCAACCAGACCTCAACTGATAAGTCTGGGAAGACCCTGAAGGGTCTGAACACAGTCCCATTTACCCAGTGGCTCTGTTTCCAAAGGTTGGGGGCAGGACCATCTGAGGCTGAGAAGTACAGGTTGAGCGTTCTGCAGGAGTTCTCTCCGTCAGCCACTGCACACTTGGCTTTTGAAAAATGAAAAATATTCAATACCTCCTTTTCTTATTTTGCAGGAAATTCATGTACATTAGGGAAAAATGGAACATTTCCATAAGCAATAAAAAAAATTTAGATGACCCTCCATTTCACCCTCTAGAGATAGTGTTAACAGCTTATAATCCTATCCAAATGTTTTTCCGCATTTCATGTTTTCCTTACAAGATAGAATCATCTTGTAGATATTGTTCTGTATTGGCTTTGTTCACTTAGATTATGAATATCTTTACATGTCGTTACACACTCTTGGCAGCATCTCTTTAAACGGTTGTATGACGTGCTATCTTACAGTGAGTTCCCTAATATTGGACGTTTAGGTTGTTTACCATTTTTTGATTTTATAATCAGCTCTGTTGTGAATTGCCCTGTAATGTCACATGTGATTGATTATATCCTAAGGTTAAATTCCTAGGAACCGGCCAACTCACAAAAGGCTTTGAATGCCCACCAGAAATATCACAGTGACCATCACTGAGGTTAGAGGTAATACAATAAACAGTGCCTCTTTCTCTATACCAGTTCTGATATAGCTGAGGTAGACATAGAAGATAGGAAGATGGAGATGAAAATACTGCTTTTATTACTAATAATGACTAGTTAGGAGAACATGGCTTAGATATGCATCTACAATTGGCTTCTTAATACTGGACCCTGCCACTAACCAGGGGTAAGCACCTACTCTTGGACTGTGCTGGAAAATTGCATACCTCACCACTCACTTCCAGAGAGAAGGTGGGAAAAGGGGCTGGGCTATGCCTGCCCAGCTCCTCCTCCCCAATTCACTAACCAAATGAGTTGTTCCACCTCCCCAGAGAGGAGTAAGTAAGAGTGTGAAGAAAAGCCTGGAGTGTTACACGAATGCATGTCTCTCCACAAGGCAGGTAAACAGCAAGGGAGGGCAATAAGCTTTCTCTAGTGATAATTATGAAAATGATAGCTAATTTGTATTGAGTACTGTGCTGGGCTTTGTGCATGCAACTTCTTTCATCCTTTGCACAATGAAAAAGACATTCTGTCTGTGTCTGCCTTGCAAATGAGGAAACAATTTAGAGAATTAAGTAGTACGGCCCCAATCTCCTAGATGGTATGCAGAAGAACTGGGATTCGAACCCAGCAGCCTGACTCCAGAGACCATTAGGAATCTGCTTCCCACTGTCAGCATCATCTGACTTTTGAAAGGCTGACAACCCCTAAGCTTAGAGGAAGAGTCAGCTAAGAGCCATACCTGCCAGCTTGTGAGTGTCCCCAGGTTGAGATGGCATGCCCCTCACTGGCAGACCTTCTGACCAACCCTGTTCCCATGAGATTCATTAATTGCTTTTGAGAGAACCACTTGACCAAGTGTCCTGAATTACTACGAGCAGTGATTATGCCAGACCACACAGGATAGAGAGGACCTTGACAAGTGTCCTTACTTCACAGAGGACCCAGACACCCTCAAGTTCACAGCATGACGTTTCTGATGATTCCATTTCATCTCAAGGATTTCAGCCACTCATTAAGAATTTGCTTGGATTTAGGGAGAAAATAGTGAATCTGTTAAATATTTTGTTTCAATTAGAAAAGAAACATGTAATTGGGAGGATGGGGTGAGAACACTAATTATACTTTTAATTGTGTCTCTTGCCCTTTAGGGTAAACTCTAAGGAAGTGGGTAAAGAAAGAGACACTGAGTTTTTCTTTAAGAGGTTTTCTGCTGTTCCAGGCAATTTCCCAAAGAACAGTCACCTCTGTTGTAACCCATTTTCAGTTTTAATTGCTTTATAAGTAGAAGCTAGACTTTTTTTCCCTTCTTTTTTAAAGCAAGCAATTTTGGTGTTCCTTTAATTATATGTTCTTATAATTCTTTTATTCTTTAAACATTGGCTAAGATTTGCCAAGAAACTTATAGACCTTGATATTTATGCATTAGTATCTGACTGGTAAAAACGTTAGTGAGGAAATGAAGGGTACTGATTAAAAACATAGATTCTGGAGTTTCTATTCCCGAGGTTCACAGTTGCTCTATCTTTTACTAGCTGTGTAATCTTTGGCAAGTTGCCTAACTTCTCTGTGCTTTCGTTTCTTGTCTATAAAATGGGCTTAACGGCAGCACCCCCATCCTAGTTGTTACAAGGATTCAAGATAGTCAAGACAGGCTACGTTACACTGCAGTAACAAATCCCAAATCTCAGAAGTTTGGTGCAACCAAGGTTTATTTCTCACTCATGCAAAGTCCTCCAAAGATCTGCATGATTCCCAGTGCAGTTGCCCACCATGTGTTGGCTCAACATATTCCAGGCGTTTTACAGTCCCTTCATACCAACGTGCTTCCATGCTTGCTACAGCAGAGAAGATGGATGCCGGGGAATTACATACTGGCTCCCAAAGGCTTCGACAGGCAGTGACACAAATCACTTCTGCTTGTGTTTTGTTGGGGAAAGCAAATTGCATGGGGATGCATAAATTCAAGGTGGCAGAAAAGACCCAGAAGCAGAGGGAACCCGGGGACATGGGTGAGCGTGTCCACCACCATGTACACACTGCTTGTTAAAAATAAGCGTGAAGTAAAAGTCAGCTCTCACTGCTGATCGTTAGCTCTTCCAAAATACAATTTTAATTTTTATTAAGGCTATTTTTACTTTCTTTTTAGACTTGGTCTAAAGAATAGCTTCCACATACCCAAAGAGGCCCAAATAGATGCCCCTGGGAGGTGGCGAGTGTAGCTCCTGTCACAAAGGTTGCTTTAGCGCCCTGTCATTTATTAGGTAGCACATATTTGAAAGGTAGCAGCAGTTGTGTTTGAGAACACGGGCTTAGAGTCAGGTGGGCTTGCGTTTCAATCTCGGAATTAACACCTACTGAATGTGTTCTTAATGAGGTGATTTAACCTTTCCTGGACTCAGTGACTTCATGGTTATCACGGGATCATCTTTCTAATTTTGTTATTCATTTTTCATTATGTCCTTTTTAATATCCCTCTTTTATTTTTCATTATTTTATCTTCTTTGGCAAAATTGCCTTACAGCCAATTAGTTATTTAGTGAAAATGGTGGCCAAAATTGTTGGCAGCAAGATGTTTACAGCAAAGAAACTTACAGAGATAATACGGGACACAGGTGAACAATTTTCTGAACCCTCAGCTTGCTCATCTGCAAAGTGGGAATAATAATACTAACATTTTAGAGCTTTTTATCTTTTTATTTGATTGGAGTATAATTACTTTACAATGTTGTGTTAGTCTCTGCTGTAGAATGAAGTGAATCATCTGTGTGTGTACATGTATCCCTCCCTCTTGAGCATTCCTTCACCCCCTACCCCTTGTATCCCATGCCCTCACGCCCGTGTCCCACCTCTCTGTGTCCTCACAGCGCGCTGAGCTGAGCTCCCTGCCTTTATAGCAGGCTCCCACTAGCTGGCTATTTCACACATGGCAGTGTATATATGGCAGTCCCAGTGTCCAGTTCCTCCCAACCTCTCCTCCCCCGACCCCGTGTCCACATGTCTGTTCTCTGTATCTGTATCTCTGTTTCTGCCCTGAAAATAGGTTCATCTGTACCATTTTTCTAGATTCCACAAAGAGGTATAGATGGACCTAGAATCTGTCATATAGAGTGAAATAGGTCAAAAAGAAAAGAAAAGCAAATACCATATATTAACTCATATATGTGGAATCTAGAGCTTTGTAGGTCACATGCATGGATACTTACTATACAGAGTAAACACCAAAAACAATTTTTCCCTTTTGTCTCCACCTGCTTCATAATTATGTCAGACTGTGATCCTGATCTGGCTGTAGGGTAGCCATTTGGGACATCTTCAACTCTTCCCTGCCTCCCAAGGTTGTTGCCGGGTAAATGAGCTGATATAAACATTTACCAATGTGGGTGCATAGCAGCTGCTCAGTAAATGTTGGTTTCCATCACCCTCCACCATCCCACCATGTTCTCTTACTACAGTGCTCTTCCCACGATGGGATAGAATTGCAGACATTGGGCAGAGAGATGATTCACGACCTTGGGTGGGTCCAGCTTGGCACTGAATACATCTCAGCAGACAACTGCCCATTCCACCTGCTGCAGTGAACTGACCCACCACAACGTAAAAGGTTAGACTTCACTCACAAATGGGGAACATTCATGGAATTCGACAGCTTCTGAAGCAACCACTTCACACTTGTTGTTCAGTCGATCAGCCATGTCTGACTCTTTGCGACCCCATGGACTGCAACATGCCAGGCTTGCCTGTCCATCACCAACTCCTGCAGTTTGCTCGAGAATCGGTGATGCCATCCAACCCCCTCATCCTCTGTAATCCCCTTTTCCTCCTGCCTTCAATTTTTCCCAGCATCAAGGTCTTTTCCAATGAGTCAGATCTTTGCATCAGGTGGCCAAAATATTGGAGTTTCAGCTTCAGCATCAGTCCTTCCAGTGAATATTCAGGGTTGATTTCTGTTAGGATTGACTGGTTTGATCTCGTTGCAGTCCAAGGGACTCTCAAGAGTTCTCCTCCAACACCACAGTTCAAAGGCATCAATTGTTTGGCACTCAGCCTTCTTTATGGTCCAACTCTCACATCCATACATAACTACTGGAAAGACCATATCTTTGACTATATGGGCCTTTGTCGGCAAAGTAACGTGTCTGTTTTTTAATATGCTATCTAAGTTTGTCATAGCTTTTCTTCCAAGGAGCAAGCATCCTCTAATTTCATGGCTGCAGTCACCATTCACAGTGATTTTGGAGCCCAAAAAAATAAAGTCTGTCACCATTTCCATTGTTTCCCCATCTATTTGTCATGAAGTGATGGGACCAAATGCCATGATCTTTGTGTTTTGAATGTTGAGTTTTAAGTCAGCTTTTTCACTCTCCTCTTTCACCTTCATCAAGAAGGCTCTTTAGTTCTTCTTTGCTTTCTGTCGTAAAGGTGGTGTCATCTGCAGGTCTGAGGTTATTGATATTTCTCCTGGCAATCTTGATTCCAGCTTGTGCTTCATCCCGCCTGGCATTTTGCATGATGTATTTTGCATATAAGTTAAATAAGCAGGGTGACAATAAGCAGGGAGCCTTGGGGTACTCCATTCCCAATTTTGAACCACTTCATTGTTCCATGTATGATTCTAACTGTTGCTTCTTGACCTGCATACAGGTTTCGCAGGAGACAGGTAAGGTGGCCTGGTATTCCCATCTCTTTAAGAATTTTCCACAGTTTGTTGTGATCCACACAGTCAAAGGCTTTGAAGTGAAGAAGTGAAGTCACTCAGTCATGTCTGACTCTTTGCAACCCCATGGACTGTAGCCTACCAGGATCCTCCATCCATGGGGTTTTCCAGGCAAGAATACTAGAGTGGGTTGCCATTTCCTTCTCCAGAAGATCTTCCCGACCCAGGGATTGAACCCAGGTCTCCCGCAGTGTAGGCAGATGCTTTACTGTCTGAGCCACCAGGGAAGTCAATGAAGCAGAAGTAGATGTTTTTCTGGAATTCTCTTGCTTTCCCTATGATCCCGCTGATGTTGGCAATTGGATCTGTGGTTTCTCTGCCTTTTCTAAATCTAGCTTATACTCTGGAAGATTGACCTCACACTAAGATTGAGCAATAGTTGGCTCAGGTGCCTGTGGGTACCCATGGGAGCGGATGAAGCCAGAGTGAGAGTAAGGCATCAGGAGGACACGTCACACATTCCTGATGAGATTGCAGCCACCAGCACCTTTCCGCACTTCGTCTTCTGGAAGGCTTCTGAGAATGTGCTGCTTCTTCTCTGAAGCCCTTTCTTCCCCTTCCTTGCCGTGTGTCCTACTTGAACACATGATCAGTATCCATCAGTGAGCCTTCCAAAGGGGAACTAGCTCCCATTCATCTTGGCACCCCAGACACTAGCACACAGTAGGCGGTTAACAGATGATTATTGAATGAATAATTGCAGGAGGAAATCAGAGACCTTGAAAACACCTATTTTCCAGGGAAAACATGTTACATAAGCTCTTTGAATATAATGAGTCTCCTGGGAAGAGAAGAGTATTTTCCTTCTCGTCTCATGTCTTTTTTTTTTTTTTTTTTTTAAGAAAACTAAAAAACGATAAACCTTACCACCAGGAAACTCTGCAGGGTGCCATTTGAGGCTGTGGAAAAGGTTCAGTGATTGATTAGTCATGCCTGCTGGGGAGAGGGCAGAGAAGAGAGCAGCACTTACGTCTGACAACTGCCATCTCTCTTAAACCTCTAACTAGCGACCACATTAGTGAAAATGCAGCTTATTCGGTGAAGTATGGCCTTTTCTTCAATCTTTAATATAGATATTTAGTAAATATGTTTTACTGTTAAAATGAAAATGGGGTGGAAAATAGACTTCATCTTATCCATATTGACTAGATATTTGTACATTATTAACAGAAAAGATCCTTTTAGTGAATGAGAAGGAATGTAACTTCTGTATCTGAATGACTGGTTATTCTTTCTGATCCAATGATAGTCCCAAAGACAGAGAGGAGAGACTTTCCTTGTATATCAGGGTCCACGTCTAGGGGTGATGGGTCAGTATCCTGGGTTATCCTTGGCCTTAAAATCAGAACATCTATGTTTTTCTCACAACTTTTTTTAAACCTATTTTTTTATTGAAGGACAATTGCTTTACAGAATTTGTTGTTTTCTGTCAATCAGCATGAATCAGCCACAGGTGTGCATATATCCCCTCCCTTTTGACCCTCCTTCCCATCTCTCTCCCCATCCCACCCTCTAGGTTGATACAGAGCCCCTGTTTGAGTTTCCTGAGCCACACAGCAAATTCCTATGGGCTATCTGTTTTACATATGGTAATGTAAGTTTCCATGGTACTCTTTCCATACCTCTCACCCTCTTCTCCCCTCTCGCCTTGTCTATAAGTCTATTCTTTATGTCTGTTTCTCCATTGCTGCCCTGTAAATAAACTCTTCAGAACCATTTGTCTAGATTCTGTATATGTGTGTTAGAATATGGTATTTATCTTTCTCTTTCTGACTCACTTCACTCTGTATAATAGGTTCTAGGTTCATCCACCTCATCAGAACTGACTCAAATGTGTTCCTTTTTATGAAGTGAAATGAAGTGAAAGTCGCTCAGTCATATCTGACTCTTTGCAACCCCATGGACTATACAGTCCCTGGAATTCTCCAGGCCAGAACACTGGAGTGAGTAGCCTTTCCCTTCTCCAGGGGATCTTCCTAAACCCAGGGATTGAACCCAGGTCTCCCACATTGCAGGTGGATTCTTTACCAACTGAGCTATGAGGGAAGCCCATGCCTTTTTATTGCTGAGTAATATCCCATTGTGTATATGTACCACAACTTCTTTATCCATTCATCTGTTGATGGCATCTAGGTTGCTTCCATGTTCTAGCTATTATAAATAGTGCTGCAATGAACAATGGGATACATGTGTCTTTTTCAACCCTGGTTTCCTCAGGGTTTATGCCTAGGAGTGGGATTGCTAGGTCATATGGTGGTTTTATCCCTAGTTTTTTAAGGAATCTCCATACTGTCTTCCATAGTGGCTGTATTAATTCTCACCAACAGTGCCAGAGTATTCTCTTTTCTCCACACCCTCTCCAGCATTTATTGTTTGTAGACTTTTTGATGATGGCCATTCTGACCGGTGTGAGATGATATCTTATTGTAGTTTTAATTTGCATTTCTCTAAAAATGGGCAATGTTGAGCAGCTTTTCATGTGTTTGTTAGCCATCTGTCTGTCTTCTTTGGAGAAATGTCTGTTTAGGTCTTTTCCCCACTTTTTGATTGGGTTGTTTGTTTTCCTGGTATTGAGTTGTATGAGCTGCTTGTATATTTTGGAAATTAATCCTTTGTCAGTTGTTTCATTTGCTATTATTTTCTCCCATTCCAAGGGTTGTCTTTTCACCTTGCTTATAGTCTCCTTTGCTTTGCAAAAGCTTTTAAGTTTAATCAGGTCCCACTTGTTTACTTTTGTTTTTATTTCCATTACTTTAGGAGATGGGTCATAGAGGATCTTGCTTTGATTTATGTCATTGAGTAGTCTGCCTATGTTTTCCCTCTAAGAGTTTTATATTTTCTGGTCTTACATTTAGGTCTTTAATCCATTTTGAGTTTATCTTTGTATATGGTGTTAGGAAGTGTTCTAATTTCATTCTTTTACATGTAGATGTCAAGTTTTCTCAGCACCATTTATTGAAGAGACTGTCTTTGCCCCATTGTATATTGTTGCCTCCTTTGTCAAAAATAAGGTACCCATAGGTGCATGGGTTTATTTCTGGGCTTTATATCTTGTTCCATTGGTCTGTATTTCTGTTTTTGTGCCAGTACCATACTGTCTTGATGACTGTAGCTTTGTGGTATAATCTGAAGCCAGGAGGGTTGACCCTCCAGCTCCATTCTTCTTTCTCAAGACTGCTTTGGCTATTCAGGGTCTTTTGTGTTTCCGTATGAATTGTGAATTTTTTTCTTCTAGTTCTGTGAAAAAATGCCATCAGTTATTTGATAGGGATCACATTGAATCTGTAGATTGTGTTTGGTAGTATAGTCATTTTCACAATATTGATTCTTCCTACCCAGGAACACGGAATATCTCTCCATCTGTCAAAAATATGTCATCTTTGATTTCTTTCATTAGTGTCTTATAATTTTCTGTGTACAGTTCTTTCATCTCCTTAGGTAAGTTTATACCTAGATATTTAATTCTTTTTGTGGCAATGGTGAATGAGATTGATTTCTTAATTTCTCTTTCTGATTTTTCATTGTTAGTATATAGAAATGCGAGTGATTTCTGTGTATTGATTTTGTATCCTGCAACTTTGCTAAATTCACTGATTAGCTCTAGTAATTTTCTGATACTATCTTTAGGGTTTTCTATGTACAGTATCATGTCATCTGCAAACAGTGAGGACTTTACTTCTTCTTTTCCAATCTGGATTCCTTTTATTTCTTTTTATTCTCTGATTGCTGTAGCTAGGACTTCCAGAACCATGTTGAATAATAGTGGCAAAAGTGGACACCCTTGTCTTGTTCCTGATCTTAGGTGGAATGCTTTCAGTTTCTCACCATTGAGAATAATGTTTGCTGTAGGCGTATCATATATGGCCTTTACTATGTTGAGGTAGGTTTCCTCTATGCCCATTTATTGAAGAGTTTTAATCATAAATGGGTACTTAATTTTGTCAAAGGCTTTTTCTGTATCTATTATCATATTGTTTTTATCTTTCAGTTTGTTAATATGGTGTATCACATTGATTTATTTGCATATATTGAAGAATCCTTGCATTCCTGGAATAAACCCAACTTGATCATGGTGTATGAGCTTTTTGATGTGTTGTTGAATTCTGTTTGCTAAAATTTTGTTGAGGATTTTTGCATCTATGCCTATCACTGATATTGGCCTGTAGTTTTCTTTTTTTGTGTTGTCTTTGTCTGGTTTTGGTATTAGGGTGATGGTGGCCTCATAGTATGAGTTTGAAAATGTTCCTTCCTCTGCAATTTTTTGAAAGAGTTTCAGAAGGATAGGCATTAGTTCTTCTCTAAATACTTGATAGAATTCTCCTGTCAAGCCATCTCTTTGCGCGCACACACACACACACACTTCTCTCTTGCCAAACCATTTAAAAGTAAGGTTCAGGTATCATGACACTTCATCCCTCATCTTTACCCCAAATGCTTCAGCCACCATTCCTAATGACATGGACATTCTCCTACATAATTATAAGACCATTACTGCAATCAAAATCTGTAACATTAATACAATAATATTATCACACCTCAGAATATTAATATAAATTCAGTAATATCATCTGCTAGTCAATCCTTATTTAATTTTCCTGAAATGGCCCAAGAGTGGCTTTGATAGCTTTTAACAGACCTGCAACCAAAGCATTACCTCTGATTGCTAAATCTCTTTAGCCCCTTTTAAATATAGAACAGCTCCCCCACCTTTTTGTGTTTTCATGGTAATGTTTTTGAAGAAAAACAGGCCACGTGTCTTGCAGATGTCCCCACATTCTGGATTTGTCTGATGGTTTCCTCCTGGTTATAATAAAATGAAACATTTGGCAGGAATGCCCACAGGTATGATTTTGTATTTGTTACAGTGTTCTCCCTTTTGGAGCACGTAACATCAGGCTGTCCCACAGCTGGAGACACGAAGTTTGATTTCTTGGTTAAAGGAAGTGACAGCAAGAGCTCACCATTGTGAAGACACAGATTTCCTTTTTAACTGTTAATCTGTGAGTGATATTTTGACAGCACATGAATATCCTATTCTCCAACAGTCTTCCTCTCAAAAGTCTTAGCCTCTGTTGATGATCCTCACCTGAGTCACTTATTACACTAAAGATTGCAAAATGGTGATTTTTCTAGTTCTGTTGTTCCTTCCACAATGATTAGCTTGCATTCCAGAAAACTGTGGGTTGATTGCTTATCCTCTTTGAGCTTTATCCTACTTATCTATATGAAGAGCATAATAAAAGAGTATTGATATAAAGGTTAATCTTGACAGTGAATACAAAAGAACCTCGTATCACATGTTTGACAGTTGAGAGGAATTAGTATTATTTACATTCTAGGAGTCGGAAGTGGGGTGCCTCAAATAAAATGAGTGAATTTAAGTTAGTGGTTTCTAAAAGAAAATTAATAAGAAGCATATAAACAGTTCAGTTCAATTCAGCAAATATTTATAAGCTTCTGCTGTGTGCCAGAACAGTGCTCAGCATGGAGATAAATACCTCAATGCTCTAGATCCCTCGGGGGAAGAAGATGTGTAAAATAAAGATCATTGGAAGAAAAATTAATTTGTTAATTAGTTAATTAAGTCATTCATTCATTACTTTATTCATTCAATAGACATTTAAGGAGGTGCTGGGGATTTGTTGTTTCTCATTTGCTAAGTCATGTCTGATTCTTTGTGACCCCATGAACTGCAGCATGCCAGACTTCCCTGTCCTTCACTATCTGCCAGAGTTTGCTCAAACTTGTGTCCATTGAGTCAGTGATGCCATCCAACTATCTCATCCTCTGTCACCCGCATCTCCTGCTGCCCTCAATCTTTCCCAAAATCAGGGTCTTTTCCAATGAGTCCACTCTTTGCAGCAGGTGGTCAAAGTATTGGAGCGTCAACTTCAGCATCAGTCTTTTTTTTTTTTTCTTTTTTTTTTTTTTATTATTATTATTTCTTTTTCCAGTGGGTTTTGTCATACATTGATATGAATCAGCCATGGATTTACATGTATTCCCAATCCCGATCCCCCCTCCCACCTCCCTCTCCACCCGATTCCTCTGGGTCTTCCCAGTGCACCAGGCCCAAGCACTTGTCTCATGCATCCCACCTGGGCTGGTGATCTGTTTCACCATAGATAGTATACATGCTGTTCTTTTGAAATATCCCACCCTCACATTCTCCCACAAAGTTCAAAAGTCTGTTCTGTATTTCTGTGTCTCTTTTTCTGTTTTGCATATAGGGTTATAGTTATCACCTTTCTAAATTCCATATATATGTGTTAGTATGCTGTAATGTTCTTTATCTTTCTGGCTTACTTCACTCTGTATAATGGGCTCCAGCTTCATCCATCTCATTAGGACTGGTTCAAATGAATTCTTTTTAATGGCTGAGTAATATTCCATGGTGTATATGTACCACAGCTTCCTTATCCATTCATCTGCTGATGGGCATCTAGGTTGCTTCCATGTCCTGGCTATTATAAACAGCAGCATCAGTCTTTCCAGCGAATATTCAGGGTTGATTATTCAGGGTTCAATATTCAAGGTTGATCCTTTAGGATGGACTGGCTTAATCTCCTTGCAGTCCAAGGAACTCTCAAGAGACTTGTCCAGCACCACAATTTGAAAGCATTGCATCTTCAGCACTCAGCCTTCTTTATGGTCCAACTCTCACATCCATACATGACTACTGGAAAAACCATAGCTTTGACTATACAAGCCTTTGTAGGCAAAGTGATGTCTCTGCTTTTTAATATGCTGCCTAAGTTTGGCGTAGCTTTTCTTCCAAGAAACAAGTGTCTTTTAATCCCTGGTCCCTGCCCCCAGAGAGCCAACAGTCTGGTAGAGACTCACAATTTCTCCTTGGGGCACCCCCTGAATTCAAATTCAGGTCTGCCTGACTCCAGGTCCAACCCCTTTATGGAACCCCAAGGAAAGGAACAATGGCAGGGACCTTCTCTGGCGAACTGTTTGGGCTGAGCTGTGTTTGTTGCATAGTCATTGGTCTAATGTGTCTATGTAATGGATTTCCAGGCCAGCCCACTCCTGAGCCGCACGTCCTCCTGAAACGCCGCAGATTCAGGCTAAAAGCCTTGCATCATCTCCTGCAGGTGCAGGCCTGATCATGCCTTGCTGGCTCGCCCACTGGCTGGCCATTTGTTCTCAGCTGAGATTCTCTCAGGAGCTGGGATCACTCCCCACATGGAGGGATGCAGCCCATCAATGCCATCGGTTGGTGCTATTCGGGTCTTGCCTCTCCAGTCAGCTTGTTTGCTGCTCTGCTTCCTCATGGGGGCCCTTCTTCTTAGATCATAGCAAAGTGCAGTGTGGGCAGTAGCTGCTGTGGCTGTCATCTTTCTACTAAGGAAGTATGCTGACCCTAGAGGTTGCGAAGTGAACATCATTCTGGGCCAATTAAAACTTGGTGGGGAAAGGGAAACTCTGTGCTTACAAGTCTGGTTGGTGTGAAGTCTGATTGGCATAAAATGCACTCTGAAATCAACTAAGGAAAGTTATTTCAACCTCTTTCCCTCGCCTTTTCTTTTTGGGTCTCAGATATAATGAAGAGTTGAGTAATTCATACTCATAATTATGTTTATGGAAGTTTCATCATGAGCAATGCCAGGTTTTTCTCTCATCTTCTTAATTTTTTTCTCATCATCTGTGATCTCCACTCTCTTGTCAGTACCCTTGTAAGGTGTCTATTACATGCCCTGGAGCAGGCATATGTTTGTAAAAAATACAGTGTTGCTTTGAGTGTGTATGTGTATTAATGATTTATAGGAAAGATATTGTGCCAATGAGCTTCCTCTGTTCTTACCATTTTCACCCTTGTTCTCACTGTGGTTTTAAAATCTATCCATGTGGTTGGCTGTACATCTAGTTTATTGCTTCTAACATCTGCATAGTTCTATCAATTAGGGTAAGCTAAGTTATGGTACAGTAACAACACCAGATTCTTAATGACTTGAAATTATAAAGGTTTACTGCTTGGCCGTACTACCGGTCCATCAGGTCAGTGGAAACTTTGCTTCACTTCTCACTCAGGTCATAGGCTGATGGAGCCTCCACCATTCACCATGGCAGGGAGAGGAGAAAGTGGCAAATCATACGCTGTCTTATAAAGGCTCTTATAAAGGCCCAAAAGGAGGCAGAGTGCATACTAATCCACAGGTGGCCAAAACAAGTCACATAGCTATTCCCAGTTTCATAAGGGATAGAAAATGTAATCTTTCCATGAATTTTAGAAGAAGGAAAGCTGGAAATAATTGTGAAATGTCTTAAAACTACCACATAGTAGGTGCCCACCATTTTTGCATTTATCCATTCTTGAGCCATAGTCAACTAGTTGCTTCCGATTCCCCATCACCATGAGCAGTGCAGTCACAAATATCCTTTGCTTGTCCCGTTATAGACCTGTGCAGGTGTCTCTCTGAGCTCTATACCCCAGTATGTTTGTTGGGTCATAGGGTTTACAGGCACTTGGTTTCAATAATCACTACCAGATGAGTCTCTAGAATGGCCACACCAATCTAGACTCCCATTAGTGGTGTGTGGGTTCTCACTCACCCATATCCTCTCCAACACTCAATATTAAGCATTCTAATTTTGACAATTCATTGGGTATAATGAGGAATTTCTTCATTTCTTTCATTACCAATGACTTTGGGAATTTTCTATATATCTGCTGAGCATGCTAGCATTCTAGTTTCCACTTTTTTGAACTGCCTATTCATATTCACAGACCATTTTTTCTGTTATTTCCTATTGATTTATTGGTGTTCCTAGGGTGGGCTAAATATTAATCCTTCATTGTGCTTAGAAGTTGCACAATCTATATCTTTTTCCACTATGCCACTTCTCTGTTAACTTTGTCCATAGTGCCTTTTGTTGAATGGAAGCCTTTTATTTTTATTTAATCAAGTACTTTTTTTAATGTATTGTGTTTTGGGGAACTTATTTAAGAGATTCTTCCATACCCTGAGTTCATGAAGATAATCTCTCCCACTTTCTTCTGCTAGCTTATAGATTTCTTTTTCCACTTTTATGTTTTTTAATTCATTTGGAGTCTACCTTTATATATGTGAAGTATGGGAGGGATCCAAATTCATTTAGTGAGCCAGTTTTCTCAGCATTATTAGAGTCAGTCCTTTCTCCATTGATATAAGAGGCAGACTTTATCATAAATCAGGTTCTTGTATGCATAGGTTTCTTTCTGAGCTTTTTCTTCTCTTCTGAGTTCTCTGAACCTTACCATTCGAAAACTAAAGCAGAATGAGGTTTTTGTTTTGCACAATTGGTATGTTGCATTCTGAGCAAGTGAGCCTTGACAGTTTCCTGTAATGCTGAGAAGTGGTGAGGCATAATGAAATGAACGGTGTTCTGAGGTCAGAAGAAGCTGTGCTCAGCCCCGGCTCCACCACTTCCCAGTCACGTGGACTTGAGCAACTTCCTCAACCCCTCTGAGCCTCTGTTTCTTCACCTGTGAAACAGATGATAATATGCACCTCCTAGGATTGTTGTAAGAGTTAAATACTACAATATATGGAAATGCATAATCCTCAATGAATGTTATTTCCCCTCAGATGATCAGCAGTGGACAATGACTTTGAAATATTTTTTAAAAAACTGAAGTGTAATTGATTTACAGTGTTGTGTTAGTTCCAAATGTACAGCAAAATGATTCAGTTGGATATGTATATATGCATGTATACATATATATATTCTTTTTCAGATTCTTTTCTATTATAGGTTATTATAAGATATTGAATATAGTTCCTTATGCTATACAGTAGATTCTTGTTGTTTATTTTATATATAGTAGTGTGTATCTGTAAATCCCAATCTGCCCCTCATTATTCCCCTTGGTAACCATAAGTTTGTTTTCTATGTCTGTGAGCTTATTTCTGTTTATAAATAAGTTCATCTATATCATTTTTTTTTTAAGATTCCACATATAAGTGATCTCATAAGATATTCGTCTTTGATTTACTTCACTTAGTATGGTCATCTCTAGGTCCATCCATGTTGTTGCAAATGGCATTCTTTCATTCTATTGCATATATTTACCATGTATTCTTCATCCATTCATCTCAGACAATGCCTTTCAGGGTGCTCTGAGCCATTTCCCCAGGCCTCATCAAAGTGTGGGTTTAAGTGAGGGAACATGTTCCCCCAACCCCCTAAATGTCATTGTTTCTTGCCCCCACTCCTCCACAGCTTCCACTCAATTATTTCCGGTGTTCCCGTGGTGTCCCACATGGGCTCGTGAAAGCTTCCACTGGCCTTCTCACCAGCACATTTGTGATCACCACCAAAGTCCCCATGGTGCACATGCTCTGTCCAGCCCCTCAAGGCTCTGAGACAAGGGCCTGGCATGTGGCAGATGCTTAGCGGGGTATGCTGAAGGAGCCATCTGAATGCTCATCTTGCCCGACCATTTCTGCACGTGGGCTTCTGGAACATGTAGTATTTCCGCTTGGCTCCCCTTCCCCTCTCAGCCCTTTTTCCAGAATGAAAATAAAAACAGAAACAAAATAAAGCAAGGTCTTTGGGCTGCAGGTTTGAAGGCTTCACAACTGGGCTCTGGGCTGTTCAGCCTCTGTCTCTGAAAACAGTTTAGTTTAAAGGTGGCATAAAGCTGGCTATGTGAAGGCACTTTTTTAGGTTGCCTTTCATAAAAGGACTTAAAAAAATTTTTTTTGTGACTTAAGCTTTTGATCTCTTGGTTGCAGCTCTGTTCTGTCCCCTTCTTTCCTGAGCCTTGGAGGGCTGTCCCTCTAAGTGGGAGGACACACTGGCCAGCAAGGTTGACCACCTCCTCCCAACACAGCAGCCCGCCGGGGGTGAAGGGCGCATCTCTCAGGGATTCCCCTCCCCTCCCTCCTCCCCCCTCCCTTCCCATTGTTTGTGTATTGAACTACTGCCGGCACAGCAGAGCCAGAACACTCTCCCCACGTGCCTTCCCTTTGTGACACTGATGAAGCAATTCCATCTCTCTCTGGATCCTGAGACCTGTGCACTGCCTTTACCTCAATCCCAGGCTGACTAGCAAGTGGGAAGATCATTCTGGAGCTTTGTTATGTCAGAGCTAAACTAAGTCCCATCTATAGGCTGCTTCCGCCAGGCAGAGTTCTTCAACAGCTTGAACAACAGAAATCCCAAAGAAAGGAGACTTGGGAAGTTGGCCCCCACACTGTCGCTGCACAAGCTTGCAAAGGTCCGGGCAGTCACAGGATATCTTGTCCTGTCTGTCCATGGCCTGGCAAGGAAGGATTTGACTGGCAAATCCAGTTCCCAGAAGAAATTTCAATGCTGTCCTGCCAGACTCCTCAAGTCCACCTCCTGTGGAGCTCTGGGGAGAGGAAGTGGGGGTGGGCTGGGGAGGGGCCTGCAGTCCAGAGCTTACCTCCTGATTTTAATCAGTTTTTAAAAAAATTTTTTAATTGAAGTATAGATTTTTGTTTGTTTGTTTATTTGTTTGTTTGTTGGCTGCACCACGCAGCATGAGGGATCTTAGGTCCCCAGTTCAGTTCACTTCAGTCGCTCAGTCTTGTCCGCCTCTTTGTGACCCCATGGACCGCAGCACTCCAGGCCTCCCTGTCCATCACCAACTCCCGGAGTTTACTCAAACTCATGTCCATTGAGTCGGTGATGCCATCCAACCATCTCATCCTCTGTCGTCTCCTTCTCCTCCCGCCCTCAATCTTTCCCATCATCAGGGTCTTTTCAGATGAGTCAGCTCTTCGCATCAGGTGGCCAGAGTATTGGAGTTTCAGCTTCAACATCAGTCCTTCCAATGAACACCCAGGATTGATTTCCTTTAGGATGGACTGGTTGGATCTCCTTGCAATCCAAGGGACTTAGGTCCCCAACCAGGGCTCAAACCTGCACCTCTTGCAGTAGAAGCACAAATCTTAACCACTAGACTGCCGGGAAAGTCCCTTGTGCCCTGGTTTTAAATGGTAAACCTTGGCTGAGTCTTGCTTGTAATTAACCATTTAAAAGCAGAGAATTCCTTACTCTTTCTCTTATTTCTTAAATACTCCTAGAGTTGAAGAGGTCAATAAACATACACTCGATGTTATGAAATTGAGTTTCTTGCTGCTCCTCCATTTCCACTTCAATAGTGTTGCATATTCATTATATTTCTGTGTTAATCTTTAAAAAGGAAGGACATAATTCACTCTTAAAGCTACATTTCTACTTATTTGGTCTCCACTTGAGCAAAAATACTAGGAATGTCAGCCACCTGTCTTCCCTGTTGGTGGCAGACCCAGATAATTGATCACAGGGTTTTTTCTCAGAGGTCACATAGGGTGTCAGAATCCTTAACATCATTCTAGGCACCACTTTGGACCTTATATTATTAATTATATATACATTTTAACTTTTCTACCCCTCCCCTATGTAAGTGGCTGGAGAGAAGAATCTGTGCTTGATTCATTCTTGCATCACCCCAGTTCTGCCCTACGGTTATCTCCAGTAACTGTGTGTTGGATCCATGAGTGGATACCTCTTCTCATTTGGACTAAGAGACCAGTGTAGAAATTCTGTTCACAACCAGCTCTAGGACTCGTGATTCCCTCCTCAGTAATACTTATCGTTATATTCTCTCTCCTGAAATGAATGAAAGCCAACTAACAATTTCAAAATGAAAGATGAAAGCACATTTAAACCCATTTCCTGCCCCAAACCAGAACAAAGTAGGGACAATGTGTCTTATGCAAATTTTATAATACAGGAAACTGCCTGCCCTGAGCCAAAATATAAGTCAGCTTGGCGTCTTCCTCCGTTTGGTTCCATCAAGTGTGTGGCACTGAGAGGTTAGGTACACGGGCATGACCTGTGTCCTCAACGAGCGCACCGCTCCTGGGGGCCAGAAGGTGTCCACAACTAACTACACTGTCCCGGTCACTTTCTGACCCCATCTCCACCACAGGCTCCCAACTCACTGCAATCCAGCTGCATGGACCTCCTCCTTCACCCGAGGAGGCCTGTGTGCCCTGCCCCGGGGCTTTGGTCCATCACATCCAGCAGCTACCGGTTCCCCTCTCACTTCCTTCTGGTCTCTGCTCAGTGTCCTCTTCTGTCCCCTTCTGACTCCATCACTCTTCCTTCTTGTTCTACTGTATTTTTCTCCTCAGCAGACCCCTCCATGTTAACTTGTTTTTTGTCCATTTTCTGTCTATTCTTTTGGATGTACGCTCCAGGAACACTGGTCTGTTTGGTGCCCTCCTGGATCCCCAGAGCCTAGAGCAGGCTTTCTCAGCCTCAGCACTGTTGACAGTTTGGACAAGTAATCCCCCTTGGTGGGGCACTGCCTGTGCTTTGTGAGATTCAAGCAGCATCCCTGGCCTCTGCCTGCTAGATGCTGGCATCACTGCCCATTTCCAAGTTGTGACAATTAAGAATGTGTTCAGGTGTTGCTGATTGTTTCCCGGGGGAGAGGCAAAATCACCTCTGGTTGAGAAACACTGGCCTAGAAACATTTAGTGCTTAGCAGACACAACTGTGGGCTTCCCAGGGGGGCACTCATGGTAAAGAACCTGCCTGCCAATGTAGCAGACATAAGAGACCCAGGTTTGATCCCTGGTTTGGGAAGATCCCCTGGAGAAGGAGATGGTAACCCACTCCAGTATTCTTGCCTAGAGAATCCCATGGACAGAGGAGCCTGGAGGGCTATAGTCTATCGGTCGCACAGAACTGGACATGACTGAAGCGACTTAGCACACATGCACTCAGACACAATTCTGTGTCCAGAGAATGAATTAACTCAACATTTATTCCCACTCCTACCATATGCCAGGCACTGTGTAAGCTCACTCCCATTTACCATTGCATCTGTGTACAGGTAGAGCAATTCCCACTTTGTAGGGTGATGGTAAGATTTAGGAATGATATCCATAAAGCGTGGGAAGTAGTTCTGGACACTTACTAGTGGGAGATTGATAAATGGCAATTATGATGTTATGCAGAGGCCTTGATCTGACCCCTTTTTGCCCTTTCAAGCTTTATCACTCCATAGCCCCATCTCTGTTCTCCTTATCCCCATAACACTCCATATCCCCATCTCTTTTTCTGTACAGAAAAAGAATTGAAATTGAGACAGCTGGAGGAATTGGCCCAAGGTCACACAGCTAGGAAGTGATGGAGCTGGACTTGGATTCCAGGTGCCTGGGCTGTCCGCCCTTGAGAGAGGGATGATCTTGTAACTCAGTATCCTTCACAGCCTCCAGCCCAGCGCCTTATTCATGCTCAGTAAATATTTGTGGAAGAATTGAGCGCACAATTCAGCAAATAAAAGTCAGACAGGATAAATGCTGGAGCAGAGCTCATGAGGGGAGCTCAGGATGTGCGGGAGGGAGACATTTGTCCTGGCAGAGGGACTTTTGGTGGAATTATTAGTGAGTGTCCCGGGCAGCAGCCCAGCCTCAGGCCTCCGTATGTCTCCACGGCAGGTAGGTAGGTGTCCGGCTCCTGCACCACCTGCCACAGGTGTCCATGGGAGCAGGCGGGGAGGGCCTGCTGGCAGCTCTGCCTCTGCTTCAGCGGAGCGATTCTTTCCTCTCCTCGCTCTTCTCCTTTCCCACGTGGGAGGCTTTGAGGCCCGCTTGGTGCTTCGCCTGTTCTACTTCCTGTCTCGGACAGCCCCTGCCTGACTCCCCGACACACAAGCCCCAGCTTCAGAACTGCCCTACATGCCTAACCTACATTTCTTCCCCCTGCTGCTTGCACCTGTCAGGCCCCTCCTGGCGCTATGAGTGATTTCTGCCCTGCCCTACAGTGGGGGGTAGATTCCGAGGCCTCACTCAGGTCCTCTCCCCACTCCTTTCCCTCCAGGGCTGGGACCCTCCCCACACTGAGCCCAAGATCGGGCTTTCAAATCTTTGCACATTGGTGGGCCAGGTGGGGAGAAGCAGGTGGGGCTGGGGGGACTTTCCTCATGCCCACCTTCCTCCTGTCTGTATCTAAATGGGCTGCGTTCCTGGTGTTGGACATCGTAGCTCCTCCTATGATGCCGGGATGGGGATTCTTGACTGCCCAGCTTGCAAGTGATGTTTAATGTGCAGAACATGGTCCTCAGGAGCGTGTTTGCTTTCTGGACCCTGGCAGAGGAAGATGGGCTCAAGCTAGAGGCATCTTGGCTTGTGGTCCTGAATCTTCTCGTGCTTTTTCTGCAGGCACCATGCAGAGTCCCTCTGTGATTAATGATCTGATTTACACACTGGTGTCCATGCTAATCTGAGAGCTGGGCTGTTTTCTCTCTTGGGTCCTGGGCTAGACTCAAGGATGGAGGAAGTAGGTGGCTCCAGGGAAAGGTTAAGTCTTTCTGGCCTCCTCCAGTGTTTGGAACAGAGAGAGTCTGGTCAGAGGACATAGAGAAACCATTGAATTGGCACCTCAGCTGCTGCGACTGAGGAACCTCTCTGAAATGTTTCTTTTTACAACCCGCGTTAGTGCCAGGGATTGCCTTAGAACAGAACAGCAGCAGCAGAAACCAAAGCCTGTTTGCTCCTCGGCATGGGCTGGTGGAGCACTTCCAGAGAGAACAGAAAGTCCTGGTCCCCGTTCTGTCTCTCACTGACTGTGGACCCTCAGCAGGTCTTCTGACGTCTCTAGGCTCAGATTCCTCATCCACGATGTGGCGATGTTCCTCCTTGGTTTCCAGAAGGCAAGGAGCTGGGCCAGATACTCTCAGGAGACTCCTTACCACTCTGGGATCTTGGATCCTCTCCCTTCTTCCTCTGCTGACATAGACCCAGCTGGGAAGTTTTTGCTTATGGACATCTCCTCTTATGTGTCGGATGTCTCCTCTTGTGTGTTAGAATCTCACGAACCTCAGGAGAGCAGCGTTCCTCTCCTGCTCAAAAACTTGCCAAGGCCTTCCTTCCCATCACCCTTGGAGGAGAATCCAGAGTTCTCACCTGACCTGAGGCTCTATATGGTCCAGCCTGGCTGCCTCTTCAGCCCCAGGGCCTTTCTGCTTGTACATGGTTTTCTAATCTCAGGGCCCTTTTTGCCATTCTCCGAATATGACAGGCAGCTCCCAACCACCAGGATGGTGTCCCCCAGGCACCCGGTGCTCCTTCCTTACTTCCATCTGGAGTTTGCTTATTGTTTCCAGAGATGCTTCCTTGGGCATTCATTCTGTCCAAACAAACCCCCCGCCGCTTCCTCCACCACCCCAACCCTGCCAGTCCCCTCTGTCCTCTTGCTGGGCCTGTATGTTCCTTCTTAGAGCCAAGAACACATTGGTTCTCTTGTTCCACTCAAATCCACGAGGGCCAGGCTTTCTCCATGGATCACCACAGTCCTTCTGGGACCTGGGATTATTCCCTGTATATATTTGTAGGCCCTAAATACATTTCTGATGGATTTACATGTGTGCTGCAGACTCTGGGGGGCTAAGAATGAGAAAATATGACTGCTATGGCCAGGAGTAAGCAGTGTATGCCTCTATGGTGGGTTTGTGATAATGACCAGAACTGCCTCATATGGAGTGATTCCTGTGTCAAGGCATGTGTATTATCTTATCCAGCCCTTCAGTAGCTGACTGTGGAGATGCTGTTAGTGGCCCCAGTTTACAGGTGAAGGGCGTAGAGGTAGAAGGGACAGGTCCTTCATTGCAGCCCAGGCCTGTCTGACTCCAGAATCCAACATCTCAACCACTGCCCTGTTCTTCTGCTTTTCAATGGGAAAAAAAGTCAGTGGCTGTCACCAGAGCTCCCTGACACAAAGGTGTGCCCCTGAGTACCCTTTCAGGACTGAAGGCCACTCCTCACTGCTTGAAGCATTGCTGGTACAGCCCTGGGCTTGCAGCTCTCTTTGGAAATTGCCTCTGTTCAAAGAGCATCTGGGCCTGTATGCTATCGCTTATATGTGGAATCTAAAAAATACAGCAAACTAGTGAATAAAATTTTATAAAAGCAGACCCATAGATATAGAGAACAAGCTAGTGGTTACTAGTGGAGAGAGGGAAGCGGGGAGGGGAAATTCAGGGGTTGGAAGAAAAAGGGTTATTATGGGAATATATGAAATCATGTGTGTGAAACTTTTGAATAATGTGAAGCACTGAAGAATTTAAAGAATCTTTCATTCAACTGAAAAAGAAAAAAGAGTATCTGGGCTGAAGTCATATCCCTCTGTAGACAGCCCTCTCTCAGTGACTGTGAGCCTGCTTCTTTTTTGTTTTAGATTGGGGGTATAAAAGCTGGGCCCCCACTCAGAAGCTCAGGACAGCTCTGAAGGTCACCCCAGCTTCTGAGCACCTAGTGGGCTGGGCTGAGGCCTCTGCTGAGACTGCATTACAGCCCGCCTTCTCCTTCTGCCCAGTGTTGCCTCTCACCTTCCCTCACACAGGAGCCAAGCCCTGGAGCACTCCCTTGTCTCTGTGTATAAGTCCTGTAGGTAAACCTCCACCTGCTCTTCAGCTTCTCTGGGAACCCAGCTTGCTGCCTGGATCCCCTCTACATCCCCTTGGAGAGGTGTCTTGGGTCTTGGAGGGCCAGCTTGTGCTACGTGAAGGCTTGGGACTATTCATTGGTGGTGAAGACCAGCGGGAGGGGACGGTTGAGTGTGAGGCTCAGCATGCTTTCTCCCTGTGGTTCTGAGTTGTGATGGCCCACTGATGAGATGAACAACTTTTTGCTGAGCTGCTGTGAGCCCATGCTGTGATCTTCTTAGGAAATGCCTGGTGAGAACTGGAAATAAGAGAGGCAGAAATGAGATTGTTCTTTTCAAATTTCACACACAGCCCGAATAGGAAAGGGAAAGACCTGGTTTGGGGTGGGCGGTGGGATGTGGCCAGGTGTAATATATAACTCACCTTCTGGTTGTTGGAGCTTACATCTGGTTGCTTCAATTACAGCCCTGTCCCAGACTCCTTTTAATACTCTTCTAGTTTCCAGCAGGACTATGACATACAACAGATGCTCAAAAAGTGAAGGAAGAAGATCAATGAATCAGCAGCGAGGGAAGTAATGAGAGATCAAGCCAAGGGAGAAAGTAGGAAACATAATCTCATCATTATCTTCGGGAGACCCGCCGCTTGGATATTCCTCAAACCTCAGTGGAGTGCACACTCTGCAAAGCCGATGTCAGGGCTAGAAATATCAGATGATTCAGCCACAGTCCCTGCCCAGAGAATGCTGTGACTCAGCCTTGGACATGTCCCTTGATGACGGTCTTTGCCTTGGCTGTATTCAGATATAGTCTCTTAACCTCATGTCACTTAAAGCTTGGGGGTGATATGATTGCTCCCTCCTTACATCTTACCTACCCAAGCTTTTTCCTCCCCTTATTTTTCACATCAGTTATATGACTGGACCATTACCACCAACACTGTTACTTGTTGAGCACTTCCCATGTGCCAACCACTGTGCTTAAAGCAATTTACATACACTATTCAATCCTTATAAGAATTCTGTAATGTAGGTACCATTATTATCCCCGTTTTATATTAATGGATGAGAGCCCGAAGCTCTGGGAGGTCCAGGGTCTCAGAGCAAGTCAGTGCAGCCCATTCTCTTGGTGAGTCTTCATCCCTTGAACCTCCTGGTTCCAGCTCCACACTGGCCTATCTTCTCTGTTTTTCCTTTCTCATCCGTGTCCTGACTCATCATGTCCAAATCTACAACTGTGCTGACACCTTTTGCTTTGGGGAATGAGAGTGGGTCTTCTGTCACTTGTGCAAATGTCCCCGGACAGGGCTTTGGCTGCACGTCCCGCCCTGTGGACGGTCATCAGGGTCCCCCAGGAGGCTGTATCACAGGAGTCGCTGGATGCTGCCTCCTCCTGATATGAGAGCTGCCCCCGCTCTTACACTGTACACTAGCAGAGGTGCAGGAAATAATAACTCAGTTTCTGCTCCCAGTGACAGGCAGGTGGTCAAGCATCAGAGCCATCAGAACTGATGTTCCAGGTTGACCACTTACTTGCTGGGTGACCTTGGGCAAGTTACTGAACTTCTCTGTGCCTCTGTTTCCCCTTCCCCTTCTAAACAATGGGGATTGCAACAGTGACCTCCCCAGAGGTTGTTGGAAAGAGTAGCTGAGACTTTGCATTTAAAGCACTGGTTGCCGCAGCTGCTGTGAGGTAAGGCTCTGTGAGCGGTTGTTTTTAGCACTATTCTCAGTATCAGCAGACAAGCCGTAAAACTGAATCCCCCTCTTTCACCTCCCTCCATCCCTTCCTCCATGTTAGTCACCTACTCCTACCCGCAAAGCCTTGTGCTAGGGAGTGGGAAACAGATGACAAAGACTGACCCAGCCTTGAGGTTACAGAAACTTCCAGAAGAGTGAGTATTTATGGGTCAGGCTGTTGGGTAGCCTTGGCCTTGGGTCTCGCCTTGAATCTTGCCTCCACTCCTCTCTGCGTAACTCTGGGGCAAGTTGATTTCTCGGAGCCCCAGATTCCTGAACCTAACAAAGGACTTTACTCACACCTACGCTAACCCCTCACAGGGCTGTCTGGCCACCGTCCAGAGAGCCCGCGAGTCTCTACCATCTCCATACTCTGCAACAACAGAAGTCCCAGGCCCGTGGCATCCCTGGCTTTGACAATGCTGAGAACCACCCGTGACACTTAAAGGACTTGCCTTTAACCCCGGCAGGCGTGCAGAACCACAGAATGGGTTCTCAGCGCTGGCAAATGTGTTCTGAGCACCAGTAAATGGACCCAGGATTTATGAATGGGTGTCTCTGGCCTGCTGTGTTGCGTTTTATCACCAGAGATTATAGAAGATTGGGAGCTCTTATTTCAGCAGATGCTTTATGGCTTTCATTACTCTCTTGAATCTCTGCATAATTTGCTAGGGTTAGAGATGGAGTGCCTTTGTTTCTTTGTTTGCATTTTTTTCCTTTCTGTGTGAACCAGTAAAAATCAATAAAAGGCCAGCAAATGAAAGCCCTGCCCGCACCAGAGCTTGCTGTGTGTTGCCGCAGGACCAAGTGGGCTTTCTTCCAGGTTGGGGGACAGTGGTTGGTTCAGGCTGAGGAAACCTGAGCCTGGGTCTCTGGGCCAGTGTAGACTCACCAAGGCCCTTGGGGATTGAGACCACACCCTGTGTTTATAGACGGAGAAATTGAGACCAAGAATTAGGACGTGACTGTCTGAAGCTGACTTATCTGGTATCTAGTGAACCACATCCCCTGAGTCACCTGACATTATTTTGGGGTGTCTACTACATGTAATTTGCCAGGATCAGGGAGTGGCCTTGCTTCTCTGCGTTTTTCCTTTTTAACACTAAGCCAAGCTGCCATTCTGGCATGGGGGTCTTTAAGTCAGGGTACACGCACAAACATGCAGGATGCGGCAGCAAGAGGCAAGAGGAACGTTCCAGAACGTCTCTTCCTAAGTCATTTTTTTACTCATCTTTAAGGTATTTCTATATTTTATGTCTATTTTATAATGAACTATGTGATAGAGTAGTGCAGCAGTGATTAGGGGAGCCTATAATTAGATATATGTTCATATACTGGGGAGGTACCCTCAAGAATTATAGGGTATATGATCAAAACAATTTGGAGACCATTGGTTTAGTGAATGCAAGGCCATTCCTGAGCCCTCTAATATAACCCTACCCTGTTACTCTCTTTCCCCCTCCTCTGTTTTTGCCTGCATCATTTTCCCTGACTTTATATTTTTGTTTCTTTCTTGTGTATCCCCTTCACTGGGATGTTAGGTCTGCATGGTTGGAGATTGTGGTTTGCGCAGGGCTGTCTCCCTAGCACCTGCAAGGCTGGGCATGCAGTAAATATCTGCTAAGACAAATGAATGAGTGGGGAGCCACTGCAGATGGGTGAACACATGTGTGCACCAGGGTGGACTACACACAGGGTTTGGGGAAGTACAGGGTCCTGGGAGGACGCTGAGGGGGCACCTGACCCAAGCCTTCAGGGAAGCTTGCTGAGCTGAAACCCTGAACTGGAGCCTTCAGGGTAAGAAAGGAGTTAGTCAAGAAAGATGAGAATGCCAGGTGGGGAACAGCAAAAGTAAATGGTGGAGACAACAAAGGGCAGGGTCTTCCAGAAATTTCCACGGGACTAGAACTTAGTGTGTGCCTCAGGGAATGGCCAGAATGAGGCTGGAAAGGAGATCAGATCTGATCTCACTGTGTCAGGGAGTTGAGGCTGTAGCCTGAGGGCAAGCCAGAGCTACTGGACCTCCGTGTGGTGTGGAGCCAAGACTGGGCAGCCAGACTGCCTAGATTCTCATCCTGGCTGTCATTTAGGCAAAATAGTTAACCCCTTCTGCCTCTGTTAGCTCATCTGTAAAATGGGGATGATAATTAGGGCCAGCTGCAGCAGGGTGATGTGAGGATTAAATGAGCTAATTCATGTTAATCACAGAACTCATTCCTGGCATGGAATAACTGCTCTGCAAGTCTTACTTTTTATAATGCATTTAACAAATATTAACTGCATAGCCTACTGTTCTCCAGGCTGGGGTTACATTGTGACCAAACCACACTGGCATGGAGTTTGCATTCTAATTAGGAGAGAAAAACAATACATGAATAAATAAATTAACAAGAACAAATCAATCAGTGATAAGACTAAGGGGACAGTTAGAGCAGGGATATACGGAGGTGCCCAGGGCTCCCTTCAGTTGGGTGTCCAGGAAGGGCCTCCCTGAGGAGGTGACTTATCTGCAGTGAGATTGGCTGTGTGCGAGGGCCCGGGAGAATCAGAATGTCTGGGATGAAGTGGTGAAGAAGGAGGCCAGGGCCTGGTCTGTGAAGGTAAAGCGTTCTGGTGGAAAGGCACTGGGCGGCTTAGGAGGTGATGGGATATAGCTCCTCTCACATGGCTCAGTGGTAAAGAATCACCTGCCAACACGGGAGACGCAGATGCAATCCCTGGGGCAGAAAGATCCCCTGGAGAAGGAAAAAGCAACCCACTCCAGTATTCTTGCCTGGGAAATCCCGTGGACAGAGGAGCCTGGTGGGCTACAGTCCATGGGGTTGCAAAAGAGTCAGACACAACTGAACGACTAACCAACAATAACAACAAAAGATCCTCTGGCTGGTGCCTGAACTCATTGCAGAGGGAAAAGCAAACGTGAAATGGAGAAAAAAAATGTGTTCATCTATGTCCTTTTTTTAAATTGATTTTTATTGGAGACAGAGGATGAGATGGTTGGATGGCATCACCGACTTGATGGACATGAGTTTGAGCAAGCTCCGTGATTTGGTGATGGACAGGGAAGCCTGTCATGTTGCAGTCCATGGGGTCACAATTACTTGGACACGACTGAGCAACTGAACTGATAGTTGCTTTACACTGTTGTATTAGTTTCTACCGCACAGAAAAATGAATCAGCCTACATAAACACATCGTGTGTGCACATTAAGTCGCTTCGGTTGTATCTGACTCTTTGTCATCCCATGGACTGTAGCCCACCAGGCTACTCTGTCCAGGAGATTATCCAGGCAAGGATACTGGAGTGGGTTGCCATGTCCTCCTCCAGGGAATCTTCCCAACCCAGGGATCGAACCCATGTCTCATATCTCCTGTGTTGGCAGGCGGGCTCTTTACCCCTAGCGCCACCTGCGAAGCCCACATAAACGTATATGCCCTCCCTTTTGGACTTCTGTCTCCTTCAGGTCACCTCAGGGCAGGAAGTAGAGTGTGTCCCTCTTCTGATGACATTTTGCCCCTCACTCGAGTGACTACCGGTGCCAGGGTGTTGTCCCCCTCCCCACCTGTCATGCACTGACGCACGTCAGGCAAAGGTCCCAGTGACAGCAATAGCTTACTTAGTGGCTCTTGGTTTGGGGACAAGTTTGGCCAGCAAGTAAATGCCACATTTGAGGCTCAGATCCACTTCTGAAGCCAGGTCTGTAGGTCTTCCCCTCTCCTGCATGTATAGCTGGCCTGAGACCGTCACCTTCTCTGGGGTGTCTTCTATCCACAGCTCTGATTTGCATTTGTCCCTGATGCCATGTTGCCTCCTGGGTTTTGGAGGCCACTGGCTGTAGGAAGTGAGTGAGCAGGCCCCCCGGGTCAGGCCACCTGGGGCGGAACACTGCTTTCACTCCTGCTGACTGGGTGACCTTGGCAAATGCCTTAACCTCTCTGCATCCTAGTCGGCTCTGTAAAATGAGGACAACAAAAAAAAAAAAAAAAAAAAATGAGGACAACAGTGGTAACCACCTCACAGAGTTATAAGTGAGTTAAAATTCATAAAGAACTTGAAATAGGGCCCAGCCCAGAATAAGCAGTTGGTAAGTATTTACTATTACTATCAGCATTATTTTCCTGCCTATTCAAGGGGAGAAGTGCCTGATCTCTGCCTACCTTTCAGAGATGGCTGTAGAATTAATGAGATAATGATTGTCGACTGTTTGGAGCCTTATAGAACAAAGACGCTGCATAAATACACAGGATTATTATTGTCATCTTTATGCTTTGCAGGCGGGCCGATTGTGTGGTTTGGTTGATTTATGGAAATGGCATGTCCCTAGTTGATCTGAATTAGTGATAAGCAAATTTCAGACAGTTTGGATAATAGTATCTTCCATCTGCTCTGGGTCTTTCATTCTGAAAGCTTCTGGAAGGCTGATAAGGAGGAACAGCAAGAGAACACCCTTGCCAGCCTGACTAGCATCCAGGCATCACTCCCAGCATCCAGACATCACTTCCAGCATCCAGGCATGCATGCATCCATTTACCATTGGCCCTATGTTTAGTATCAGGCTAAACACAGAGCTGGCTGTGCTGGTCCCACCGGGCCGCTGACCTCACACCTGCAGTCCTTCCAGCAGAGAGGAGACAGGTGTCCACTTTGAATAATCACATCAACCATGCTGCTGTTCAGTCCCTTAGTCCTGTCCGACTCCTTGTGACCCCACAGACTGTAGCCCACCAGGCTCCTCTGTCCATGGGATTTCCCAGGCAAGAATAAGAGTGGGTTGCCATTTCCTTCTCCAAAATTGGCCATAGCTGAGAGCTATTGTGTCTGGGGCACTTGCAGAATAATGGGCACTATTCTGAAGATTTCCTATGTATTGATGTGTGTGATCTTCAGTGTCTCATGGCAGGGAATTCTGTTTTATAAAGGAGAAAACAGAAAAGACTTGCTTAGGTTCATGTAGCGAGAAAATGTGAAGCTGAGTTTCGAACTCAGGCAGCCTGAGCTCAGAGGCAACTACGTCCTTAGCTAGCTTGGGAGCATTTCTGCCCAGAAACAAAAAGCCCCCAAGTCTCACTGACTGGGAGTCAGTGGCACTGACCCCAAATTGAGGTCCTGATTGGGTTTCCTTGGTTTCCAGAGTGCATCTTGGGAGGTGTCTTAGGTTGGTTTTCCTGGAGGAGATTCAGATTCACCCGCAGGAGGATGGGTGGAGAGTGCTCCTGTGATCAACACAGGGGAACGGAAATGGACACATGGGGAGGTTGAACTGTAACAGAGGTCTCTGCTAGTGCCCCGGGGAGCTCTCTGAAGCTGGAATGTCCCCGGAATGTCCCTTCAGAGCTGCCTCCAGTTTGGGGAAGGGGGCCAAGCCATTGTACCTCCACTTGTATCTATCATTAGACACAGCTGTCCTAAGAAGCGACATGACCTTGGGCGAGGTCCTTCTTTATGCTCAGCAGTTCCTAGACCTAAGATGCGACATGACCTTGGGCGAGGTCCTTCTTTATGCTCAGCAGTCCCTAGAAAGAATTTCAGCAGATGGGGGCAGAGTGCCTTGAACTTGAAAAGGGTGTGTTGGGAGGAAGCCCTGCAGACTCCATGTACTACATGAGGTGTTACTGACTCTGACCAATTTTGTATCTTTTATTCACTCTGGAGTCACTGTGGAGTCACTCTGGAATCAGGGGTCATAACCAGAAACCAAGAGAGTAGCTTGGACTTTGTGTGTTTCTCAGCCCTGTGTTGCATCACCACGCCATGCTGCTTCTCCTGGGTCACATCCCTTCTCACCTCCGCCGCTCCCCAACAGCATCCTCGGGCTGGGCTCAGAGCTTCTCCCTGGACTGGATGTAGGCTGCTCACTCCCTGGGCAATGGGAACT